>NC_136878.1:10115003-10678308 GCF_949152265.1 Phoxinus phoxinus | reverse complement strand
AAGCTTGTGTACTGTAGATTTAGAAACTCCGGCTAAAAGGGCGTTACAGTAGTCTATCCGAGAGACGACGAAGGAATTTATCAGTTTTTTTAGCTACAGGAAAAGTTAACAGCGGCCGCAATCTATCGATGTTTCTAAGATGGAAAAAATATGTTTTAACGGTACTTTGAATGATAGAATCAAATGATATAAACAAATATGACATGTTTGCAGAAATAGAGAGGCTGCTTGTTGCCAGGATTCAAAGAAAACAGCCGGCTGGAGTTTGCTGTCGATCTTACAGAGAAAAAAAAACATTTGGGCCTTTTGATTGGCCACATGTGTTGTAACTTGATAATTGGTTAAGTTTAATTGGTTTAAGTTGATCTATGGCTATCTTCGTAATTGCGTACTCTTATTATTTAGAATCCAAGTTTCTTGTATATGCTGGAAATGTTTTTGCTTCAAGCAGAGCATTGATCCTTGCGTTTCAGTTGAGCAGTCGTGTAAAATACCTCTGGGCAGTTCTCGAAGTCATTTATGACCCTTATCATGTGTGTTAACAAAACACAAGCGCTCTGGGTAAACAAATCCAAGTGCCCAGTGCGTGCTGACTCAACCTTTGCAGAGCAGTCGCGATGTAACTATAGGAGCTAAATCTAAGATCATTCCAAAGTCAATTCATTTATTCAGCAGTTGGTGGTGACTAATTATGTTAAGGACTAGTGCCTTTTATCCCCTTGGAAGCAAACCACAGTGAGTGAGATGATAAGTAATCTTTGTGTGAGTAAAGACAAAAATCAAAGAAGAAAAAAAGAAGGCCCAGAGCCTTGCATAAAATATGAAGCGTGATAAATTCTCTGTCATAACATTTGTTATGGAAAGTTACAGTTTATGTACTATCCATTTGGGTGACAAAATGCAGATGTGAATACTTCTATTAAATTATGTTAAATGTAAGATCACCCAGTGGACGGACAACTATGAATAGACCATGTGTTGTGTGTGTAATATAAATTTTAAAGGCTTTAAATATATTTGAATGGTGTGCAGCTTTTTCTGTACTCCAGTGTTTGTCTTTCCCAAAAACGGACCGGTTTTGTTCACTGAGGGAGAGCGGCCCCATGGGAAGGCATGACTCAAAAACTTAAATATAAAACTGGGTGTAGTGGCTTAATAGTGCTCTGCTCTGAGAACCGCACAAATCAGACTTTAATGGAGGCGAGGGACAATTTTTATACATTTTTATGGTCCTCTTGCTTCATGAAAGTAGCATTGGGTGTTCTTGGGGGCAAAAAGTATATTTTTCTAGCTCGTCTTTAGTGATTTATTTAGTCTTGTTTGGTATGTATTTGTGGCATGCATGTGCAAATGCATGGTTTTCAATTGTTATGTGTTTGCCCAATAGACTTCCATTTAAAGTTTTTATTTTTTTATTTATTGATCTGGCAAATTTGCCAATATTAGTTGAGCAACATTAAATTATGGTTTACTCATATATTTTTAAATGACTTTATAAGCTAATAAATGTTGAGCTAATAATTATTATATTATATTATATTATCGTTATAATAGGATTTGTCATGAGCACAAATGTAACATTTAATAAAATGTTAGAGCTACAGCGGAGGTGAACATGATCAGTCAGTAACAAGTTCAATTTGTGTCTGTTCCTCACACAAATCTGAATTTTTTTTCTGGACTTCAGATGTGATGATTTTGAGAAGATATTTAAGTGTGCAGTTATGTGATGCTAACATAATAAGCCATGCTGTTGACTATGTCTCCATTTTGTTTTTCACATGGACACTGAGGGCAGCAATTCTCTGCGTTTTACTGCTCATATTTTATAGGTGAGCATTCAGAAACACTTAATCTCAGGTATTAACTCAGATTCCTGTTCAATCCTTTCAAACAGGCTTCTACAGTGTACTGCGCTATAAGGCAGTCTGTATATTTTAAAAATAAATAAATTAAACCTGCCATTAGACTCAACTTTAAACAAGGGCCTACTCACAACCTGGTTGCATTTGCTATAATGGCATCAAAAATTCTTAGGTTTATTTTTTCTGCACTCATGTCCCACCTCACAAGATGTATAACCTTTGGCGTCTGCACTTGCAGCCCTAAATCTTGACAAATATGGTCCTAATCACAAAGCTAGTTGTTTCAGACTGTAGGTCGTATTTAGGACAAAAAAAAAGTCTAACTGGCTTCTAGCCTCCTACCTGCTGCTGCTCTTGCCTGTCATAGTTTCCACTGTGGGAGGAACATTGCGTCGCTCAAAAGAACCCCATTCATGCTAAACCTTTTGAGACGGAGAGAGAGAGAGAGTTTGTGTTAGCCATTCAGGCTTTACTTTGAGGGATGAGGAAGCCTGTAGATAAGAAGAGTGTTGAAACTCAGTGTTGGGCCCCTTTGTGAGATGAAATAAACGATTGAAGGCTCACCGTAAGGGGCATTTTCCCCCATTGAAATCTAAGTTCTAAAGAACTATTGCAAATTCCAACTCATGATTGTTTCATGTAGAGGTTCAGGTTATACATTTCCTTTATGGTTCAACAGTTGTATCTTAGAGTTAGAGGTGTATAGGCTTGCCAGCAACAGTTATTTTTTTCAGGTTCTGTTATAGACGCCATTGTATGCGTAGTCTATGAAGCATCGACCCATCTATCTATTCCTCTATAGATCGATCGGTTGGTTGTTCATTTGACCTGCCTATCTATCGTTTGTCTGTTCTATCTATCTAATCTATCTATCTATCTATCTATCTATCTATCTCGCTCTACCTCTCATAGTTTGTTCTGTCTGTCTTTATCGTATCTATCAGTAGTTCGTTCATTCGTTTCTGCCTAGTGCCTATCGTTCTATATGTCTGTCTGTGCTGTGTAGCTTTGCTCTACCTCTCTAGCTAGTTTATTCGTTCTGTCTGTCTATTGTATATATCGATCGCTTGATCGTTCTGTCTATCGTATCCGTCAGTAGTTTGTTCATTCGTTTGTTCTTTTCTGCGTATCTTTCTATCTGTCTGTCTATCTGTGCTGTGTATGTATCTATCTTTATCCATCATCTATCTATTTATCTATGTATCGTTCACTCTACGTCTCTCTATAGTTTGTTTGTTCTCTGTCTATCGTTTTATTTGTCTGTCTATCATTCTACCTGTCTGTTGTTTTTCTATCATCCATCCATCGATAGATGGATTTCTATTGTTCTGTCTTTCATTCTGTCTATCATTCTATCTGTTTGTGTATCGTCCTCTCTTTCTGACGTTCTATCTTTCTGCCTATCACTTCCGTCTATCTATATCTGCCTCTCGTTCTGTCTTCTCGCAGATTTATTTTCTGCCACTCGTCAGAACATCTGCTGATTTTTACTAAGTCGAGTAATTTGCTAAGTGCCCCGGTCAATCATTTATTTCCGCTGAAAGAAGAGATGGTAAAGGAAGGGAAGGAGTGGATGTTCGCTGCTCATTCGGCATTATGTTCACAGGTGCACTGGAGGATTTCCATTTCTAAAAGCTTCAATTATAAATTGGCCAATCTTTGGATTTCGTGCTTGTGTTCATCGATACGCCAGTGTATTGCTCCCATTGGCCTTGGATCTTTTGGACATGATAATTGAACCGTTTTAAACCCTAATTAAACCCTGATCACTGTATTCATCCACATGCTGTGTTTCTTCCTCTTTTAATATAGGTTCACTTACATGGTGATTTCTGTCGGCCTCCAAAACATCTCAAACCCTAGTCATAATCACAACATACCAGTATAAAGCCCTATTCATTTATGTTTAGCCCTTGCTGCAAGTTTGACTCATTTCTTTGGATGAGCACATGGCCAAACAAAGCATATCCTCCACGTCATCGTTCATGCTAAGACAGAGGGCAGTCACAACACAGAAACAGCTGCTCTGTACGTTCAGTTAAGTGTCTTGTTCAAGGGCATAATGACTGAGCAAGATTTGAACCCACGTCTGACTGTTTAACTGCCATGTCTCATTAGCATAAGTATTCCAGTTATGCCCACAGAGACTGTTCTTGCAGTCCCTGCATCTGACTGTATACTAAACATTTCTGCTGAGATAATGAGAGGTCAGAGCTCTGACACATAGTGGTTAGCCTTGCACACACTCACTGTCTGTGAAACCTTTTGTCAGTGACGTCACTTTACATTACTGAAAAAAGCTGCTGTGAAAAATTGTACTAGACAACTTTATATTAAACACTTCAAATGAGGTCATAATAAACAACACACATGTGAGATGCCTCTTTTTGTTTATCTAATGAGGAGATAAGACGATCAGCAGGTTGTGACGTGTTTTGCGAAGTGAAGTTGGACCAGGCCACATGTCTGTGGGAATTGTGCTGGCAGATTTTCAGCGAACAATGCATGTTATAGCTCTATTGTGCATCGGTAATCTGTGCCTCCCATTGTGTCCATGCAGAAGAACGGACAGTTCTCAGAGCTGTAGTCCCATAATTCACGCAAATCCCTTCATCATCTCCTCCAGCTGCAACGTAAGAGTTCCCCACAATGAATGAGACTCTTATGCCCGTTCTCACTACATGAGTAGTGTAGTTATCTCGGAAGAATTTGCAGTTGAAGAATATTGCCAGTGTTCCAAATTAAAGTGTGTGCACTGTGTGAAATTAAAATGAGGGTAATATAGGCGTGTTATTTTCAATCGGTTTTGTACTTAAAGACCCCCTGTGGTTAAAATCTAGTTTGTAATGTTGTTTATATGTCTGTGTTTTTTTAATATGCTTTCAGACAAACCATGTGCAAATCCATCAGTCACACCATTGCTGAGGATTTTCTCCTTAAAACTGCAATGTACCAAAGACGGTCTCAAAAACGTGGTTTGAACCAATTTTTTATTTAGATTTTAACCAATTTTTCCACTTGCCATTGTGTAGCGTTTACTACAGTTGAGTGAGTGGATCAGGTAGGCAGGGACTAATTTGCATATTCATGCATTTTAGAATCCATTTTATCCTATATAATATGTTTAATGGACATACAATACTGTCTAGAAGTATTGCTAAGCATAATTGAATCAGCAAAACTATTTAAAGGGGTCATATTATGGTACATGCACTTTTACAAGTTGATTGTACTGAAATGTGTGTTGGCAGTGCCTGTACACAACCATCACATAATGCTAAAAATCCATCCAGTGTTTTTTTTTTATTATCTCCTTTTATGTTTTCCCCTGTCTCAAATCGAGCCGTGTGACGTCACACGGTCGGACGACCCTCCCACGTTTGTTAATTGAAAGCAGCGTTTCAATACAGACCCTCCCTGAGCGAGCTGTCATCATAGTCCGCCATTATTGATACGCTGGAGCAGAATGTACGCTAATCGATTGTGGTGTTCTGCTCTTGGGTGTAATAACGAACACAGCAGTCATTTTGATGTTCCTAAATCCGAATCGCTGAAGACGCTTTAGTTTTGTTTTCGAAGGGAATATTCCCCACGATCAACGTCAATGCTTTCATGTTTGCGCGAATCATTTCTCACCAGACTGCTTTATAAACGAGGGTCAGTAGTTTTGCTAAGTAGCCGCTCCTGAAAAAAGAATCGGTACCAACTGTTCGTGTTCCTGCTGCACCTCCAGAAGAAGTGAGTGTAACGTTTTATTCATCACTGACAAGCCTACATTTACCGAAAAAAAGTTTTTCATGACCAATAGCTGTAACATCAATCTGTCAATGAACTAACGTATACCGGTACATCAGTAAACACCGTTCGTATCTCACTACTCTAACGTTACCCTGCCAGTACATACAAAGATAGATCAAAGTGACATTACGTTGACCAGCCATTCAGAAACGTCCTGTTCGAGCCTTAATTGTCGAACTTCTTCGGGGTCGTCATCTTGTTCTGGGTCCGACTCCGGTTCAAATTAATACGGTTGCACAGATCTGTCCTCAGAGACTCCCGCTGCCATTCTTTCTCCAAAATATACCCTCAACTGTTGTCAAGGCAACACTCCACGTGTGTTGTGTCAAAACACCCCACAGAACAGAGGGGCGGGGTGAGCAATGCTCATTATCATTTAAAGACACATGCACTTAAATGGCGTGCTGAAAACAGAGCTGTTTTTGACCAGGTAAAATTAGTTTTCTTACAATACTAATGAGAATTTTTTATAAAAGTAGATTACAAACTTTTCATTTAGACCCTAAAAAAATCATATTAACTTGTAAAAAAATGGCATTATATGACCCCTTTAAATAAACAAATATGCAAGGGGTAAATGAGTGGTGTTCAAAACCTGTGTTGCTTCTTTTGAGGTTTGTGAGCACCAATACCAAATTACAGTGTATCACTATTGACTCCGTTTGACACACTTTACTGTATTTAAACCCATTCCACAGAATTCAATGAGTGAGCCTACTTTATCTGATTTTGATCTAAACCTATGTTTTCCCCCATTTTCTCTCATTGTGAGATTATTGTGCAGAAATATACTGGAAAATTTGAATTTCCATCAGGCGGCTGTTAAAGTTTTACTGCAGGTGAAATCTTCTATAAATGTTCTAAAGAAAGTGTATCTGTCGATGTGCTGATTTTGCTGCGTACAGTCACTCTACTGTTCCTCTGTCTCTGAAGCTTAGCTCAGCATTCACTGACATTTCTGTCGACCAAACGGAGAGAATGCGCTCAGATTTGGTGTCCTATTTTTGTGTGTCTGTGGGGAGAGAAAGCAGAGCGTCTCTTTGACACACACCTCATGATTCCTTGACTCCCTTTAACTCTTCTCATGGGAAGACATTATGCTCTTCCCGTCTGTTTCTCTCAGAGGAGAGCGTCTGCCGTTCCATCATACTGCTTTTATTCCCGCTTTTCTCTCACAGCATGGAAATATTTTAGCATCTCCGTTCCCCTTTTTACACATGTTTTGAGCTCCATTGCATTATGTCGTGGTGCTCAAGAGTATCAGTTTTTCCTCTTTCTCGGTCTCTCTTTCAGTCTAGGTTGTGTGCATCAGCTTTGAATGCTCTCTCTCTCTCTCTCTCTCTCTCTCTCTCTCTCTCTCTCTCTCTCTCTCTCTCTCTCTCTCTCTCTCTCTCTCTCTCTCTCTCTCTCTCTCTCTCTCTCTCTCTCTCTCTCTGGAAGGCTGAGAGCAGACAGGTCTCTGTTATCTTAGTTTACATTTTTTAAAAATTATATTATTTATTTATATATTTTTAAATCCATCGTCTAATTCTGCGTCTGTCTGTGAGACATGTATGATTAAAGGTGCATTCTTAACAAATCAGATTTTTATTAAGTAAAATGTATTAAGTAAAAAATTATACATTTTTATCAAGATTGGCCAGTTTTGGTTTTTAAAGTGGTCAAGTATTGACGACTGATAATCGCATTGACAAGCTGCTAATCGTCAGAACCCTGATTGGATTAACGTAGGATGCATTAAATTAATCAAAAGTGAAATTTCTATAAGTAAATTCTAAATAAGTAAAGTATCACTGTTTTTCCACACCAAAAAATATAATAATAAATGTGTATTAAGCACCAAATCAGCATATTAGAATTATTTCAGAAGGATCATGTGACACTGAAGACTGGAGTAATAACACGTTTTTTAAATTGTAATAATATGTAACAATATTGCTTTTTTTCTTCTTCTTTTTTTGTTGTTGTTGTACTTTACTGTATTTTCAATCAAATAAATGCATCCTTTGCAAACATAAGAAGCTTCCATCAAAACATTAAAACATCTTACCGACCCCAAACATTTGAACGATGTGTGACATCTGACTCCCCAATATTTACATATTAACCAGAAATGGATCATGATGGTCAAATAAGCGACCAACAAGTTGACCTTTTTTTTTTTTTTCTATCCAGCTTCCAGCCTGAACTGGCGTTTGTTTTTACGTACAAGGTTATACAAAACCGAAATCACATTACATTTAAGCAAAAACAGCCTGACTGATAAAATTATATAGTTTTATGAACTAAATTCTTAAACTAAGATTATAAATGAGCACAAATGTTAGATGCTTCAAATACAGCCACTTTAATAGGTTGGTCTTTGCATACTTTTCTGTATGGATGATGTCTATAATGTCTAAGAGACTTAGTCTTTACTAAAGCACTGTTGAACTGAAACAAACCCACGAGGAGACCGTGGCTGAGGTATTAATACATTAAAAGAGTGATTTTATTCCTAAGATTGTATCTCATCCCTCGGTGAAAGCTTTGCTAAATCTGGCTCTTAATTATGCTAATATATTATCATTTGTGAAGGGAAAGCACAGCAGGGATTAGTGATTTTCAATACTGTTCTCTCATGTTGCTCATCTGATAATATGCTGCTTTTGAATGAAGATGATTAGACTGAAATTGTGATTAAAATGTGCTCTTTATGCGTCTATAACACATTAGGGCTCCGGAATAAAGTGGCAGACCTTTTACTACAGTGTCAGAATGTCTCCCGCGGGGCACTCAGAGTCAGAAATGTGTTTTATTGCCGTTTGACCTCTGACCCAAAAACTGTCACTGGGAAACTTAAGCTTGGCATTTTTGTCCTGCAGTTATTTCTTGCCTCGCAGAGAGCGTGTATTCATTTTCGTCATGTCTTATTGAACAGCTCTGAGGCTGGTTTTGTGCGGCGGAGAACATTACAGAATGTCAGGATAGAGACAAATTGAATGGAGGCCACGGGAAAGGAGCAATCATGGGTGATTTTGCATTGCCTACTGTAGGACCAGAAGCAATATTCGCATGACGTTTCATTATGAGAGTGGAGTTTTGTGCTCGGTTCACCCTGACTTAACTCGACTCATTTTTTTGAGCTGTCGTCATTCCTCTCGAGGAGATGTCAGTCATCCCCATCTGGAGAAAGAGGAGGTGATCTCAGAAGTGCCATAGTAAACAATCTCTCTCTCTCTCTCTCTCTCTCTCTCTCTCTCTCTCTCTCTCTCTCTCTCTCTCTCTCTCTCTCTCTCTCTCTCTCTCTCTCTCTCTCTCTCTCTCTCTCTCTCTCTAACTCTCTCTAAATTGGCGATTTATATGAGTAGAAAAAGAAAAATAGAGCAAGGGTGTAATGATGATGTGATTTTGGTTTTTAGGTCCTTACTCAAAGCAAGAATGCTGATTGATTTCTGTTTTTATAATGCCATGAATGATCTTCCCTCTTTTAAAATGAAATGGTGCAGTCATGATGTGTTGTGTACAATAATTGAAGATGATTTAACTTTTCGTTTTTGATTCTGAACTAAAAAAAAAAAAAAAAAGTAGATATTGTGATTTGTGAAAATGTGAATTGATGTTTTTTTGGCTTCTTGTGAGTCTGTCTGTCTGTCTCTCTCTCTCTCTCTCTCTCTCTCTCTCTCTCTCTCTCTCCTCTCTCTCTCTCTCTCTCTCTCTCTCTCTCTCTCTCTCTCTCTCTCTCCTCTCTCTCTCTCTCTCTCTCTCTCTCTCCCTCTCCCTCCCCCCCCCCCCTCTCTCTCTCTCTCTCTCTCTCTCTCTCTCTCTTTCTCTCCCTCCCCCTCTCTCTCTCTCTCTCTCTCTCTCTCTCTCTCTCTCTCTCTCTCTCTCTCGTCTATCAGCAACTCCTGCTGGAACAAAGGCAGTTCCTCTTTGAGACTGAAGTTTTGGGAGATTTCCACTGAGCGGTCATTACTGCTGCAGCCAAACTGATTTCCTTCCATTCTTATGTGGGGAAATGTCTCAGACACTTCTTAATGTGTAGATTAGATAGATGGAGAGGAAAATTTGGGCCGAGAGAAAGATGTTCATTCCTCATCGGTTCCTTCTCTCAGTTTTTATTCGCCGTCCTTGCAAGAGGCCTGCGAATAGCGCACATGCACTCATTACACTGGGCGTTTTTGTGCTATTTATGCTTTTGTTATACATTGTTAAGACTCCTCACACGTTTGCGCTTTGTTTAATGAGTATATGGGTTTATTATGCAAAATCATATCCTGGCAGCATTGATTTAGATGCAAATTAAAACAACAAAAATCTTCAAAGGAAAATTCCTGCGTCTTAGATGTTCTTCTAATTAAATATGATCATTAATATGTTTGCACAAAATATTTACGAGCATGTTCTGGCAGATGTTTACATGGCCTATATATAATATTAGTGGAGCATACTCTTATTATTGCTCATACTTGGGGTTACGTATTATAATTTTGGACAGTAAGCAACCTAGCAACACGCTAAAAACCACTCAAGTCTTCTTCATAAGTTTTTCCATCAAATAACCGCCCTCATCAATCTGTATGAGTGACCCCGCATTTAGATGATCCGTCTTGCATAATATTCACACTCTCTATGAGTCATTCAGGTCAAGGGTTTCTGGATTGTTGAATATAATAGCCTTTAGTGCTTAGAAACACGGCAAGATCTCTTGTGTAAAATTGACTGCTGTGGTCAGGCAGTTTTACCCATGATTCTCAGCTAATGTAAGCTAAACTGCTTAATTCTGTTGTGTTTGCTGTGCACATATTAATGCCAAGGAGAGACAGGAATTCTGTGTGAAGAGATTTCTCATCAGTTTCTCAGATTGTGCATCTCCCGCTCACCGCCTCTTTCTCTCTATGCTTCATTCCTCTGTTGGAGTGGATGGATTTGTGTGCTGTAAATAGCAACACCTGTTCAGCAGAGATTAACAGGAAGCAAAGGGTTATTCTGGGCATAAGGAGGTGTCCTGTGTGTGTGTGTTTGTGTGCTGTGGGTTCTGCATAGTGCTGAAACAGTATAGAGGTTAGAAGATCAGATTGGCTGAAAGAGAGAGAGAGACTGCATGTAACTGGAGAGCACACATATGGGGAGGTATTTTTGAACATTACAAGAGCTTCGTAAAGTGTGGTCAATTACTCGCTCCAGATGATGGGCATGTGTTTAAAGGGCCATTGATACAGTCCTGAATGTGATTCATTCTTGAAATCTAATGCCAGTTTGGGTAATGCTATCTTCTATTTTGGATGTTCTGAGTTTTACACATTTGTTGTTGCAACTTATTTGGCGCTCCATTTGGCACACTTGACTTAAAAGCTGTGTGTGTGTCTGAACGGGCAAGTGTTGTGAGCTATATTTAACCATATAGCTGTTCTTTGCTGGCTTAAATTGTGCCACACGTTTGTACAGTAAGTTGGAACGCCTACTCTGGGTTCATTTTCCTTCAGCCTTGCTTAGTTTTGTAATATATTTGGTTATTTAAGCATTTTTATGTGCATTGCTAGACAGTTGATGCAACACTTACAGAGATTATATATTATACTGAAATCGTCCAGCAACGCCTCAGTCCTTCATTACAGGTATACTCTGTCATTTTTCTCTGAAAAGTTTTGTGCACAAATAAATGACTAGTACTTAAAAATATTGGCTCAGACTCGTATGAAAATTGAGTCATTATATTGAGGCTGGCATATTGAGATTAAATGTCCAGCCGGACACCATTTACTTAAACACTATCATTCAAAGACAACTTGCTGTATATCTGCCCATGCAACATAATGACAAATTTGTGTATGCACCTTTAAGAATATCAGCTTGGTTGAACACACTCTCACACACACACAAATGACTGTTTGCCCTCTTTCTAAACCACTCACTCCATCTCTCTGTCTCTATCCAGATGGCTTAGTGTGGGTTTTGGCACACACACACACACACACACACACACACACACACACACACACACACACACACACACACACACAGTAATCAGTTTAATAAGGAACCAGGCTCTTAAAACACTATTTACACTGTATGTCATCTGACATTGAGTTTTAAACTTCAGATGGTTGTCATTTTGGTAATGTTCCTAAAAAAAAAAAAAAAAAATGCTTTGTTGAACTATTCAAGCACATGGCCAGCACATTGCCTTTGTATTGCCTGATTGTTTGACAAAAATATATTTTATTATAATTTTACAAGAAAATATATATTATCCAGCTGCTCTCTCTGGTCAATGTTTAGGGATGTGGTTTTTTATGGCATTCTCACACGGTCTCTGCGGCATAGTGTATTTTAGTTACTATTATCACATTTTATATCCATTTATTTAAATCTCAGGTAAATCCAGATACTTTTCCAAGCAATTTGATATTAAATAATGCAGTGTTTTCTTTCTACAACAACAAAGCAATTTAGATATCCATCCATCCATCCATCCATCCATCCATCCATCCATCCATCCATCCATCCATCCATCCATCCATCCATCCATCCATCCATCCATCCATCCATCCATCCATCCATCCATCCATCCATCCATCCATCCATCCATCCATCCATCCATCCATCCATCCATCCATCCATCCATCCATCCATCCATCCATCCATCCATCCCAGTTTTTCCCTTTCTACAATAAAGCAATGGTTTAAAAATCACAACATCGTTTGAAATGCATGTTTCGTAGGCATATTTACAGACACAGACAATCTCTCTCCCTCCTATCCTCTGTACAGTAGTTCATGATAGATTGTCTATTGTGAGTTCTGATTGCTAAAGCGTGTTATTGTGTCTCTTTGCGGCCCTCAGCATGTGAAAGCTCCCCATTGTTCTGAGGGTCTCTCTCTCCCCTCCCTCACCCCCCTCTACTTTGATTATGCGGGTCATGACAGGCGATATCTTTCTACAGTCTTTTTTATTATGTACAGAAACACCCAGCTGGATTGTCTTATTTAATCTCGGGGCTTTGTTAGCATGTGATCAATCTCAGCAGACAGACAGGAAGGAAGGTAATATTGCCGAGCTGTCATCGTGAGTTCACACGGTATAACACCCTATAGTCAACACTACAGCTATATTTATCAAACGATATACTGCTCTGTCACATTTTTGTTCCAGATGCAGTGTACCTTAGCCAGTGTCACCATATCTTGCTGTTTTCCACCACAGCGAAACGACCCACGTCAAACATGATAGTAAATCAGGCCTCTGCATTTTATATGCTCACAATGATTCTGTTCCCACTATATGTGCCTGTGTGCTGGCATAGTGTTCATGTGTGTGTAGATCAGGCCTAATGTGCGTGAAGCTATGCAGAGAAAGCAGTAAATCAGAGGGAAAGGAGAAGTTCTGCTAGACCAAAACATGATTGTGTAACTCGGCGGGAACTGATCCAGGAACAGACCTACTCATGCACTAAACAAAAACTCTATGAGAACAGAGCTAATCTAGCTGTATTTAACATTAGAGCTGTGGCGTAGTGGTATGCACAGTCTAGACACAGTCTAGTTTAAAGGTGTAATTGTTTACTCACTATCAAGTTGTTTCAAACTTGTAGGAATTTCTTTCTTCTGCTGAACACAAATGAAGATATTTTGAAGAATGTCTGTAACCAAACAGTTGATGGACCCTACTGACTTCCATAGTTTTTTCCTTCCATCGTGTGTGTGTGTGTGTGTGTGTGTGTGTGTGTGTGTGTGTGTGTGTGTGTGTGTGTGTGTGTGTGTGTGTGTGTGTGTGTGTGTGTGTGTGTGTGTGTGTGTGTGTGTGTGTGTGTGTGTGTGTGTGTGTGTGTGTGTGTGTGTGTGTGTGTGTGTGTGTGTGTGTTGACCACACAGCAGGTTGCACAGCAGTGACTTTTGACCTCATTCGTTCAGTTGGACAGGCTTATAGAAATGCTAGCGTTTGTCTCATGGACCTTATCTTCTCTTAACAAACACTCAGCTGAATTGAGTCTGACACAAGCAGCAGTTGAGTAAACATTGTTTGACCGTGCAGATTTTTCCCCTCTCTCACTTAGGCTCATTCTGTCTGGACTTCCGTTCAGGAAGTGGCTAGAAAATGGTTTCCAGCTACTTGGATTCGTTCAACGATATGCTTGAAGATATGTGTGCGAATGTGTGTAGTTTCAGCAGAGGATACACAAATAAATAGTGTCTCTTAAGGTCAAGGAGAAAGAAGATATTAAGTCCCAGTACTTGGCAGGCACTCCATCTGGGTCATTCTCCAAGCCAATCTAAATGCCTAGATGTCATAAGAATGGATGGGCTTTTATTCTTATCACTGCTGTGTCATATACAGCTGAGGATTTTGATTGACCCCAGTGACTCAAACCTTTTAAATCAGTGCACCAAAGAGATTTATTCTGATTTGTTCAGTGACATTTTTTGGCAGTGATGCCAGTATAGGTGAGTGTCTTTTGTGTGTGTTACGAGTGAGTGACTGAATCGTTCACTCCAATGATTTGCTTTAAAGCAGTTCATGATGGAAATAATATAATTTTGTCTGCAACAGCAGATCTATATATTTTTTTTCTTCAGTTTTGTCAACTGCTGGGCACGTCTTCAGTCAAGTTTTAGGATAAAGACAAGCCTAAATCCATTGTAGTTTTTTAAATGTTTTTATTTTATGCTTTTTTTTTTAAGTCTCTTATGTTCACCAAGGCTGCATTTATTTGATCATAAATTCAGTACAAACTGTAATATTGTGAAATATAATGTCAATTTAAAATAACTTTCTATTTTAATATATTTTCAAATGTAATTTATTCCTATGATTTCAAAAAACTGAATTTTCAGCATCATTACTCCAGACTTCAGTGTCACGTGATCCTTCAGAAATCATTCTAATATGCTTATTAGAAACATTTCTTAATATTATCACTGTTAAAAACTATTTGGGGGTTGTATGTTTTATTGGCTTGACTTTTATTGTTGTTGATTAATGTAGTTTTGTATTTTTACTTGTCGGATCGAAGGGAGATGCTAATGGGGATCCAAATAAATAAATGAACAAATAAACACATTCACAGGTAAGATGTCAGTCTATGACGGCAAGAGAGATTACCGAAGCCATTACGTGCTTCAAAAGTGAAAAACATTAGCAAAAGAAGTCAGTGCACGGAAGTGAACGAGAATTATTGTCATCAAAACAAATCTATAACTTTAAATTGGGCACATTCAAGGGGTACTATGCCCTTGTACAAAGACTTGATTTTGTTGTATTAAAATATGCATTTTTCACACATTGTAAATTATTACAGCACCTATCTTCCCTGGCTG
The DNA here is from genome assembly GCF_949152265.1 of Phoxinus phoxinus. Lineage (NCBI taxonomy): Eukaryota > Metazoa > Chordata > Actinopteri > Cypriniformes > Leuciscidae > Phoxinus > Phoxinus phoxinus. The sequence goes on along the minus strand of NC_136878.1, from coordinate 10,663,348 downwards.
GCCTGAACGCTTTGTTAGTTCCTGTTTTGATGAAGTCCCTCCTTCCGAAACAGGTGTTCGGGAAATTTTTCAGGTGGGGATTTTTTAAATTATGACCTCACAAAGTCCGGAAAAAACGCGTTGTAGTCAAAACGAGTTGTTCGTTTTAGTTCTTGGAAAGTGGTTTCTGTTAAATAAAATGTCTCCCTTTGGAGTGGACTTTGAGCTTTGTAACCTTGCAGATCTTTTTATGCTCAAACAGCAACATTAAAGAATAAATCGAGTTGAAAAAGGACCTATTTAAGACCCAAGACGTATATTAAAGGGAAAGTCTATTTTCATTTGAATGTTGTTTTTAAAAAGGGGACACTTAAACCAAAACTAACATTAAATACATTTGTTAGACATGTGTAAATCTCTAGTTCCCGGTTCCTGCATGAATTTGCCCTGCTCTTGATGTTCGGCCTGGTTTTGGCTGTCCGATATTTGCCACGCATGTTAACCACAGCAGCTGCAGTCTGGCCTTAAAATAAGCTTGGTAAAGAATGTGATGTGGAGTTGGCCAACAACTGCCACTCAGATATGCACTGTCAGGTGTGTGTGTGTGTGTGTGTGTGTGTGTGTGTGTGTGTGTGTGTGTGTGTGTGTGTGTGTGTGTGTGTGTGTGTGTGTGTGTGTGTGTGTGTGTGTGTGTGTGTGTGTGTGTGTGTGTGTGTGTGTGTGTGTGTGTGTGTGTGTGTGTGTGTGTGTGTGTGTGTGTGTGTGTGTGTGTGTGTGTGTGTTTGAGGGGCACACCTGTGGATGTATGTATAAACTTACTTTGAGTCTACAAGGATATGACAGTGTGGAGATATTTACAGAGGCTTCAGTGAACAGTGGTGAAGATGTGTGAGGACAGATTCTCTTTGGTCTAAATCTGACCCGGTCGCATTTATCCAGCTCTAGATTGCTTAGTTCAGCCCTCTGTTTAGCTCAGATCCGTTTAAGCTGCTGTTGTTGGGGGTATTCTACTGTTTTAAACAGATCTATATGAGGAAAGAGCAGATGTCATCTCTTCCATTGTCCTTTCAGAGCGTGATTAATAGACCGGCGGGGCTCTGTGACCTTATTTATGGTGCTTTTCCCTCTCATTATTAAATTGTTTTTAAAAAAGGGCTAGCAGTGAAGATAATCTCTTTGATGTGGATCATATCCCATAATGCCCTTTGTGTACCATATGGTAGTGTGCTCATTGTTTTTAAACTGGTGAGATTATGCTGGTAATAGTTCTCCTGTAAGTTTTGACCTGTTAGCAGTGTGTATTCAGTATCTTTGGGAGCATTACTCCCTCTGGCTGTGTTTTGACTGATGCTTTAACTCTTGTAGAGGTGATTGCCAAGGATTAATATGGGATTTACCTGTATTTGCTTTTCTCACTGCATCTTGTTTGTGAGTTTGTGTATTATTCAGACTCTCAGAAAAGACGCGCTATAAAAAATGAGTTTTTGAGAAGTTTCGAAATCAGGGCATGAGGTGAGGATTTGTATGAAAGCTTGTTTCGTAATTGAGAGAAATGTCTAATTGCAAGATATAAACTCGCAGTTGCGAGAAAAAAGTCAGAACTGAAAGTTTATATTCCGACATTTCTTGCAATTGTGACTGTGAGTTGACTATATTGTGCAATTATGACTTTATTTCTCGCAATTGTGTTTACTGTATCTCACAAATCTGACTTAATTTATCACAATTTCAAGTTTATAGGTCACAGTTCTGAGAAATGTTCTTTTGAAGAAGTACACCAGTTTCCACCAAAATATCAAGCAGCAGAATTGTTTTCAACATTGATAATAATAGGAAATATTTCTTGAGAACCAAATAAGCATATTAGAATGATTTCTGAAGGATCATGTGACACTGGAGTAATGGCTGCTGAAAATTGTGATTGTGTTTTTGATCAAATAAAATGCAGCTTTGGTGAGCATATGAGACTTCTTTCAGAACCATTAAAAAATCTTACTGACCCCTAAACGTGACTCATTTTGGAGCCACTGTGAGCCAACAGCTCTTACATTTCCTGAGCACGTGCACAGTCCACTTCGCCAAAAATCTGACCATTTCTTTTGATGTTTTGATCTCTTTTATGCTTAATTTTAGGGGCCCAATTGAATTTTCATAGCTACAGTAAGTCAGTCCAGCACTGGGATACAGCAAATACCTGATTAAGCTAATTATAAGCTGCATGATAGGTTAATTGGTTTATTGTGTGTGAGTGTGTTCTGCTAAAGGTCTGGAGGAATATTGTGAGATCCTGTGGGCCTCAGCGAATGAGTTGGCAAACACTGGTGAAGCTGATAAGGGGAAACCAAGCTTTGGTGTCCCAGGAAGGATTAGTGAAAACTGGCTAGTTCCGCACCACAAACACCCCCCAACTGAGATTAGAAATGGGGGGATAGTCTCTGCTCCTGTGCAGGGTCCAAAGTTAAGTTGCTACACCTGACAATGACGGATGATGAATTGAGATCAACAGCAATCTCTGATGAACAACTGGTTGAATTGGTTAAACTCAGTTTAGTTTTGTATAAGAAATGAATGCGGTATTGATAAACGATGCATCAGTGTAAAAGTCGGAACAATGCGGAAGTTGCGATTGTCTTTTCTACCCTATTGTAACTTCTCGAACAAGAAAAAATGTAGGGTGGGACTTGTTCATCGGGAATTGATCGGATTGTTGTTGTTTACTATTGCTATGATCTCATGTGAGTGAATCTCAGTGATGTGAAGTGTCACTGGTCTCATGATTCAATTTGATTACGATTATCATGTCAATGATTCGATTCGATATCGCGATGCATCTCGATGTGTTGCATCCTCAATTTGAAATATTACTGCACATGGCTACATTTTCGTCAATGAATACAAGCAGTCAGATATATGAACTCCCTTTTTATTTCATCTACTCCAAGTACACTTCCTGAATGTAGTAAACATCAAACAAAACTTAAGTCTGAACACAGGAGACAACATAAGCATTTAGAACTACCGGTAATAAACACTAAATACTAAAAGCGCATGAAACTGTCAAGTAGTGTACTTAAGTTACAATAACGTAAACGTCCACATGCTGTAAATGTTAAACCCATAGACTGTAAAAAAAATATGGACGTAGTGTCCGTGACGTCACCAGTAGGTTTCTGAAGAGCATTTTTGAAGCCCAAAGTGGGCAGAGCCATCTTGGCAAAGCGTCACCGCGCGTCACTCCCGGATAACCAAAAATGGGCGGAGGCGGGATTAGCTGAGGTGACGTAACGGTAACGGTAGAGACAGCAGACATTCAGCTAGTAGTGACAGCAGCGGCAATCCACCTGTCACTCAAGTGGCCACGCCCTTAATTATGCAGAACTTTAAGGCTTAATATAATTTAAATGGATGAAATATAAAAAAAATCACCCCCCTTACAGTTGTCATGAAGGGCAAAATTAGCTAAATAGACCAAAACAACTTGTTGTACCAGACTGTAAACATGTTTTTTTCTGCTGTAAAGTTGGGCATTTTAACATGGGGGTCTATGGGATTGACTCTCTTTTGGAGCCTGTCTCTAGCGGCCAGTCGATGAACTGCAGTTTATATCACTTCCGTGTTGGATTCAAGAGAGAGAGACCGGAAGGTTGCCGCTTGGTTAAAACAGAGGGTGCGTTTTTGATTACTCCCTTTTGTTACGCCTCCATCCGCCATTTTACACAAGCGAGAGAATTACTGCATCGATGCAGAATCGTTCACGTCCGCATCACGATGCACCAATTCACTTCAACACCAGTGAGTGACAGGTTGTCGCTCCAAAAAACAGGTCATCAGAGAAGAGAAGAGATGTCATTGCAAAAGGAAGGTGAAGCACATGAATTTGAAATAAATAATGATATCCACAGATAAATAATTGATAATAAATACCGCAATATTCCATAATAAAAAAAAACAAGATTGTCCATATTGATTTCATGGTGACTTTCAAGCATTTATTAAGTTGCAAAACCTACAAAGGCACTATTAAAATGTCATTTTTACATATCTGAAGCTTGGCAAGTGTTCATTTTGAACCTAGTGTGTACACTCTTACACACCAACACACATACTCTCTGGAGCGGTCATTTACTTTCATAAGATTCTAATGAGGGAAATGTAGGGCAATATTTTTTCTTTTAGTACAGCTCTACAGGAAGTCCTTCTAATGCATAACGTGTTTGATTTCTCTCTTGTCAGAAGCTCCAGGGTGGATCTGTTCACCACACAACGTTAGCGTCTCAACATTCCCTCAGTAAGCACCGGTCTCACTGATTAATGATCTCCTGCATTCAAGCCCGTCACCATCTTCCTCTTTTTCTGGACTCCTCTGCTCCATTATAAACCATGTAGATTTCACACGTTGATTAATGAAACAATGTTTATAGTAGATACAGGACTCCTAGGGTTCACTAATTGGCCTGTGGTGCTTTGGAATAACTCGAGGATTGAAGTGAAGAAGAAAAAAAGACAGATAATAGAGGTGTGAATTCAGTTGTTTAGACTATCTTATCTCTGCAAGGCATAAGATTGCATCCATGCAGTAAATGCGAGGACAAGAAAATGTGTACAACAAACATACCCAGCATTGATGTTTCATTTTCAGCACAGAAACACTCTGACAGATACGATAGGTGGAACTTCAAAAGCTTTTGCCTCTATTCTGGCACTTAGATGTGTTATTTCTGTAGTCAGATGGGATCTACATCACTGAAATACATCCATCATCCCAGTGCATCATGGAGGTGTGTATGCTGCATATCAATGATGCCACATCCATATACAGGGGGAAAACTGTTTGATGACTTGCCAGATCCAAGCAGACATCGGTAGATATTTATTACTGGTTGTTGAGACATGTATAACAATTACTATTATTTTTCAAACTTAAAATCGAGGATTTGAACAATTCAAATCCTAAACTGTATAATGCCTTGAAAACCACCTGCAACACCCTGTCAGTTTTTATTTCATTTTAATATTTTATTTTATTTTACCACGATAAGTATGAACATAGCAAGCAACACTAATAAAATCGTTTGTATATTCGTTCATGTATAAAATATATAATATTTTCATAATTAATTATTTTTATTATTAATCATCTAGTGAGTGACCAGATTTGTTGGGATTGTGCTGTCTCTCTCTCTCCCTCTCTCTCTTAGTTTCTAGCATATTTAATGTATTTTCTTTTAATCTCTTAAAGTTTTGAATTACCTAGCACCGGTTTAAAAGATTTGTGCTCCCTAAAGCTGTTGTTGACAGGGTTGTTCCTTTTATCTATATTGATCTTGTTGGCAAATTATAATCCTCACAGATAGATGGCTCCTTATTAAAAGCGACTGCCTCTGGCACAGAAATGCTAATGTTTGTAGCAGCTAGGCATGAGGCACACTGCAGGGAATGTCCTAAATTAAACCTAATATACACCCCTCCAGCCTATGTAATTTACACTAAAATAGGGGGATCTTGTGTACAAGAGGCTTGCAGGTAAATCTAGGTTTAGGATCCACGCTGCTAACACAAAGTTCGCTGGTTTAATACTTAGTAAGGGTGACCAATAAAATGTCAATGAGAAATGGCGATTTCCATTGAAGCCCTCACTAAAGAAATGAACCTTAGATTATTTCATGAAGATAAGCAATGCACTTGGCATGTTGTTTAAATGCAATAATGCATACTATAACAATTTCACTGCTTACAATTATGTACACAGAGGTGGAATTGATTAATTTGTCCAGAGACTGTCTTTGCAATGTAAGCGAATTATGCATTTTCATTTTCAACACTTTGTGGATGGCTTCATATGACAATGCTCATTTTGCACCAAGCGAAGTCAATAGAATGGGTTTGCCAAATCTGAAAGCTTTCCACCGAAGAGTTCACATTTACTGTGCATTTGGCAGACTGAAAAACCCAAGCAAATTACATTGCTTTCAAGTTATACATTTTGTAGTTCACGTGAGTTTAAGATGTTATAGCTGCAAACGGTGGCATTATGGCCATACTTTTTTAATTAAATATGTAGCAACTAGATATGTGTATGGTGATTGGGTGTTCACTTACTTTTAGTTTGCGTAGTGTATATATTTAACAAAAAATAGTCTCACTAGATAACTAACTATTTTTTTATGCAAAAAACATCGTAATGCAAATATGGTTGACAGGGGACAATTTTAAGTTCAACAATAATTGTGTGTGTGCATGTGTGTGGGTGTGGGATTTTTTTTATTAAATCATTTATTTGATTAAATAATACAGTAAGAACAGTATTGTGAACTATTTTTTATAATTTAAATAGCTTATTTTTTATATATTTCAAAATGTTATTTATTACTTTGATGGCAACACTGAATTATCAGCAGGCATTACTTCAGTTTTCAGTGTCACATGATCCTTCAGATCATCATTCTATAATGATGATTTGGTGCTCAACATTTACTATTAAAATATTAGTATCAATTTGAAATGTATGTGTGGCCCCCAATCCTTTAGTATGTGAAAACTACTAAATAATGTGCCGACCTTCAAAGAAAGATTGTAAAGAATCTCTGCATTGTCTGTCAGATGAAGGGCACTTTAAGCCTTTAAGACTTCATGAACGCAGCCTGTTGTCTTTCTCGCATAGAGCAAGACGCTTGCAGATCAACTGATCAAGGGTTATTGCATTTCACAGGCAGCGTATTTATTCCATAATTTCCCTGACGTTCTTGTTTACCCCCAAGGAGCTGTTCATGCGGCCGATAAAACAGGCTTTTATTTCTTTGCCCACGGCATGGATTGATTCTGAGGTCGTCCGTTTGTGATTGGATTATACGTGAAGGAGTAGTTATTCCATCTGTTGTGTCTGAGGCTGGTGAATCTGGCCTCTTTATCATTCTTACCTTACACTTCATTACTGCTTTGTATTCTCAGGAGGACTGCGTTGTTAGGTTTCTGATTCAAATGAAGAAAAAAATTAATTGATTAGAAAACTGAATGGAATGAGTGTATCGTATCGCACCAGTGAGATAAAGATGACAGAAGACTTCACCATCCGAAGAGCCTGGCATTCCTCCAGTGCAGACAGAGTAGGAGTTAGTGCTTTTCCCTCGGGTACGAGAGAATGGTGCTGTGATCTACTGCCTACAGAGAGAGAATAGACTTAGCAGGAGAGTTTAGAGAGTTATAGGTCATTCCAGCTTTAAAATCTGATTGGATGAGGTTTGTTTGAAGCTGCTGTGCAATAGCTAATATACAGTAACAGCTGCTTGGCAACTATAAACGGTCTGCAGTCAGGCTAATGGACTATATTACTTAATGGAAATATTGTTTATTGTAATTGCTGCTATACTTAAATGCAATTATGTGTTGAACAATGCTGTTTTTATCAAATAAATCGGGTAAAATCACTGTAAACCATGTCCTTGAGGGGCTTGTTGCATTATTATGCATCTGCTGCACACAAACACAACCTTAGCATAGGCAAGAAATGAAATCTCAGCCATTCTCAAAGACTGATAAAACTTTCTATGGATGATTTTATTCACATTGTGGGTATACTATGAATATACTGTAGATTTATGGACCTCGAAAATAAATGTGGTTGGTCATTTCACATGTCGATCCAATGGCGTCTTCCTGTCTGAATGGGCGGTTCTTGGCCAGAAAATGAAATGTAATAGACTCAGGTCCAAGTTTAGAAATGCTCAAATATATATGCTCTGCTCTGCCTGTTAACCCATCTTAAATGAGACCCGAGTAGAGTTCAGAGGGTGTATTATGAAAGTGGTGGGACAGATAGTCGTGGACTGCAACATGGCATCTTGCTAAATGTCCTATATTGTATGTGTTGGGCACCAGTAGTTCACCCATAAGACATTGCCACGCTCTGTTTGTGAGTTGTGGTTGATCAGTATTGGTTTGTTTAATAGCCACGAACGATATCTATATGTTTATGGTTGATATCATTTAGCTAATGCGGGAACTGTACATAATAAATATTTTTTTTTATAATAGAACATTTTTAATTACTATAATTATTAGTTTTATTATTATTATTATTAAATATGTTATTGTTGTTGTTATTATTAATATGTATGTATTTAAATGGTAATTAAAAATAAAGTAATAATTATTAGTAGTATTAAATTATTACGGTTGTCATTTCATTTGTGCAAAACCAGTATTATTATATAATAATAATTATAAGTATTGTTGTCATTAAATTTTCATTTCAAACTATGTTTTATAGTTCTAATAATGTTAGCAATAATGATAACAATAATCAAATAATAATATTTATAATGTTCACATTTTTTAACTGACCCTAGGGGGAATTAATTAGCTATGTTATCAGCCAAAATGATGTCCTTATTGATTAGTTTGTCACTAGAGTCAAGATATCTGCACAAATGTAATTTTACTTTATCAAAAGATTCTGTCAATAATCAGCATAAGGTTGCTTATGGTTGCATAAGCTCACAAGTTTGCATGAATCATCTAGGGATGTAAAAAAAAAAAAAGAACAACATCTGGCTGTGAAATGATCAACTGTGAGCTATAACATTCTTCTGTCTCTCTTGTACCCTCTCAGGTGTCCGTGGTTAACCAAGGCCATCTCCCCTCTTGTGCCTCTATACAATGGCATCATCTTCCTCTTTGTGTTGGCTAACTTCAGCATGGCCACCTTCATGGACCCTGGAGTCTTTCCCAGAGGTATGTATGATCCTGTCATCATTTCAGTTTCTCAATTCAAATATCTGGAGATTGGATACAGCATAGCTCCACGAGTAGGCCGTCTAGAATACTGCAAGACAATGCTGATGTGAATGTTGACATTTCCTTCTGTTTCTCTCTCAATCTCAGCGGATGAGGACGAAGACAAAGACGACGATTTCCGAGCTCCGCTTTATAAAAACGTGGAGATAAAGGGAATTCAGGTGCGGATGAAGTGGTGTGCCACGTGCCACTTCTACAGACCTCCGCGCTGCTCACACTGCAGCGTGTGTGACAACTGTGTGGAGGTGAGACACATAGGAACACGCATACCAGCATTCCTGCGTTATATAATGATCACGATGCCAACACTCACTCACTCACACATACATACATATATTTCCCTTCTCACTGTAGGACTTTGACCACCACTGCCCATGGGTGAACAACTGCATTGGCCGGAGGAATTATCGCTATTTCTTCTTGTTCCTGCTGTCTCTAAGTGCTCACATGGTGGGCGTATTTTCCTTTGGCCTGCTGTTCGTGTTACACCACCTTGAGACTCTGAGTGCACTCCACACAACTGTGACGTATCCTTCCACAAAGAGCAACTATGATGAAAGCTCATTTAGTTGTATTTAATACATTGATTTACCTAGCAATTAAAAGTTTGGGGTAAGAACGTTTCATTTTTTATTTTGAAAAACATTTCTATTATTCAGCAAGGATGTATTTAATTGACCGAGAATGACAAAAAAAGTAATTTATAATATTACATAAGAATTCTATTTCAAATAAATGCTGTTCTTTTAAATGTTATATTCATCAAAGAATCCTGGGGAAAAAAAATACTTTTTTCCCCCCCGCATCCTTATTTCTGTGTCGTCAGCACTATTATTTAAGTGTTATGTTTTTTTAGTACATACTGTATGTATATGTATATATAAAATAAAGCTATATAAAATGTAGCTTTAGTTTATTTTAGCACTTCAACTTATTTAATTTAAGTTTGTTGCTAAAGCAACATTTCTAATTTTCGTTTAAGTTTATTAAGTTTACCTTTTTTGTCTAATATTTAAAATTTTCATTTCAGATTTTGGTAACACTTTACAATAAGGTTCATTTATTAAACATTAGTTAATGTATTAACAGTGTTAGTTCACAGTGCATTAACTCATGTTAACAAGATTTTAATAAAGTATTAGTAAATGTTGAAATTAACATTAACAAAGATGAATAAATGCTGTATAAGTGCAGTTCATTATTAGTTAATGTTAACTAATAAAGTTAACTAATGTTAATGTAATGAACCTTATTGTAAAGTGTTACCCAGATTTTTAATCATTTTGTTTAACGATAACAGCACTGCTCGTCTTACACAGTGAGATCTCATTGGCTCACAATCCTGCTCCACTTAGCTGTGTATGAAAAATCAAAAATGTTCTGATTGGCTGTGATTTTGTGGGCTCCTTGACTCTCCTGCTGTCTAGTCTTGTGGTTATGTGTGTGACTGGCCTGTTCTTCATCCCTGTTATGGGCCTCACTGGGTTTCACATGGTTCTTGTAGTCAGAGGACGGACCACAAACGAACAGGTGAACTGCACAACACTAAATATATTTATCTGGTCTGTGTAACAACATACGCACAACATAGGCAGAATCGTAGTCTCACATGTTGCACACCCGCTCAGAATCACCTTGATGTCTTTCCAACTTGATTGCCTTCTGTTGTTCGTGCATGACATCTGTTACAAAGGCTGTTATTTTCAATGCACATTACGGTCCTTTGGGTCAAGGACAGTTGTTTCCACTCTCCTCAGTATGCTGAAAGTAGAATTCCTCTCTCTCTCTCTCTCTCTCTCTCTCTCTCTCTCTCTCTCTCTCTCTCTCTCTCTCTCTCTCTCTCTCTCTCTCTCTCTCTCTCTCTCTCTCTCTCTCTCTCTCTCTCTCTCTCTCTCTCTCTCTCTCATCTCTCTCTCTCTCTCTCTCTCTCTCTCTCTCTCTCTCTCTGCTCTCAGGTGACAGGAAAGTTCAGAGGAGGAGTGAATCCATTCACTCGGGGTTGCTGTGGCAACGTGAAACACGTCTTATGCAGTCCGCTTGCTCCTAGGTAAAGAAGAAACACGCATATATTCATGTTCATAATCAGTGAGAATTGCAAGCACGCTCAGTACACACATACCGGAAGTGTGTGAAAGACACTGGCCACTGTGTGTTTCCACGGCCAGTTGAACAGACAGCTGGGTGTTTCGTTTAACTTTAAGTGAATTTACATTAGGTTGTGTTAATTTTCATTTGCAAAACAGGCAGGATTTAATGAACATTACGCTTAGGCAAATGCTACTAAAGACCTATTAAGTAACAGCTTCACTGTGTACTCAAAATTAAAAATGTTAAAGGGGCTATATGTAAGAATTTTCATGTAGTAATCTTTTTTTTTATTGCCAATGTGTAAACCGCTCGTAACAAAAAAAAAAAAATACTTCCTAGGTTGTCTATGAAAGCCTGTAGACTGATTTTTAAGTTTTTGCTGAGAAAATCAAAAGGATGTGACGTTTTATGCTCGCTCCTGAGAGCCTTTCTTCCGTTTAATGACACATGGAATGAATGCTTATACAATGTTCAGGATAAAGCCGAAAGGTCTATTCTGTACTGTAATGTCAATGTGTCGTCATGTAAAGAAAAGGAATTGATTCAAACCATAGTCTCACATAGCCGGATCTATGTAGTATATCGTCTCAAATATACTTTATAATCAAACAATCATTACATTGTCATTTTAATTATCTCATCTGTCCACATAATACGAATTGCAGATGTATGGCACATCGATATGATCAGATGCTTTCTTAACTGCTGTTTTCTCACTGCTGGCATTTGTTGTGTGCTTATTTTGTTATTGAGAGGAAAGCGCGCAGCACAAAAGGAAATATGCTTTAAAATATGTGTGACGCCGTTAATTATTACTATAACAAATATAAACAGAAGACATAGATGGAAAAAAGAGGTTGTTTATCATTGTAGACAATCTAGAGGGGGTTTCAGAAGAATAGAGGTCCATAGGAAGGTAGATTGCGTCCTGTTTTTCTTGCCTGTATTATGAGGCTCCGAGCGGGAAGAGTGTATAGCACTGAAGACTTGAAGCAGGTCATGTAACAATGGGGAGAGAGAAAGTGATTGCCGTATAAACACAGATCAGAGCCAAGGTTAATGACTTGTTAAAACTCGTTTAGGCGTCTTCAGAAACAATAGAGGACACCCTTTGTGAGGTCAAAGCAGAACAAAAGGAGATTGCTGTAAACTTACTACTTTTTTCCACAGGACAAATTTAAACGTTCCGTGAATCAGAAATAGAAATGATAGAAGTTCAACAAAAAATAAAAAACATGTCATCCTTTACTCACCCTCACGTTGTTTCAAAGGAGTATGGCTTTCTTTCTTCTGAACACTGTCTGATGTTTTCAAGATTAAAAAAGGACAAAAGCATCATAAAAGCGGTCTATACTATACCCTGCTTTATGTATACTTTTACACTATAATACCATTTTTGTGAGTACACCAAAATTTAAATGGTTATGAACTGAAAATCTTGACATCTACTTTTACTTCGCACAAACATGAGAGTTCATAGAATCATTCTTTTGACTCAAGAACTCGAGAACCAGATCCGTCTGTTTTGTGAATGAATCAGACTCTTAAGAATTGACCCTTCGCAGGGAGCTTGATTGACAGATGATCTGACCAATCATACTTCGCCATCCGCCATTTTGTCCGACAAAGCAGTCAGGAGAGTTAGTAGATTAACATGGGAGGATTTGAATTTGAAAAACGGAGTGTACGGACGTCTTTCCACGGTTAAAACAACATTCCTTCTTATGTTCATTCATGTTTATTTGATGCTGTAAATTAACTAGAAGGAAGAGAATTGATCGGTTCAAGAGCAGCTTTAACTGATGCTCTACAGCAATCTGTCAGACACATTAAAGAGCCACAAAACGGTATTTATTGTAAAAAATTCTTTTAAAAAATGACCAAATTTGAAAGGTGAGACTGTTTAATATGTTTAATATCAAAAGTAACCAAAAAGTAACCTGGTCTGTCAGTGCGTTGTCAGTGTGCTCTCTGCTCCTTGATGTATTTTTCACTGCGTGACAACATGGTGTGGCTTGAGAGCGGCATAGCTTGTCGGACATAGCGACAGTAACTAAGGTGGGCCGTTTAAAAGTTTGGAGTTGGTACTTTATTTTTTTAAAGAATTTCCTTATGGTCGTGGAGGCTGCATTTATTAAATCAAAAACACAGTAAAAAAAGAGGAAAAAAAAACAGTAATATTGTGAAATATTATTACAATGTGAAATAACTGTTTTCTATTTTAATATATTTAAAAATGTAATTTATTCCTGTGATTTCAAAGCTGAATTTTCAGCATCATTACTCCAGTCTTCAGTGTCACGTGATCCTTCAGAAATCATTATAATATGCTGATTTGGTGCTCTTATATTATCACTGTTGAAAACTGCTTAATATTTTTGTGGAAACCATAATAGATTTACAGCATCCTTGCTGAATAAAAGTATTATATTCTTCTTCTTTTTTTAAATGAACTTTTAAACGGAATCTAAATCTTCAGAATGTAAACGTTTCATGTTCCAAAGAAGAAAGAAAGTCAGTCGTGTGGGTTTGAAATAACATGAACGAACATTAAAAAAAATGTCATTTTTATAAAATATTTGTTTAAGCATTAAAGAAGCTACATGTACATGTCTGATTTTGGCATACACTGATTAAGTCTGACCCATGAATTGATATGCTTTATCTAAAAATATTGAATCTGTGTGGTTTTGGAAGAAAAGCATTTCAACACGCATCACGCATCGTGTATATCTGCTCTACAGGTATACCGCTGATCCCAGGAAGAAAATTCCCATCGCTTTGAAACCACCATTCCTCCGCCCTGACCTCCCAAACCGACACGTCACTGTAAAAATCAGTGATAATGGTATCCATAGTAACATCCTACGAAGCAAAGTGAGTAAAAAAAAAAAGCTTTTAATTCTGTCTGCCTACAACCTGGAATTTCAATTGTGTTTAATCATTACTGTTATTGTAGTAAGTGCCGCTACACCAGCAGTTCATAATGTCATCTAAACAGGCTCATCATTTAGATTTCAATGAAAACTGGAATTATTAAAATGCGTGGTGTCCTCATTTTTAGAGGAACAGTTTTAGGAATGTGGTGCCTGTGCCTAAATCATGCTTCCCAAAATGAATTGTTTTTTTTTGTGCTTTAGTCTAAGACTAGTCTGGATGGTGTGGATGATAATAGTATAGATAAACAGCCACCTCTGCCACCAAAAGCAGATCGCTACAACCAGCTCAAGAGTCAACTCACCTCCAGCGAAGGCAAGTACCGCAACAGAACAGCCAGTCACTCATAGTCAAATGGTTTGCTGTTTATTCGTTTTTTTTAAGCAGTCAGCACCAAAATGTAACAAAATTCATTTGTTTCTGTGATTATTTATATATTTAAACATGTGCTTGAGCTTGTGGGATTTTTTTAAATGCTTCTTAAAAGTATTTAAAAACCATGTGATGATAAATTAAATATTGTATTCACCTAATTCATAAAAGCTTTCTGCTTGTGAAAAATCCTCTTTTTCTTAACTGCACTTCTACTGCCATCTGGTGTTGCATCATATTGCAGTACTGTTGAGTCATTCATATCATTTGTGCCACATTTTCCAGAGAGTTCCCTGTCCAGCAAACCCACCAATCCATCCACCCCAGCCATGTACAAATACCGGCCTTCCTTCGGCACCATGCCTAAAGTGCACTATCACGCAACCGGAGAGAAGGTGAGAGTCACAGGCTAAAGCAATGTTTTCAGCAATATAATAATATAATTTACACTACAGTACTGCACTGATCAAACGTCTGGGGTTGGTAAGATGGTTTCAAATGTTTTTGAAAGAACTTCTGCATTTATTCAATTGAAAATATAGCAAAAACAATCATTTTGTGTGTGTTTTTTATAGCATTTTTAATAGCTCTTTTCTATTTTTTAATATATATTTAAAATATAATTTATTTCTTTGATGGCAAAGCTGAATTTTTAGCTGCCAATAACCCAGTCTTCAGTGTCACATGATCCTTCAGAAATCATTCTAATGGTGATTTGGTGCTCAAGTAACATTTCTTATTACCACATTATAAAAAAGGTTGTTTGGCTTAATATTTTTGTTGATACCATGTTAATATTTCTCGGGATTCTTTAACGGATAACAAAATAACTGCTTTTGTTTGAAATAGAATTCATTTGTAACAATGTATAAGTCTTTACTTGTCACTTGATCAGTTAAATTCATCCTTGTTGAATAATAGTTAAATTAATTTTTAAATGAATTTACAAAAACTGACTCCAAACATTTTGAAATATAATATAAATATTATATTATACTTAAATATAAATAAATATGATAATATACTTTTGATATAATATAATTTTCATCTGTTCTCAGATTGTAATGTCCGAGAATGGTAAGCCCTCTGCAGTTTTGGAGGAGCGAGGTCACGATTACCGCTCAGAGCCAAATCTGGATCTGCCAGACTACCGCAGCACTCCTCTCCACCGAACGTACCAGTCTTCCCCATTCCAGCTGGACTCTTTCAGCACGACGTCTCGCTCCTTCAGCCTCAAACAGGGAGTGAACAGGGCCGACCGTGTGCCACTGGGTGGCAGCAAACCAGAAACGGTCACTTCCACCCCTCACAAAGGAGTCTTCTCTCCTGGGACGTTATCTGGCCGCAATGGCAGCCTGTCCTACGATAGCTTGCTAACCCCCGGCTTAACACCATCTCTGGGCGAATGTGCGGCCCACCCGGGAGTGCCCTCTATGGGTTTTCACTCACCCTACTTGCCCACTAAAATGTGCCACGTGCGAGGGCCTGAGCTTCAACGACACGCCGGCCCCCCGTCCTACAGCCCTGTGCATGTAGGAGCGATGTACGGGCGGCAGTCACCACACCCGAGAGATCGAGACCGAGATCCCTCACCAGTCCGCTACGACAACCTCTCCAAAACCATCATGGCCTCCATCCAGGAGAGGAAGGAGTTTGAGGAGAGGGAGAAACTCATGCTTCGGCACGCTCAAGCGCCAGTGGCCTACGCCAACGATTCAGGTGTGTTTGACACCTGCAGTGGAGCCGCCTATGGACTCCCACCCGGGACGTGTTACACTGACAGTCCTAGAGGGCCCGGACCCCGAGAGCCCACCCCTCCTGCGTGCAGCTCTCGGGACACCTTGATGGGATACGCTCCCCGAACCCCTGTTCTGCGTTCCTCTGCATCCTCGCTCACCAGAGCACCGAGGACTTCAACCACGTCCCTCCACACAGATGGAGGCGGTGCTAGCAGGACAGCCGAACACCAATATCGCTCTCCGGTGCACCATTCGCATCACTCTCCGACAGCTGTGCCCCGTTCCCCATTATACGCACATCAGAAGGTCGCCTTCATTAGCGCCCTGGAGAGGGCGGACTCACCACGTCTGGGTACAAGGTATGACGTATAGCTACTTTTAACCAATCAGTAAAGAGGGTGAGGGAGGTGCATGATGTATAGACTAAACAGGCTAGAGGTTCATGGGATATGAACGCTCTTATCCGGATGGGTCTGAAAAGATATTTCATCTGTGCTATGTTTATTTGTTCATTTTTGAGTACTGGTTTTTGTCCTTTAATTAATTGATTTCTGTCATTATTGTTATTGGGAGAATTTTTTTTTTTTTTTGCCTTTCTGAGAAAAAAAAATTGTGATCATGTATCTGGTAGCCAAATAAATATTTTTTTTTGCCTTTTCCCCCTCATTATCATCAGTTTCCATGTCTGCATGTCTTTTCATTCATATCCATGGGCTTATTTATGATACATTTTGCATGGTATCTACTTCTCGCATACTGTACATTTCATTGCATTATGTTAATGTCTTAAACAGTGTTGCATTGTCAGAAGTCAATGTAATATAATACAAAAATGTGATATCCATTCAAAAAATCATGATGTGATATCCATTCATGTTTTTGTTCTGTTTGAGTTGCTTTTTTATGCATAAGTAGTGCTTTTTGTTCACAATCATTTATGTGCATACTATGTTTTGTTGCTTTTTTTTTCTTTGACTGACTTGTTTTGTTCTTATTTTTATAACTGATAAGTGAATAACATCAAACCGCATGTGTTGATCCATCATACCATTAAGCCATTGTATCTTCTTTAATATAATGATTTATTACAGGGCTCAACAGTAAGGAATTTTACCTGACAACATTTTTATAGATCCCACAAAAAAAGAATGAACTATTTTTATTTAGGTTCATGGTTTTCTTCAATTTAAATTTTTCTTTAAAATGTTTTTTTTTTTTAATACATTGTGAAGAATATAAATGGTGAAGAAAGCATAACTATTTTTAAATAAACTATCATAAACAGATTTAAAGGTACACTATGTAACTTCTGGCCCTCTTGCATGCATTGTTTTGGTTGTGCTTCGGCTCTGCATGTCCGTGCGGATGAATAGATGTTACTGCTCATGAAATAGTCACTACTAGGCTTAAGATATATAACCAGTTTAGATGGAAAGGATCTCAAGCTGATTAGTTGAAGAAGTTACTGTAGCTATACACATTAATAGACACAGTACTTCCTTGAAAATAAACTCTAGCACAGCGCTAAAGCAACCATAATGAAATGACCCTTCACACTATAATGCTCTACAATGAACTCTGTTAGAAAGCTACATATGGTCATTTTTCCGTTCAATAATATACCTTACTCAAACGGCATATCCGAAAAGCCAATGTTGATTCTCATTTTATTACAAGCTCTGTCACGTTCTATTATTTATTTCCTCCTTTCTCACTCATTGTGACAACTAACCTATGCCACTCAAACCATACATGTGTCAAAGTAGCCGGAGCAACTTTTCTCTATTTATACACATGACGAGAAACGCTCGGGCGAGTGACATATTTACGCAATTTCCTGTGGAAAAACCTCCCTGTCAGTTTTAAAATATAAACGCTTATAATATGCTTACCATAGTGAATCAGACAAAAAAAACATTATTGGAAGAAGGATTTCTGATGTATTGAATCATTATTTCATTTGTGTTACTTTTGAACAAAAAAACTTACATAGTGTACCTTTAAAAAGGTTTGCAATGCATACTTTGTGGACAAGTAGCTTTTGAGTCCTGTATTAATGTTCATTCCCTTCCACCACTCTTCAATACTGTCCTCTTCTTCATTAACTCATCTTCATTTGTAACATTTTAAACCATTCAGTACATGTTTGACTCTCTACCTGTCTAATGAAGAACAAAAGAGGAGAACAGTTGAGGATACAGTTGGAAAAGAACCACCTCAAATATGTCTTCCTGTTTTTGTGATATTTTCTCCACATAGAGAGGACCTCGGTCCAGGTAAAGTCAACGGGCAACTAAAGGGCCAAGCACGTGACTGCCATCTAGGGACTCCTTCTGGAACTCCCAGCAGACACACCAATGTCAAAAAGGTCACAGGAGTGGGTGGAACTACATATGAGATTTCTGTTTGACGGACAGCTTGAAGAGCCACTGCCTGTGAGGAAAAGCACTGCCATGGCAACACCACCTCCATTTGTGCTCAAGAGAACAAGTTTCTCTTTCTTTTCACAGTTTTATGAAATAATACTCACCGATCAGGAGACACGCAGTATCTGGGGCAGGTCTTTTGGGAGACGATTTTACATTGGCCTTTTCTTTGTTAAAGAGACTTTCCATGTGAGTGTAAAATATAACAGGAGCCGCTTAATCAAAAGAGCCTTGTATGTTTTTTAAAGTGTCAGCCGTCAGAGGATATAAATCGCACACACAACCGAAAATACTGGTTCAATTGCTTCGAATGGAATTAAAAAAAGTCTATATATACCATTAAGGGCTGAATATGTACAATGTCAGTTCAGTTGTTTGTATATAAAAGGTCAAAGGTCACTTGCTGAATGCAAATGTGCTCAGTATGCTGATCTTTCACACACTTGAATGTGAGTGTATGCCAGTAACTCCATTACTACTATATTTTTGTCATTATACTGATCTAATAATCAGGGTTTCATCTCAAATGCTTTTCTCTGTTAAAAAGATATAGTTTACCTATAAATGAAAACCAATGTTCTTCAGAATTTCTCAAAGAAACTCATACAGATTTAAAACAACATGATGGTGAGTAAATTTTGACAGAATTTCATTTTTGGGTGAACTATCCCTTTAAGCTATATCAGGTTCAAACAAACCATAACAGCACTTGGGTACTTTAAAAACCTACAGTTTTATTTTTCAAATATGGTGGTCATTTACACTTTTTACTAATGTAAAACTATAAGCTGCCATAGAAATAAACATACACTTGTATATGTAATATAAAAAATAAAAAAAAAGTTTCATATGGTGGATATGGGCATTATCGCCAGTGTTAAAACTTTCTTTCAAACTTTGTTTTTCTTTATTAAAAGTATTTTGTAGTGGCAGAGATATGAATATGTAAACCGAAACACGCCACTGTGTATTAGCAGTACAGGCCACATGTTAAAGCCATATTCTAACGTTTTACAGTAATGGTCTTCATCTTTTAACATACATTTGAAAAAATACTCCTTCCTTTATTACATAAAGGACTTATGGAGTTGAAGATTAATTAAACCGTTGTACTGAAAGTAAGATCCGCAATATCCACGTTTTTTATTGCTTTACCATTTCCTTTTACCTAGATTAGAAAAACATGATGATAATTCATGGCTACATCCCAAATATTTTTCCATTTCTTTTATTTTTATAACGTTTGTGTTTTTTAAAACCCAACTTTCAATGGTTTGGTGTATTTCACTTTTTATACATATATTCAAAGGGGTGTTTGTACTTTTTGAGTGGATTTTTCTTCTTTTTCTGCATATTTTATCATTTATTTGTACAAATTAGTTAGTACGCATTGCCATTTTGATTAGTTGAAAGTAGCACTTTCTGTTAAGATTCTTTCTTTTTTTTTTCAATGAGCGAATGTTGAAAGAGAAATAAAATGCTATAATAGGATGTCTTAGGAAATGCTCTTCGGAAAAGTTACACATGTTAAGATGCTTGTTTCTGAATGCTGGATCCATTTGATTGTTAAGAAAAAAACTGTCATAACGAAATATGACACATGGTCTTTATACCCTGTCGTTCAAAAGTTTAGGGTCAGGTTTCAACCGAGGATATTAAATTGATCCAAAAGTGATAATAAAGACTTTTATGCTGTTACAGAAAGTAAAAGACTATTTTAAAAAATACTGTTCTTTTCTGTTGGTCAAAGAAAGCAGCACAACTGACAACATTGATGAGAAGAAATGTTTTGTGAGCACCAAATCAACATGAATTGAAGGATCCTTGAATGTGTGACACTGAAGACTGGAGTAATAGATGAGTTTAGTTTAGCCATGTCGGAATTACCGTAATTAAGAGATAATGACTTGTAAAAAGCATTTGTACTCGTAGAACTCGTAATTACAACTTGTAAACTGGGAACTCTCTGAGAGCTTTTACCACATGACCACTGTACCACCTGACCACAGTCCGAGGATGTGAACGTGAATGTCACGTGTTGTCATCTAGCAATTACGGTAATTACGACATGGTGTGAACGCAGCAAACGACTTCTGAAAATTCAGTTCTGACATGATATTTCACAATATTACTGTTTTTGCTGTATTTTTGTTTAAATAAATGCAGCCTTGGTTAGCATACGAAATTTCTTTCAAAAACATTGTACCGACCCCAAACTTTTGAACGGCAGAGTATTTTAAAGTAAATATCTTCGTAGGTCCCTTTCATATCATTCAGTTCTGGAATACTCAACATGCCTTTGTGATAAATGTTGGCTAAGGAAGTTTAATTCAGAAAACCTCACCTTCCCTTCTCACTTTTAAGACTTAGTCTCTTTTGATTCTACAGCAAGGGCAAAAAATAAATAATAATAATAAAATACAACAGTCCTCCAAACACAGGTGTGTGTATTGTGCAGGCATCTGTACAGTTATTACAAATGCTCACATTTAAAATGAGGGACTTAATTGTTCTTGCAAAAAAAAAAAAAAAAAAGTTAAGATAAGATAAGGGTTCTTAACAAATGTTTTGCCAATTATGTCATATAGTTATGGCCTATACCAACTTCTAATGTTTACTGTGCTTGGCTTATTAAATTGCATTTGTATTTTAAAAAGGGAGACCAATAAATTGATTTATTTTTTGAGAGAGAGAGAGAGAGAGAGAGAGAGAGAGAGAGAGAGAGAGAGAGAGAGAGAGAGAGAGGGAGAAAGAGCTTGAAAGTGAAAGAGAAACCGATCTTGGAAATTGTTGCTGCAAAGTGCAAGACCGATTCAAATTTTAAATAAAATGAAAAACCAAAAAAAAAAAAAAAAATCTGTTTTAAATGTAATGCTTTTTCTCAAGAAATGGAATGGACAGCATAGGTGAAAGTGGCAAATTCATACCTGTTGAAAACTTCACTGTGGCCTGTTTCATGATGACCTAACAATTTTATAAGGATCAGTTTGTAGTGAAGTGTTGATTTATGTTATCGGCATCTCTGACAGAGTGATCTCACAGATGTCTGACTGAAAATGCACCGCACTTGGAGTTCTCTGCTGCCCATCAGAAGACTTTCCAAGGAATCCATAGTGATTTCCTCACAGATCTGCCTTAGGGGTCTAACAGACTACAGACACTCAAGCACTGATACAAACATCATTTTGGTGCATGTGAAAAGAGTCATAATCATACTTTTTCCAGTCAAACAGCTCCTTGAAATTGTAAATAACTCACATGGACATGGAAAGGCCTTGTGTGTCAGGCTCCATTTCTGTGAATGTTTCTCTGTGTTCTGTCATGTTGTCATCTCTGTCCTTCATTGCCGCTGTCTGGCACAGCGTCACCTTCTGCTTAAATGAAGTTGTACAGTTAAAGTAAAAGAACAACTACACCTTTTTTTGTGATGAAGTATTTCGTTCAGATGAAATGAAGACATTATAGTTTCATATCAAGGTACATCTATTATTTTTGTTCATCAAGGGGAAAAAATCTGAATAAATACTGTATAACTTGAACATTCATTTTTGTCTCTTTATTTGTCATTGGAAAATTATGACAGATAGATAGATAGATAGATAGATAGATAGATAGATAGATAGATAGATAGATAGATAGATAGATAGATAGATAGATAGATAGATAGATAGATAGATAGATAGATAGATAGATAAGAATAAAAGGGAAGATTTGAACTATAAGTTTAAACAAATATGCAAAGAGCCATTGACTGCAAAGTCCGAGCTGGACTTTTAAAAAACATAATTTTGCCGCACATAAATAAAGTAGCCTAAATTAAAACAAAATCTCTTGCCTTTTGGACGTAGATTAAAGGTAATTCCACTCCCTAAAGCATTGTGCAATGGCATTAAGTGTTCCCATTCTCTCTCTCACTCTCCCCGCTTATGTCTATTTGATCTGTGCAGTAGTCGTGAACGCGCACCGCCAGACCTCCGCTGTAGCTGCGTGCGTGTCCACGCTTTATGAAGGCGCGTTCCCTCAGGTGAATGGAGAGAGTGAGAGGACGAGTCCTGTGTGTGTCTCTAGCCGAGCTGAACTGACTAAAATGGGGCTTCGCGGATTGACAAGGACGGGGGTGTACATGACAGTCTGCCTTCTGTGGGTGACTGGATGCTTTACGCAAAAAGTGAGTACAAGTGTGTGGCAGTAGCCCACTTTCCCTTTTGTTTGTCTGCGGTTTGTTTCGGCTTGTCAAAATGTTTACAGCAATGATTCTAGTTTGCAGTATAGTACACTATATGGAGTATATGTAGCAGTTAAAACAACTTCAAAATAGCAGGTCCCTTGGTTTGAAAGATAGACCTATTTAATTCGGAAGTTTGGGGAAGGTGTTGTGATGAAATGTGGAGCAGCTTGTTGTGTGGTCCGGGTCGGTTCTGGCAGAGAGTTGGGCTGAGCGGGGTCAGTTCAGCACGGGCCAGCGGTTCCGCATCAGATGGTTCCGTGAGCTCAAATAATAGCTACATAAATAAATGAACGGGAAAATTAACGAAAAATATATTATTCACAATAAAAAAAAATAAAAAAATTATACAGGTAGCCTATATTAAGTTATCCAAAATACATTAAAATTACAAAATTCGATCTATGATCAATATGTTTTCAGTTCTTTACTTTATTGTGGGGCTTAAAGTAAAATATATATATATATATATATTTACTGTACAGAGATTGCAAAACAACAACAACAATACAAGGCTGAAATTCTTGTTGGAAATGTTGGCACAAGTAAATCTGAATAATATTATTATTATTCATTAATTAATTTTACTTTAAAATATGATTAGGCTAATATTTTAATACCTTTTGCCTGTCAAATCAAAATCAGTGTTGTGTGATCAACATGCAGGTTTTTTTTTTTATTACTGGTTGCTTAAGTTACACCATGTGAAACAGTCATTTGATCAAAATGTTTGTAGAAAATTGTATAAACATTTAGCTAAAATAGCAAATTGTATCATTTTGGGAATCTGTCTGCATCATACCTAGCAGGCTATAGTTGCATCATCTCATTGTCACAAAATAACAATTTTGTTTAGGAAAGAATTGAGTTGAGTCACAGCACTTCCAGTCACTAGCAGTTTATTCTTGACTGGTTTCTTAGACCTGGCTATATGTACAGCCATAGATCAGAACTGAAAGGCTGGACCTTTTGATATTGTGCCATTCACATTCCTTCACTACAGCTCCTTTGTATTCTCTATCAACTTTCGTCACAAAGGCTGTACACTGTTTATGTAGCTTCTCAATGCTAGGAAATTGAGAGTTTGGGAAATATGTGTTGAGGAGAAGCTTAGTGTGTTTTTGAGGTGATTACGAGATTCCTGTGGGAAACATGCTCCACTCATGCAATTAAACACATTGCTCTGTGGTCAATTCCACATGCTGGCTTTCACCAATACTTATTCCCTTCCCAGGCATGGATATGATTTATTAATTCATGTAGTGCAGAGTGAGATAAATAGATAAAACCCCATCTATTTGAATCTTAATTTATTTGAAACCTGCACTGAGTAATGTTGCCTTATTTAGGATACATTTACACGATAAAGATTTACTAAAACAGAAAAGTTTTTCCTTTGTGTTCCTTTTTTTTAAGTTTAGCATATAAACAACAACAATGTCAAAACAATCCTGTGAAAAAATAATTCTGCTGCCAGGCCAGTAGTTGGCGATGTCAAATTTTCACAATTTTCACAAATGTATCATTTTCAAAACTTGCACTTTTTTTTCAAAAGTTTGAGTTGTCAGGCCCCCAAACACTGTTGTTGTGTAAATGAATGGCCAAAACAGATAAAAGTTTCCAGTTTTTATTTAATATATATATATAGCCTATATATATATATATATATATATATATATATATATATATATATATATATATATATATATATATATATATATATATATATATTAGCATTTATTTTTTCTGTGGCACACAAAAGAACATTATTTTCCCCTTAGTGTTTTTTGTTTTTTTGTCCATATAATAAAAGTCAATGTCAAGAAGTCAACATTCTTGTTAATTACAAATTGTACTGAATTACTGAAAGGAATTCAGGTTTAGATATGAGAGTGAGTAAATTGTGTCAGAATGATCATTTATCAGAAATGATCCCTTTAAAGGGATGAATAGGCTACAGTATATTCCTTTTTTCTAATTATTATTTTTTTGGGTGGGAAAGGGCAGCACCATCTCGACTGTGCCACATAAGGACAATGGTTATTTCTGAGGTGACAACCTGTCATATTCAGTCATCACTCTCTTCCTCTGTGAATTCTGAATTCTGAGAATCCTGAGCGGTTTACAAAGGCTTTATTGCATTGTTGATGTGCATCGCTTCAGTTACAGAGTGTGTGTACCTCAGCACAATTATCTGGCCCCTCTAAATGCTCCCTTTGTCCTCTTGAATTAACTTGATTTTCAGATCTGTGCAAATCAAGTTTGGAATTTGCTGCATGACCATCTCCCCCATCCCCCCCCAGATGAAGATTATATATATTTAAAAAACTAAATTATATTACGTCATCTACGATATACTGTAGGTTAAGATACTTGTCAGCAAGGACAGAGAGTGTTGGTGCAGGTCTTGAATTGCTCTCATTCTTGAGTTAGTGTGGTTAACACTGTGTAGGTTGGAAATTCCTGCATACATTCATGTATTTTTGTTCGCATATCTATGCAAAGCACTTGCAGTTCTGTGAGTGATTTCTCTCAATTATTCAAACTCTCTACACCATAATGCGCTGAGAATGGAGAAAGCCACTCATAACAGTTTTAAATGGGAGCGTACCACTAATGTGCATTTCCTGGCCAGCAGACTATTCTGTGTGAATTTGGAAATTTCAGAGTAACTGTTCTATTTATGAGTGATTTGTAAAGACGAGAGTGGCTAGAAATGTAGAATTATTCCAGTGACATCTATGGACTGGGAGCAAACTAACATGTTCAGGTTGGCTCTGGGAAAATTGTTTTTTTTTGTTTTTGTTTTTTTCACTGATTTGGCACATTTGTGCAATTGGCATGAAATGCCAGCAGTGTCCTGAACTGATGTACTCCGTATTTAAATATTTCTAAATAAATTATGTTAAAATAAACTATTTTAAAATAAATGTTATAATTGTAATGCATGCAAACTATTTTAATTGCAAAATTAGTGAACTGGAAAAATCAGGCACATTTATATTTAGGCTTTTAATATTTAGACAATAAACTATAAATATATACGTAATGAGTATACATTTGTATCTTCCAGAAGAAGATTTTTTTTTTTACCTAGAATAAATCATTAAAAAAACATTTAAATGAATTAATTACATTTTCAAATTAAAATAATACAAGATAAAAAAATATATAATAATAATATTGCATGATTTTCATTTAATTTAAATATTTATTTTTTATGATTTATTCTAGGTTATTAAAACATTTTCATGAAGGTATTTATGTTGCTGCGTATACATATATTTTTTAACAAATTATAAACATCAAGTATAAATGTAGTATAACATGTAAAGTATAAATTTTGAGCACTGAGTACATTATAGTTTGACAGGTTCCATTTGCTTTTAGTGAACTATTGTTAACTTTTCATATCCTTTTTGAGGATTAATTTTATTGACTATTAGTGTTGGTTTCAATTACATTATTACTTAATGAAGATCTGTGTGTTCAATAAAAATCTGTTTCTGTTTGCAGTGATGTGCAGCAGCTATCACTGTTGTTTTCATCAAAATATTATTGTGAAATATTATCATCTTCCTGTCCTGCTGGCCTCGGTGTCCAGTGGCAGGCTATGACTGATGTAACCGGTTGTAACACATCATCACGGGCTCTCTGGGCTCGATAGTGCCTGGAACAGTCTCACTTTTCACAACCAATAAATAGCTGTGCTCCTCTCCCAGCCCCCTTACAGGGGCCCATAGCATGTTTATGGGGGACTCACAGGGGTGTTTGCGCATTTGAGTGTGTGTGTGTGTGGGGCAAAAGGGGCTTACTTAAGCCCTCTGCTCGCACAATTTCAGTAGTCATAATGTCAGCTCATATTATCTCTGAAACTTCTGTTGTGAAAACACTCTTCAGTACAAAAGAGACCAGGGAAAATAACTAGATATAAACTTTCAGTTTACCAGCTGACTTCTCACGTTTCATATTGAGTCACATTTTTCTCTTCAAAGCCTTAAAGTACAAATAATGTTGGTGAGACGAGCAGAGAATGAATTATTGTAAAAACAACAATAAGAACGGAGGTTATGAACTGACATGTTTACTGTACGGGGGAATGAAGGGGCAGATGTGTGTGTAACCTATCAAATACAAGAGGAAGCGTGGTGTTTTTCACATTGCAGCCTTAACTGCGAAATCTGCTGTTCTCTACGACAGCTGTGAGTTTATCTGGCACTGTTTTACTCGCACTCATTCAATGAGTCAGCTACAGTTCGCTGGTGTTTAAAGTGTAGAGGCTTGTTTTTCAGTTCAAGAGTTGCTGTTGCATTAGCAGTTTACAGAAGGAACAGATTCTCTTATTCAAATGGACTAAAACTACACAGAAAAGGGTTAAATAGTAGGATAATAATAAATACATATACACTACTTTTCTTTATTTATAAATAAATAATATATATTTTTTTAACTTTTACTTAAATTCATTAAATTGATCAAATGTGACAGTACATACACTTATAATGTTACAAAATATTTCTATTTCAAAGAAATGCTGTTTTTTTTTTTACTTTTTATTAATCAAAGAATCCAGAAAAAAACCTATGTATCAAGGTTTCCACAAAAATATTAAGAAACACAATTGTTTTCAACATTGATAATAATAGTAAGAAATGCTTCTTAAAGCACCAAATCAGCATATTAGAATGATTTCTGATCATTCTTAGGGATCATGTGACATTGAAAACTGGAGTAATGGCTTTTAAAAACTCAGCTTTGTCATCACAAGAATAAATTACACTTTAAAATAAATGTATCCAAACTTTTAATTTTAAATTGTAATAATATTTCACAATATCTCCATTTTTACTGTATTTTTTGATAAAAATAAATGCATCTTTGTTGAGCATAAGAGATATTTTACCGTTTTGCATTACTGTTGTTAAATTGTGATTACTTCATTGCATTGACATGTGTATGCATTTAGGAATATATGGGAAAGCTTCATGGCTAAGAAGGCTACATGTGCAGAATTGTTCATATAGTATTATTTTATACCTTCCTGTAGTGTTTCTACAATCATGGCTTCAGGGTTCATGGCGCCCTATTTTCTTTTGGACTGGTTCCATGCCATTTTCTTTCTCCATGGTTACCTTTGTGTTTCATATTTCTCTTACCTAGATCATGCTGTGCAGTTTGAAATTGCAATGGATTGTTAAAATAATAGTTGCTTTTACTTTTAATGTAGCACAACTGGGGCACAATAACCAGCGGGACCTTATGTAAATGCCTACTTATTACCCTCGTTTCATTAAAAGGCTATCTAACCAAACAGCAAAGCCTTCCAATGTCCCCTGTGGGAGAAAAGACAACTTTACTAATTACGCCATGCCAGTGCGGGATGATGAATGATGTAACAGAGCTGGGATGTTTGGCATTATAAGAATGTCCTATTTCCTATTCCACACTGTGGTACTTTGGACGCCATTCATGTGAAGTCTACCATGCATGGTACACTGCCCTAACCAGCAGATAGTCCAGTATTATGGTGGAGCCACGGTAATGACCCAATTCTATTTGTTCGAATAGAGAGGGAGGTACTTACAAAAATCTCGCAAATCACTGCCAAAGTTTTCTTTTTTGTTGTCTTTCGGAATTAGACACGATCATGTTGGACTTGTTGAACCAAATGGTTTTCTAAGGGCAGCTGGGTGGTTTGGTTAAATCACAAACCTCTTCAGCACACTTCCGTGAAACAGACCTTAACCAATTGCATTTCCCCTATTTCTGTTTGGGATAACCCTACATACTTGTCTTGAACCTTTTTTCACCTCTTGTTCCAGTTTAGTTTGTTCATATTCATGTGCATTGCTCAGCTTTACTGTTGTGTCAACCTGAAATCGGCTTACTTTACATCCCAGCAGCGAGTGGCATTTGACCGGCTCAAATGTCAGGCATGCAATTATTAGTGTAGTAGTAGCACATGAACCTGAGGTAAACTCTGGACAGCATGAGGCTTTGACCAACTGATCTCTTTTAAACAGCCTGAATGGAGAAAAGCATGGGTTGAGAGTCAAGGGTAGAAGTGTACACAGAAGAAAACAAGGCATTATGAAGGCGAAAACGACCTTGACCTTGTTAAGCTGAGATTGTTTACTGTGGCCTTGTCTATTTAAGATGACCTTTTCACTGATTTTGCTTTGTCCAACAAGATATGTTTTTGGGGCTGGGTGGGGTATCAAATCCATAGCCTGATTAAAAATGTTGCGTCTTAAAGCAAATCTTGAAGAAGTAAATGCTAACGTTTCCTCAGCTTGCTTTGTTTGATTATACACTACCAATCAAAAATTTGGAGTTTGCGACCAATGGAGGCGTGGATGAAAATGATAAGACTCTAACTTCTGGGATAGTACAATGATGCCCTCAAGAGCATCCCAAAAAGGTAATATTTTCTCGATTGTCTTTTGCTGCATAGATTTTTAGACAAGATTTTAAAAATCAACGGCGGTATAAAACAGTCTATTTGGCTACTTGTTAAAAAAAAAAATCCTTTGCCTGGTGATCAGCCGAAAAGGAAATTAGTTTCAGAGGGGCAGTGCATGTTTTAACATTTTGATGAAAGATTATGGAGACAATCATTTCTTGTTGACTAATATATTAAGCACAATAAAACTAGGAATGTGTCTTTAGAAGGTAAACCGGCTCTTTCTTTTTTTTTCATCTCGACTTTAATTTTACTTTTTGTCCTGGATAATGCCGTCACTTGGGGCTAGGCTTGTTACCTGTCTGGCGTTGTTGAGGTCTTGCAGTTTGTTCCGTCCCACAGTCCAGAACCAGTGCCAACAGGAAGCCCAATAAACAAACAGGCCCCTGCCAAGGTCTGGTTTGGAGTGGTCTAGCCCTGATCCCCATCTGCCTTTAATTATACCGAGGTCCCCTCATCCTGCACACCTGTGAGATATTACGAACAGCATGTCTGAAGGAATACCTCCCTGGGGTTAGCAAAGCATCCAGCATATCCAGCTTTGATACCCGATGAAAGAGGAAGGGTTGAATAGTTCAGGTTTGGGAGAGGCAGACCGAAGCTAATTTTCTGAACAGAACATTTACTTTTGTTTCTCGGTGGGTTTCTTTTTCAGCTGTCTGTTGTTATTGCACTGAAACGATCAAAATGGGGCAATGCTTTATGTCGTTTTATAGCATCTAACGACTAACCGTCAGACCAATGACGGCTGCCAAAATTGTTTACCAATGTTTAATGTTGCATCAAACAAACCGGAGGAGTGCCAAAGACTTTCCCGTTAGTTTGTTGAACTTGTGCCATCCTCTTGAACTTTTGATGCTAGAACTACCACTGGCCTATTAAGATGTTTTAGGAGCGTATAGCGTTAACCCCTGGAGTGCAGGTTCTGGGAAGAATTATCTTGAACAGTCTGCTGATTCTCCCCTGTTATTAAGTGTATTATAATTGTCCTACATGTTGAACATGTTTATCTTAATCTAAATTCAAGTGGTGCAGAAACTTCCATTTGTTATATCTTTCTTTTTCTACCATGCAAAGTTATCTTTAAATGTGCTCCCATATGCATGCAACTCTTTGACCTCCACATGAAAAGCATTGCAGATAGTGTCCTGCAAGGAAACTGTTTGCTATTTGTTAATGTGCAAGAATGTCTAATTTGTACAATATGATGATTATTCTCTAAATGTCATATTCCTTCACTGTGACATGCAGCTTAATGCGTCTAGATGTGTGCTTCTCAACCTTTTTTACTTCAAGGGCCCTGGACAATTTCCAAGGCCCCCTAGCCCTAATTTTGTTTTCAAAACGTATTTAAATCTATGAAGACTCCTACTTTCTATAACTACAGTAATCAATTTACATGACTCTTCCAGTCGTTCATGATTTACTGGATAAGGACTTTTATATTTCTACCTCAATTTCTATCTAATAAAATGTTTTACACCTTGGTATACCTAGTAAAATCTATATTCATTATAAAAATGCTCACGGAACTTTAACACTTATTATTATTTGACATGACTTTTCTAGCTCTACTAATCACGCTTTTCAAATTAGGCTACTTCATACCCAAGTTATATCCAAGTTTTCCAAGACTGGGAACTAGAGGAAACAAAATGTTGTTGAGGGGGTACATTTAAAATGTTACGATTTTTAGTTACTTTAGCTTATTTGTCTTACTTTAAATGCTTTTATGTCATCTTAAGCCACCTTGAAACTCTGAGGCCTCATATAGGCTCTGGACCGCTGGTTGAAAAGCAGTGGTGTCACTAAACTCAAGAACTTATTTCTTGTTGAAACAGGAATAAAAAAATTAAATAAAAGAATTTGCTCCAAAAATGAAGTATGTATAACTTTGATTTGATGTGGTCTTTAAGTTAGAAAGGAGAAAACATTATATCATCAAAAACAATTATTACTTTTAACACTTTTTACGAGTTAACAACAAAAGGTTACAAGTACACTAGATGAGAAAAAAGAAAGGTAAAAGGGGACACAAACAAACATACACGCATACAAATATACATTTGCAAATATACACATAGACACATATATACATTTACATAGAAAGGACATTAGGATAAACTACATGCACACATGGTTACACTGTTACTAACTGCTTTTCAATTTCATTGTATGTGATAGTTGTAACAGTATAGTATTGGAATGCAATGAGGAATCAGGCATCTATGTAGTGAAGGGAATGCAGACCAGACCCGGTTGAAGATATCGAGTTTAGATTTTACAGATGTTGTAAGTTTTTCCATATTGCATTGTGTTATTAAGAGATTGAGCCAAAGGTTTATTGATAGCTTTGTTTTGTCTTTCCAGTTAAGTAAGATTGTTTTGTTGTTGTCGCTGTAGTTAGTACACTACAATGAGTATAAATTGTTCTTGATGTTTGGATATATTTAGTGTAGATAAATCTCCAAGTAACGCTTTTTCCGGACACGCTGGGATACTGAGCCCAAGAATCTCTGATACCCTGCCCACGACCTCCAACCAAAAGTGTTGAATGTATTGGCAGTCCCAAAAGGCATGGAAATGATTATCAATATAAGTTGGACAGTGTGTACATTTGTTGTTGTCTAAATATCCCATTTGGATATATGCGTTCTATGTAGCAGTTTGTAATGTAAGGATAAAATTCAACTGATCCAATACAGAGTATATAAATTATATTATTGCAGACGTGTTGCCAGTTAACGTTCTCTGTACCCATGCGAGTAGTCCATTTTTGAGTAGGAATTGCTATTTATTTGACTGTAGTTAATAACTTATATATTTGTGACAGCAGTTTCTTTGGTTTTAAAAGTGAAAGGGCTTGGTAAAGAGGGAAATGATAGTTTTTATATTCCTTGAACCAACTGCTTTACTTTTTACTTCTCTTAACTGTATGTATTGAAAGTAGGCCTGGTTTGGAATCTTATATTTTAGTTGAATTTGGTCAAAGGTCATAAGCAGGCCATCGGTGTATTTTGTATCAATTTTGTATCAATGCTGTTTGGTTCCAGGCCGTGACAGTAGAAATGCATCTCATGCTTTTTGTCTTTGGTCTTTAGGTTTACTTTGATTGTGGAGCCAAGGTGGATGTTGTGGACGTGCAGGGCCTCATTCTGTCACCTGGATTTCCATATAACTATTCATCTGGAACTCACTGTGTGTGGCAGTTCTTTGTGCCTGTTGGTCACCAGCTAATCATGGAGATGTTTGATTTTGATGTCTTTGAGAGCCATAACAGTCCTGCAAGATACACCTCCACTGTTCCGGACGAGGTACCGACTGATGGCAGCGTGCTGGTATCAAAAAGCCTTGGGAGTCCAAAAGAACCCCAGTCCACACACAGAGAGGAGGTCAAGCAAGTGGTTATTCAAGAGCAGTCCACCAAAATGGAGATGACCAAAGTTTCCAATTCTGCCAAAATGCTGTCCGATTCCCCCTCGGCTCCACAACCATCGCTTCCATTATCCGGAGAGCAGCCAGTTGAAGACAGAAATTCGATTTCACCTCAGGCATCAAGAGCACTCAGTGACTGGATCTCCACAAGTCCACGTACAGCCACAGAAACGGATGAAGCTGTGAGCCCTGACACCCAGACACCTTTGATTGATGCCTGTCCCCATGACGTCCTCTACATATCTGATCTCATCACCTTCTCCACCCGATTCTGCGGCTCTAGACGCCCTTCTAGCAGCCAGTTGGTGTTTGGGTCTGACGATGACATGGTGGAGGTCATCATGGAGTTGATAACCACTACCCACTGGGGCCGTGGTTTTGCTCTTCTCTTCCATTACCAGAATCAAACACAAGCATTCACAACCAAACAGCAGAGATCGGTATTGTCCTCGGACAGCAGAACTGGTGCTCTTCTTGGTGCAGTGAGTGGAACGGTCGCGTTTGCTCTGGCCCTTGTTGGCATCCTCTGTGTGATTTTCAGGTAAGGAGGTTTCTTCTACAAGTGGAGAGATTTATTTGTTGTTGATCCAGAAATTACATCGTAAAAAATCTCATGCAGCCATGCAAACATTTCTGACTTAAGAGTTGCTGGGTGAATTGAGAGACATGTCTATATATATATATATATGTATATATATATATATATATGTATATATATATATATATATATATATATATATATATATATATATTATATATATATATATATATAATTAATCTATGCACAACTACTTTTCAAGGTTTGGTGTTTAGTACACCTTTTTTTTTTTAGCAAGGATGCATTACATTGATCAGTGACAAAGACATTTAGTAATCTTTCCAATTATTTCTATTTCTGTTCTTTTGAACTTTTGAAAAAAAAAATCAACTGCTTTCAACATTGATAATAATAACAAATGTTTTTTTATAGGAGCAAATCAGCATATTAGACTGAAGACTGGAGTAATGATGCTGATATTCAACATATAAATAAATTAATTGCATCTTAACAAATATTTAAATAAAAAACAGCTATTTTAAATTGTAATAACATTTTAAAAAATATGAACTGTTTTCACTGTGCATTGTGAAATTATAATATTGTGATTCCGACATTTAAGTCTTCGTATTCAACATTTGTATTCTAACACATCTTCCTTCTCAGTCCATTACAAACTAGCTGTCTGCATCACAATTATTTTTTTAATTCGTTCACTTTATAATGAATTAGCCATATGTCGCATACACTGTACCTTGTCCGTGTAACTAAAGTCAGATGAGTTGGTGTTGACACAGCTGGAAGTATTTTTCACAATTGTTAAATCAGCTTAAATCAAGTCTTTCTTCTTTTTCGGAAACACTTTGATGTTAAAACACTATTCATACATGAGCATATTCATGGTGCCGCACCTGGCATTAAACTAAATGCACAAAAGCGAGGTGCAGTCACACAATAGAGAGGAAAGGAAGCGGAAGAAAATATAAGAAGCTGAGAGAAATGGTAGAATAGAGAAAAAAAGAGACCAGTTGTCTACAAAGATGATTCAATTGTTTGTTAAATCACAAGCATGATGTTTCAAAGAAATACATCATGTAAGATTCATTCATTGTTGGTCCCAGTGGGAATAACAACGTGACTTTTGACACCCACAGAACTGATTTATGAAACTTGAATGAAGCGATTTATCTGTGCTGTAGTGATCTTTCAAATGCTGTTTTTACACCTGCTATTAACATACATCTTTCTTGGGTGATCCAATCACATTGCAGACATATTTTAATAACCGGTGTAAACAAGGCCATTTCTAAATTTTACTGTTACAAACAGAATTTATTTGTTTCCATGTTTGTTTACAGAATTTATTCTTTCCAACACATGTTTGGCTTTTAACAATACACAACTGTTTTGTGATATTTTAATATACCTTGTTTGTTTGGAGACTTAAAGCACATTTGCCATTTAGTGGGATTTACCTTTTTTGAACTTCACACTGTGACCGTGTAGTGTAAGGTAACACCAAAATCTATTGACATCCCACAGTCCATTGGTGGATCATAACAAAGGGTTTATAAGAAATAGATATATCCCAAAATTGCCTACAGGTATATTGTAATCCAATATGTCTCAGTGTAAATGCACAAGTATAAAGTATACAAGTATAATGTTCTTTTAGTAAAATGAACTATTATTTAAAAAAAATTGTATGATTAATTTTATTGTAGAATTAAATTTTATTGGAATAATGAGCAGGGGCTTATAAAACAATAATTTTCAATCAGTAAATAAATAAAATTTCTTTACTGATGACCTGACCTCTCTAAGCTTCAGAGGTCATGCAATTACATTTGATTTTAAAGCAAAAATTTCTGGTTCACCCTGCAACTTACTCCTACTGTGAGCCTACCAGACAGTTCTCACCATGTCCTACCACAATTCATAGCAGATATTTGAATGTCGTTCGGCTGAGAGCAGTAAACACTCATTTAATAGAACACTTGATGACCAATAACAGTGACAGTAATAACAAACGAGATATTGTTATTTGTACTGTTGTTTTCCCAGACCGAAACTATGCGCGAAAGGAGCCAATGCTTCATCTTCCATCAGCTCAGAGGTAAAGTCAAAAATATGAGACGTGTATATATATATACTTTAGGCCTATACATAATACATACATACATACATGTGTCATTTGAATTGTGTAAATTTTTGCCCCTTAAATATTAGATGAGCAGTCTTGATCTCTGTCACAAAAACATGAATGCACAGTGATTTTGTTCCTCTTTTTCTTTCTGGTGGCGAGGTTTGTACTGACATTAGGTGCTTGGCGAGTGTTCATTTTGGACCCTGTCTGTCCATGTAGAAATAATGTGAGGTACTGTGTTGTAGGCTCCAGAAGGAGTGTTAAATTCAGCGGCAGATGTGAGTGAGCTGCAGATGGTTTCTCCTAATGACTTGGAGCAGCAGCTGGGTACAGTGAACGACAACAACAACCATTCCCTCAACCGCAGTCTGTCCCATACAGGTGCTTAGTATAGCTTATGCGTTATTTTTAAAAGAATTTAAAAACCCTCTCTCACTCCCTCAGTCCATGAATCTCTCTCTCTCTCTCTCTCTCTCTCTCTCTCTCTCTCTCTCTCTCTCTCTCTCTCTCTCTCTCTCTCTCTCTCTCTCTCTCTCTCTCTCTCTCTCTCTCTCTCTCTCTCTCTCTCTCTCTCTCTCTCTCTCTCTCTCTCTCTCTCTCTCTCTCTCTCTCTCTCTCTCTCTCTCTCTCTCTCTCTCTCTCTCTCTCAGATGTATTGTTTTCCTCATTGATGTTGTCAGATGAAGCGAACTTTAGGGTCACTGGGTTCCTTTCGGTAAAGCTGCTGAGTTCATTTGTCCCCCATCTGAACCTATACATTTAAGATTCATTTGGCTCTTCTAGGAACAGATAAAAAGCTAAATTACTGAATTTCAAGAACAGTACTGCAAGACTACGAGAACTCCATTAGGGTGTAGTTTGCTGAAAAGTGAATTTCCTTCTCTATTCAAACCACCTGGAAATAACTGCATTTGAACCAACATAATGCCATTTGTTTGATATGTTTCAACAGAAACAACAAGGTGCATTTAATTTTTTTTCATGCAAAAATTGTGAAATAATAATATGAAAGTTATCCGGAGACTGCACCATTTGTCCCCATTTACTACTAATATGAAATTTAGAAAAAGATCAGATTTTTGATTAAATTATGTGTCCAATAAAAATATTTGTTTAATTGCAATAAGTGTCATTAGTATTAATGATAAATGAACTATTACTCAGTCCTAAACATATGTACTGTATTTGTTGAGGACTGGTGTGACTTTACGGTGGGACAGTATGATTTTGTGAAAGTTCAGCAGTAACCATTTCAAATGAAATTATGAAGGAATTTAGAATTTTTGTCTGAGCCATGAATATTTCCTAAACACAAATGTATGAAGTCACTTTATCTTAATGGGAGGTCGAGAATATATGCCATACTTACGTCGGCTTTACACTAAGCTCTAAATCAGAAAATCCCCCTTTCTTTAGTTTGGTCCAATCGTACCAGCTAGAGAACTTAAATGTTTCTATTTAAGCTGCAAATAAGCATTGAGTTACTGATCTGAAGTATTTTTTTTAGGCACCATGACAAATGCAAACAGTTATTTAGCTTTTTATACATGCGTTAAACTGAAGAATTTACAGTCATTTTATAAATTTGACATTCCACATGTTCACGGTGCCCTGAAGCTTGTGACGTGTCCGAGAAGAGTGACCTGCAGCTGTTCTCCAGTGGTCTTCCTGAATTGGAGCTGGGCACAGATGAGGTTTTTGTCATCGCCTCTGCACCCACCTCGGCCCAACTGCCCTTCTCTCCACATACTGTGAGTATCTGATTCTTCTTCTACAGGAATAGATGAGAAACTTAGATATATTTTGTTCACTACCGTTCAGAATTTTGGGGTTGATTCGTTTTTTTAATGTTGTTGTAAAAAGCCTCTTATGTTCACCATAGCTGCTTTTATTTGATCAAAAATACAATAAACATTTTTATATTGTGAAATATTTTTGAAATTAATAATAACTGTTTTCTTTTTTAATATATTTTAAAATGTAATTTATTCCTGTGATGGTAAAGCTGCTCTTCAGTCTCACATGATCCTTCAGAAAGCATTCTAATATGCTGATTTGGTTCTCAAAAAAAAAAGTCTTAACAAAAACAATATATATATATATTATATATATTCTTATTACATTTGTACAGTTCTCTGTTTACAAATTTTTTAAATTTTAAGTTGTGTGCATGTCTATGTACTTATTTTTTATATATTTTTATATTTCCCTTTCTATTTAAATGTAATGCAGTAACCAGAGGTAATGCAGTAGGCTACATATAATTTTGTTGTCCTTAATGCAATGAACAAAAAAATAAAGCAGAGTGGTTTTCAGACTTTCTCCATTGGAACCTCATTTGTGACTGTCAACTTCAGGGAAAATGGCATTATATACATCCACTTGAAAAGTGAATAAAGTTAGTGTTGAGTAAATTACCTGCACAATTTTTTTTTTCAGATGTCACTTTTTGTGATAGTTTGTTGTCTAATGCAAAGTTTCCAAATACTTTACTGATATATTTTATATATTTTTTAAATGGTGTTTTCATTGCTCTTAGTACTGGAATTGTTTGATACTCTGTTTACTTTTGCTTGGTAGTTTCAATCGTTCGTCATGACACTGCACCAGCTATTCATGCTGAAAACAATTGAGTGTAGTACGCTGGTGGAGGCCAAGTTCATGGTGTGTGATGATGTGCTGGATGAGGGGCAGAGAAGTAGCTCTTCACTAGAGGCTGCTGGGACAGGAGGAGCTGGCCCGCTAATAGCTCTGACTAATGAATGCTATAAGTCTGTAGCCAATTTCCCAGCTCTGTGTGTGTGTGTGTGTGTGTGTGTGGTCCATGCTGCTTTGGCTCTGAAATGTGGCATGAAAAATTTGCCAAGCTGTGTGTTCATCCAAGGAGGTTTGAGAAGAATCAGAAACCTCCGTCTCTGTGGTGTCCGGCTGGGTTCCTGCTAACTTTTTGGCGCTGTAGTTTCTTTATCCATATTTGTTTTTGTCCACAACCGGACAATTTGGTATTGTCTTGGTTAATTTATGGAACAGTGCCAGAACAGCTCAAGATTAAACCCTGCATAATACTCGTCTAGACATGGGGAGCTGCAAGAGATCATGTGTGAGGACTGTCAAACTCCTACTGATGAGAAAACCCCTTCTGATACTCACACACACACACACTGCACATGTCCAGTTAACAGCTGACTGACACATTTGGAGGTCTCGTGGACCCCATTTAGATTACGGTCTCTGCCACGGCATCTGAAACTGCTCAAGAGAATGGGAGAAATCCATTTTAATCCTACTAAAGCAACTCCTAAGGCAAACGTTGGTCTCTCTGGATCTAGATTCACTGACTTCAGCAGGCTCATACTGCACTGGAAGCCAAAGGCACACATTTATTAGATCCTTTACACTAATGAAAGTTTATTATTTATTAAGTTTTTTGTCCATTTATTAAGCCCAAATTACTTAGTCAGGAAAGTGGCTTACAAAGTTCACACACTGGCCTCATTCTGAAACTATTTAATTGTATTATCAAGATAATTATAGTAGTATTATAGATTATGTTGTACAATCTTAATGGATTTCCGTTTCCTCAAATATTTGATAATACTTCTTTTGGGAATTCCTTTTTGATGAAAGTGGTAATTCCTTTTTGATGAAAGTGGTAAACACATTTGAACACGTGTTTTTATAATATAAAATAATTAATATAATATACAAAATATAATAGTCCTGTGATGGTAAAGCTGCATTTTCAGCATTTCAGCAAGAAGCATAGTTGTGCTGCATAGTATTTTTGTAAATAATTTTTTTCCCCCCAGAAAATGTATTTATTTAAAAAGTATTTTAAGTAAAATAAACTCTCACTTTAAACCATCCTTGCTGAATAAAATTATTAATTTCTTTAAAAAAAAATCTTACTGACCCCAAACATTTTTAATGATGTTTTATTAACAAAGTTCGGGAGGAGCACGTTCAGATAATTAAGCAAGTGGAGAGCACTCAGCAATCAATGGTAAGAGGTATATATACTCAGCAGTCTCACCTCATCCCATTGACCGTTTTGCAGCATCCCTCCACCACCCCTTCTCCACGCTTCTAGTCCTAAGCATTTACATAGCGGGGAGTACTCTGGGTTCGGGCCGAACTCCGAGATTGGAGCCCTCCCCCCGGACAGCACGCCAAATACGCATAAAACTTTACCCCCTCAAATTATATTTAAGTGTGAACTCGTGAAAATGTATAATGTAATTTATTTTTATAATATAATCCCTTTGCGTCAGGGTCCTGATCACCCTGTCTGGGTTTATTCTGTGATAACAACCGGCTGGATACATTCTCCCGCTTGTAACACACA
Organism: Phoxinus phoxinus; assembly: GCF_949152265.1. Taxonomy (NCBI): domain Eukaryota; kingdom Metazoa; phylum Chordata; class Actinopteri; order Cypriniformes; family Leuciscidae; genus Phoxinus; species Phoxinus phoxinus. The sequence goes on along the minus strand of NC_136878.1, from coordinate 10,623,862 downwards.
CTTGCCATGCAATTAGACATTAATAATTGATCAGAGTCGAAATATTTTATAAATTCTTTAAATGCAAAACTTCCGCTGAGAGAGCAGTTGCTAGCGCGGCAAGTTCAAACTAGATTTGCATTTAGTACACTACACTTGCACGGTATTTCGCTACGTAAATAATTATGGATAAGAGATATTGATTTGATATGAAACTGTTTAAAATCGTTCCTGTTTGTTATATTCTAATCCATTACAGTGTACAAAACAATCAAAACAATGCAAAATGGCAGAAGCTGCGTTTGAATGAAACGAGATAGCGAGTCCGCGATACCGGATGACATCATTAAATAACTGTTCACAAAATATTGATTTGAGTTTCAATATTTTATTAGCTCACCAAACGCAAAACTTCCACAAGGAACAAACCTTCCTAGCAAGCTTAAAGCGCTGACTTCAGTGACCCGGATGGGCTTGTGTTATCAGTTTGGTTTTTACCGGTTGTTATCGGGGAGCCGCTGGATGGTGCGATTGACCAATCAGAATGAAGTATTCCACAGAGACATGCAATAAAATATAACAAATAAATGTTAATGTTTATTCTGCGTAGTAAACATACAGGGTAAAACATACAGTATCTGTATCATTACACAATTGAACAATAAAAATGCATAATATTTCCAAGATAATGTGATTCTGACCATTTGTACATTTCTTTTTGCATTTAGTACACTATCTAAAGTCCCTGACAAGTAGTAATCTATAGAATTAGTTGTGCTACCATATCAAGTATTTATTACAACATAGAGGGGTTTATAGTTTTCGTCAGTTATTAAAAAAATCTTCATCTCCTAAATTTGTTTTCTCTTTTGTAGCAACGAGAGCGTTTCCTGAGACACAGTGACACTGGACCCAGCCGCCCCTTCGACTGGTCGACTCCGGATCCAGCACTGCCTACTGTGATGAAGAGCAGCCAAACCGGATCGACAAACAGCACACGACCACGAGCGTGGAGTGTCCGAACCTTCCAGGATCTCCTTCCTCCTCTTCCTCAACTCCATAAGAAATGGTGCAGCTGGAACGCAAACAGCCCTTTCACCAAGCTGGTGGACAGTGTGAGTAATGACACATAAGCCCTTTTTAATCACATAAAATATATGATTCAAATTCATTTTCATTAGTGAGATATTTTTACAAATTCTTACAAATTTGTAAAATTGACAACCTATCATTCGGAGCCATAAATGCGTTTTTTTTAACGATGACCACGATGAAGAACATTCATCATAATTATTTTCTTTATCACTTTTCATTTCATTCAAGTGTGTAAGTAAGCATGGGTGGCAAATAAATCTATTGCTTTCAGTGTCTAAGATACAAGTGTTTTTCTTTCATGCTGTAAGGTATACTAAAAAGTCTCTCATGTTCATCAATATTGATCATATTATTATTATTAAACTGTGAAATACAAATTAAAACAACTTTTTGTCTATTTGAATGTATTTTAAAATATAATTTATTTCTGTGAAGACTGGAGTAATGGCTTCTGAAAATTCAGTTTCGACTTCAGTGTTTGCAACACAAAGTACATAATTTTGTATTTTGAGAACTGTAACGTCCCAGTATTATTATAAAGTTGTCATCACAAACAGGCATGTACATGATGCGAAGGATTAAAATGAATGACAAATTAAAAGGTTTAAGGTTTAGTCAATGGTCAGAAAAAAAAACTATTTTGAAGAGCCCATCAATGTTTCTCATTACTCAAAAAGAAATATCAAAATAATGTTGTTGTTTTTCAAAGTTTTTTTATTTAATGTGACGATGTGCACTTAGGGACTCCCAAGCACAGCTACAGATGCTGGACGAGGAAAGGTCCTTTCTGATGCCCCTCTTCACAGTCCTGCCAACAGCTGCCACTCCGACTCCTTCATGAGCAATGCCTCGTACCCGCTGACTCAACCTGCCCAGCGCCAGCGCCGGCTCAACTCCACCAGCAACCTGCGCCGTACCCGTTTCAGCACTCCATGCTTCGGCCTGCTCTCCGGCACGTCCGAGTCCTCCAAACCACAAGCCAATGGAATTACAACCTCAAACACGCTCTCCGACACCAGCCAGCAGCAGGACCCAGCTGAAGTATCAAGCGTGGAGGACGACCACGTCACGGTACCTGTGTTTGCGATCTCAGAAGAGGAAGACCGACAGCCTCTTGTGTCAGCAGAACCTCCGGAGAAGCCTCTGAGGATGAACGGACAGATGTTTGAAGGCACAAAGATGCCACTGCTATCCAAAAGCCAAGCCGCCAGCATCCACCCAACCTCTTTAGGGAGGGGAGGTTGTGGTGGGACGTTGGAGGCGCAGGATCCTTCAGCTCTCTCTTGTTAACAGTGACTCCAGAAACAGTCTGCCAGTGCCATGAAGTTTAAGTATGATGGTCATGTGACCGATTCAGCCAATAGATGATCATGACAGGACTGAAAACGCACATCTTATGAGCTGCTCCTGGTGTCTTCAGCACATATTTGGTGGGTTAATAATTTGAAATGGGTTTTGTTTGGAATATTGGCATGAATGAAAAATGAAAGCACTTATTGTTCTTCCTGTTATTGTATCAGCACAGTTAATTCGCTAAATATAAAACCAATAGTATATTTTATAACCTGCAATTGTTTTGAAAGTACTCATGTACGTATAAGATAAACTGTTAACAATGATCACGTAATTCCACTCACTACTGAGAGTTCGAGTTGTAGACTGGGTGCATTGTTACTTTCATTATGAAATTCCATATATCTGCTCTATGAACAATAAGGCTTGTTCCTAATCCCTTTGCAACACGTAGAAGACCGATTAGCAGATCTAGTAGAAAGCTGCTTTGCATCTCTTGACTTCAACTTTTTTTTTTTATTATTCACCATGGTTCCAATACACGTATTGTACTGCTAAAAAAATCTGTGTTAGAAAAGCATTTGAAATAGCATATATTCTTAATTCTCAAGGGACATAACCACTGCATAATTCATTTCAACGCGTTTAAACTGTTCCACAAATAATTTCAACTTTTTTTTCACCTCCTTTTTCACTTACTATGTGCCTTTTGGCAATCATCTATGCTGCTAAACATGCACTGATGCAATAACTGAAATTTTGTGTATACAATCATATTTTTATAACAATTTCATATATAATGCAACTGTTTTCGTTATATGGTGTTTTCCTGAATGCAGTAATATTGTCAACTGTACTGATTTTGATGGATTATAAAGGGAATTGATCACTGTACAGACATTTAAAATGCAGTAACTAACATTTAATGCAAATAAACATTGTATAGTGAAGTTGTGTGGGTTCTGTACAATAATTTCAGAATATGCATAGAAAGGAGAGTCATATAATTGAATGTAGTCTTTTATTATTAGTGCAGTAAATTAGACACGGTTTTATTTCTAGGCATTACAAACATGAGGCACAGCAAGCGCTAATTCAACTATGGAACTTACAGTGCTATTATATGTGCTTCTCTATTACTGATAAACTGTTTTTTTCCTCCCCATTTGAAAGCCCCAGTTTAAACTTTGATGAGGTAGAAATAAAACATTAAAAAAAAACTTTTCTGAAAGAAGGAAGAAAAAAACACTTCCCACCCATGCAAGTAAATATTTGCTGTGGAATACATTTCCCTTTCAGCAAATGCAAAGCAGCCTCCAAAGCTTCTCGAACACTCGGGACCAACCCCGAATAAATCCCTCAACCATTCCTGCAGATTTTAAGAGTTCATAGTATGAGACCCGCTTTAGAGCTTACATCATAACACCATTGAATTTCACTAAAACCACCTTTTAGGTGCATACAAGAGCCTGTTTCAAAGAAAACTAGAACAAGTGCACGTAGATATCTAGAAAGGTGTAATCAGATTTTTAACTGATTGTATATAATTGGTATGACAAATAATCCTGTATATACATGTGTATTTTTGCATTTTTAAAAAAGTAATATTTTAGCATACGTTAATATGATAAAATTAAGGGAAAGTTACGGTACTTAAAAAATGCATCTACCAAATGCATAAATGGAACTTGTATATATAACATTTTAATTTATGCATATATATAGTTATTAAACAGGTGCAAGCAGCCATTCATTTGCAGCATGAAACTTCATTGTACAAACATTCCCAAAGTTATCCTGTGTAAAACCACAACGTAACATTCACTAATGAACTGTAGCAAATCCACCAAATGTGGCCGTTTGTCAGATGCCATTAGTTTAGTGTGTGAGGTTTTAGAGTGCTGAGCCATTCTGTCCACCTTCATTAAAGAGCAGTTGAGGGCTGTAGAGATTTGACCTCTATGGTTGTAGGAAGTCTAATCTGAGCCTCTGAAGAATGTCTTGGTGTGACTGACCACAGAGCCGGAAAAAATATGGCACAAGGCAAAAAATAAAGAAGGCATTACACCCTATTTCAACAATATCATCTAACAATAAGTTCCCTGCAAGGTGATGCACCAACTTTTAGGTACAAATATATATTTTTCATCAATTAAATGGGTTTTATAACAGAAGAAACAACCTCGAACATAAAGAAAAGTTAAAGGGTAAAAATGTTCTTAACTTCAATCATTTTCATGTGGCTTGAAGATAATGCCACATTTTAATGACCGATTGTGGTTACAGTTTAATGGATGCATGTACAATAAACTTAACGGTATACATTTTTTTTAATATTTGGGAAAACTGGCTAAAACCAATGTGGTTTACAGAGTTAAACAACAAATAGAGCTGAGTGTTAAATATACACATCAACTGAAATGCAACTTCTGGGGTAGATGGACATAACTATTTTCTAGTATAGAAATACAGCTCTAGCCTAGTTAGAATAGATTTAAACCGCTATCATATGGCCTTACCATCTACCTACACAACCCAACCAAAGCTACAAGTGAAAGGAAACCTAAAATATGTTAGAAAACACTGGGGAAAGCATAGACTAGCTAAACCTGGCCTTGTTTGCATATGAATTTCATAAACATTTCCCCAGAGGCAACAGCAAAAAATGCCATAATCAAGACGTGCAAGTCTATATTATAAATCAGATTTGACTTGATTATCCCTAGCAGTGCGATATAACCCTCAGTCTTGTTTTGTGTATATATATATATATATATATATAAAAAAATCGCTCATATGCCTTAAGAACAGCCCTGCAAATGAAAGAGAACAAATACACACACAAAGGCTTATGGCCGTTAGAAAAATAATGAAGAACAAAATGCTGAAAACCTAACATGTCAGTTTAGTGCACTTGACCAGTCACCTCTAGAACACAATCATCCCTTTTTTATAACATACACTTTCAATGTTCTCAGTAGCACGTAAACGTCTTGAGCGGTACATAATAATACTAGTAATACATTGAGATGTCAAACATGACATTTAAAAGAACTCTGACATATGCAAGAACTCTGACATATGCAAAGAAGCACACAAAGAACACTTAAAATCAACTCTTAGGCACCAAAGGTCAGTTATATCATTTGTATATTATAAATTGTTTAAGCTAAAAAGCTTGTTGAAAGAAAAAGTGATTGCCAACGTAGTCTCGTTTTACAATTACAAGCAGAGAGGCGACATGAATCCATAGTGGAATGAAGTGTGCATACTGAAAGTGTTACAGTCAATCCATCATGGAAAATTAGTGTCTGTCTCTACACACAGTGCAGATCCAGATCAAATGTTTCCATATGCTTCAAGGATGATTGGTTTATCATCATCTGATTGACTTTTGCATATGTAAAGATGCCATCTATAGGAGAGAAAGAGGTATAACACCTGCCTGCAGCAATGCTAATGTCACTCCACCAGCTTTAGTTCTTAAAACGCGTCTGGTCGCACACATGGTTGAATTTCCTGAAAGAGGAGAATACACAATTACTGATTAAGATTGATCATTGGGTGTCATCCGAGATATAGGATTATGATCTTTTAAAGACATTCTATATAAATGTATTAGCGAACAGATCAATGTGGCTGACTTCAGACTGACACTACACAGATGTGCATTAGCTGCCCTCTACTGGTGGATTCAAGTATGGAGCACTTCAGAGGATGGACAAGATATGTTCAACTGTGGTTTAACTTACAAAGCGTGATGTGCTTTCACTTGAGTCCGACAGTTGCGTCCCCAGTAACAGTCTGGTCTGGTGGTCACAGTATCTGTGGGAAAAACAAGCAAACTTACTGCATCACTTCCAATTTATTCTGTAGTTTTATAGATTTGGCTTGATGCGAGTCTTACCTGGCAGCTCTGATGGAGGAATACGCTCTCTGTATTTGTATGCGATCTCTCTGAAAGTGCGAAGTCCACAGCAGTAGCACAGGAAAGAGTTAGCAGTGATTCTGTAATCTGAAAAATAGTAGTATTTTAGTCATTTCTTGTTTGTAGCAAAATGACAAATCAGCCGAAATTTTTTAATCAGCATTGTTGGAAAATATGCATTCAAATCAATTTATGTTCAGAGAAAAAGACAAAAGGCTTGTTAGAAAAGAGATCTCTGTGATGTAAAACTAAAGACTTTAGATATACAAAGACAGTGCACTTATATTATTATGAATGGGAGAAAGAGTAATGCACAATATGGTGGGATTAGTCATAGCATCACTGCAGTTTCTTTTAGACCGCTGTTCTGAGACGCACGCTTATTACAGCACATGCGCGGCGCATTGGCGGGTCCAGCCTGAAAACCATTTTTTGTCATGATTTGAGCGTTTAGAAACAACATTATGAAACAGCTGTGGTCAGATTTCATTGGTGATTTCAAACATGAAATCATAAGCTTGGTGAACAGCTTTGGAGAATTTGACGTTTCCATGTTCAGAGAGATAAGAGCTGTACTTGCATGACTGAAATAGCGGCCCGAGAGGTTTTACAAAGATGGCCACCGAGTAAAATTACTTGCCTTAAAGGGACTTTTGTGTGAAACCAACCCTCCACAATCACTTTTCACAAAAACGTGCATATTGTGATAAATATAACATATCCCACAACATGTTTACGAATATTGCAATATTATTTTCCCTCCATCACCCAGCCTCAGCAATTCTCAATTTTACCAGAGAGATGGTACAGGCCCTGCTGTACGGCCTGGAGCGCTTCCTGCAACATGTGCCTCCAGCTCATTCCTCGAGAAGTCAAATAGTTCTGCCACAAAGCAAGCACAAATGATCAACAAACACAGGGCTTATTCAGTTATGGCATTCAAATAACACTTGAATTTGAAAACTAAATATTTCTGGTAAAACATCCTCCTAATAATTAACTTGTTTGTTATATTTTCTAAAGAAAATGGGAGTGGTGCTTTTGCAGAGGTAAACAAGGTCCTTATATCATTATAGGCTAATTAAGTTATGAAAAATGCTTGCAGTTAAAAAAAAAAAAAAAGCTGTTCTGCTGAATCAAGAAAACTATTCTTTTTTTTTTAAATTGCACCAACATCTTACTGTAGGGTTAGTTCACCCAAAAATTTAAATGATCCCATAATTTACTCACCCTCAAGCCATCCAATGTGTATATGACTTTATTCTTTTAGCCAAACACAATAAGAGTTATATTTAAAAAATATCCTGTCTCTTCCAAGCTTTATAATGGAGTAAATGGTACCTTAGATTTTGAAGCCAAAAAAGCTAATTCCTCCATCATAAAAGTAATCCATACAGCTCCAGGGGGTTAATAAAGGCCTTCTGAAGCAAGGCGATATTTTTAGAAAAATATCCACATTTATGACCATACGCGAGTCGAATTTCGGCGGAAGAGTGACCTCTGACCCGACGCATATTGACGAACGTAGAAGCGCAGAGGATAGAGCAAAACAAAACACTGGTCACGAATTAGAAGTCTAAAAGGAGAATTTTTAAAGAGAGATGTCAGAGGATTTAGATATATGAGAGAAGAGGAGCTTGAGTTTGTTGCCTAGTCATGTTTGTTTTAACCGCCAAACCTTAGGCTGCTCCTACATCTTACGTCATGCGTCAGCTCAGAGGTCACTCCTCCACTGGAACTAGACTCACGTACAGCTGTTCCCGGAAGCCAGTGATTATGGCTTATAAAGTTATAAATATGAATATATTTCTTACAGAAACACATTCGCTTTGCTTCAGAAGGCCTTTATTAACCCCCTGGCCGTATGGATTACTTTAATGATGGATGCACTTTTTTGGGGCTTCTAAAAACTCAAGCTCCATTCACTCCCATTATAAAGCTTGGAAGAGCCAGGATATTTTTTTATATAACTCTTTGTTTGGCTAAAATAATAAAGTCATATACACATTGGATGGCTTGAGGGTGAGTAAATTATGGGATCATTATAATTTTTGGGTGAACTAACCCTTTAAGATTAATCACAGTTCCTTATTTTAAAAGTCAGACAATAGGATTTTTTTTGCCCATTTTATCATTCATCAGGCAAAACAAGGTCATATGATTTTGGTTATAGGTTGCATGTCTGTCACAATACTGGATGAGTTGAAAGTTGAATACTTGTTAAGTTCATCAATTATGAAATAAGTTCAATCCATAAAGCAGCTCTGCAGTGATGTCATCATCCAGCTTTTATTCAGTTTATTCAATAGTGTCAGTGCAGTCAAAAATACTATAACAGTACATTAATAATACTGGTCTCAAGTATGAGCAAAAGAACCGTACATACCTGAAGGACTTCAGACTCATATTGATTGCCATTAAAAACTCCATCCAGACATTTGTCATTAAGGTTAAGATCTGTGAGGAGAAATATCCATAATCATCATTATAAAAAAACAGGCAGTCAGAAAAATATAATACAGAAATCTTAACCAGTCAGAAACCTACCGCTGAAATGCGCTAGGCAGCCGTGACACCCGATCCGCTGGCAGCCCCAGTACACATGGCAGAAAGGTTTCTGGCACACCATACCTGTTCAAAGGAGCGGACAACAAATCATCAGGTGACTGCAGTAGGCCTGAGAACATTGATGGACAGGTGTCAGGGCCACTCACAGTGCTGCGGGGACATCTGAGGGGGCAGGTACTCGAAGCGTCGGTCAGGCATGGGCTGCAGGCAGCAGGTGCAGATGAGGTGACTGCCCTGAGGAGCACACCTGAACTCCTGAGGAGCTGCAGAAGGAATACAGAGGATTCAGCATAGGTAGAGGTGCGTGGATTTCTCTGTTGGTGTGTGTGAGTGCATGGTTTAGGCTCAAATGTGAGCGTGAATGACCTGTGGAGGTACCAGAGGATGTAGAGGGCCCGTCTCCAGGCACTTTAGCTGGTGCCTCAGATTGAGCAGGCTCACAGATCCACAGGGCAGAGCTGAGCTCCTTCCGATAGCCCGGACACTGCCGACACATCATGTAGGGCTGACTGTGTACAAACAACAGAGTTAATCAGGGTGGGTACCTAGATTTAGAACCTACTTGACATCAAGCCAAGAGAATCACAAATTTAGCTAACCTTTAATATAATTTATAAAAACTACAATTTAATTAGATAACTGGGATAAGTTGAAGTGAAATATACTGCATATTTATGTCAAGCACTTCCTTTTAACAAAAACACAAGACTCTACAGAGTAGATAACAGAGTAAAGATTCTGACCTCATGTCAGAAATGTCACTGTCGTTGTCCGAGAGTTCAAACAGATAGTCTGAACTGCCCTCCTCGTCCGAGAAGGAGCGCTCGACTTTCGGCTGCAGCATGTCCTGCGTGATCTTGTTCCGGGCATCCATGCTGTGCAAGTCATCTTCACTCCGACACTTCTCTGAGACCAAAACAATAAATCAAAAATAAAGCCGCACATTTTTTTTTTTTAATTGTTCAAAAGTTTGGAGCCAGCAAAGTTAAGAAACGACTCATTTTATACTGCAAATATATATATTTCAAATAAATGTTTTTTTTTACTTTCAATTAATCAAAGAATCCTGGGGGGGAAAATGCATCAATGGTTTCTACAAAAATATTAAGCACCAAATGTCACAAATTTTTAGCACCATATCAGCATATTAGAATGAATTGTGAAGGATCATGTGACACTGAAGACTGGAGTAATGATGCTGAAAATTCAGCTTTGGCATCACAGGAATAAATTAAATTTTACAAAATATTACAATAAACAACTATTTTAACATTATTATATTACTGTTCTTACTGTATTTTTGACAAAATAATTGCAGTGTTGATGAGCATAAGAGACTGCAAACTCTTAGCAGCAAATATGCTTAAAAAAAAGAACACATCTCTGTAAACCATTTATCTCTTTGGCTAGGTTGTGTGTGATACAGTACCTGGGTGCTGGAGAAGGTAAGCCTCCACCAGGTTGTTGAGAATGTGGTTTTTACGGATTCTCTCCACAGGACATCGGCAGGTGGGGCAGAAGGAGGAACGTTCCATCCAGCCAGAATAACAGGCAGCGCAAAATGTATGCATGCAGGGCTGAAGACTGTAAGGAAGCACACACATTAACCGAAAATTCATTCAAACTCAGCCTCCACACACCTTATTAAAATCTTTCTTTAAAGGATTTGTGTAAAGGTATTTATGTTGGCCAACGTTGGCCAAGTATTAATTTGCGCACACTGGACTGACCTGACACAGTCATGCAGCAGGTCCTGGCAGACGATGCATGTGAGGGATTCTTCCATCTTGTCTGTTGTGGCTCCCTCAGTTTTCTCTTTTCCCGCTGCTCCTCTGATAGGGACCTGAGGAGCTGCTGCAGAAACAGCAGATTCACTGAGAGTACATCCAAACCCATTCTGATCATCTGCAAGACAGATAGATACACAAACATTACATTTAAAAGTGTTCATATTCTAGAACAGATCCGAAACACATTTTAATTCCAGATATACACTACTGTTCAAAAGTCTTATTTAGCAAGGACGCATTAAATTGATCAAAGTTGACATGTACCGTCTATACCCGAATAAAAGACGAGGTTTTTGTCCTAAAAATAGGCTGAAAAATGGGGGGTCGTCTTATATTCGCAATATAGACAAAATCACGGGGGGAAAGGGAGAAAGAACGAATTGATATGAAATAGTGACTGAAACGCGACCCATTAAGACAAAACCAGCTTTCCCTTCCAAGATGTTAATCTATACAAAAATCCTGATAATCGAGCCGTCGTCTGATGAAATCAAATACACATAAGATAAAAACAATATCTGTGCTGTGATTTCGGCAATACTTGCATGTAAAATTAGAGAAGCAACATAATATCTGTGCTTAACTGAATTAAAACGCTGCTCCTCTCTGCCGTGCGAAAGACGCAGAGCGAGCGAGAGAGAGAAGTGCGCACGAGAGACGCAGAGCGAGCGAGCGAGAGAGAGAAAGGTGCGCGTGCGTGCTGGAAGAGAGAGAATGAATTATCAGTGCAATTTTCAAATAAAATTATTTTCTGTTGAAAACACGATTTTTTCCACAAAAATAAGTCTGGAAATGGGGGGTCGTCTTATATTCAGGGTCGTCTTATATTCGGGTATATACGGTATAATGTTACAAGATTTCTATTTCAAATAAATACTGTTCTTATTAACTTTCTATTCATCAAACAATCTTGAAAAATATGCATCACAGTTTCTACAAAAATATTAAGCAGCACAACTGTTTTCAACATGATTGTAATAATAAGAAATGTTACTTAAGTACCATGTGACTGATGGCAAAGCTACATTTTCAGCAATCATTACTCGAGTCTTCACAGGAATAAATAACATTTTAAGATTAAAGGATAATTCCGGTATTTAACACCTTGAGTCTATATTGTAGTTTGTTTTGGATGAACAAGAGTGGTGGACAACATTTTTTTGACAATGGTTCCTCTCTCGAATTTTTGACTATAAAAGAATTGGCCATGGACCCATTTAACATTTGAGTCAATGGGCATGTCCGAAAATGTCATTAAAACAACCTTTAACATTAGTTTTCAAAACTGTGCAACTCACCGAGTGATTAGTGGTGTTAGTTGATGTTCCAGAAAGAAAAAGTGTTGCGAAATACAGTTTCTGTCGTGTTTTATTCTTCATTTTGTAAAATCCCATTGAATTCTGTTGAAGGACTGAGTGCTCGTTAATATAAATGCGCTAACGGAAACGGAAAGGGGGCTGTTTACATTTGGTCGATGTAGTCTTTTTGCTCGCTTCCGTTTCTAATAAGGCTAGCAAGCAGAGCAACTGTGCTCCGGGAGAGTAAGCGAAATAAACAAACAAAACCTTGAAAATATTGAAAGACGTGACCACTGACCAGTGCAATATGAAGTTGAACTCGACTGTGACCGTGAGTGTCCCGCGAGACATAAACATCGGTTATCGCCATCAAGTGGTCGGGAGTGTGCTAACGCTTCAGATTCAAATATTGAGCGGAAGTTACACGGTTGTGAAGTGTCTGGAAAAATAGTTCCACTATAGCAAAGTAAACGGATTGGAATCATATATTGCGACGATATATTGTTTATAATCATCAACGAACACCACTAACCACTCGGTGAGTTTAACAGTTTTGTAAACAAACATTATTGGCTGTTTTAATGACATTTTCGGACATGCCCATTGACTCCAATGTTAAATGGGTCCATGGCCAATTCTTTTATAGTCAAAAACTCGAGAGAGGAACCATTGTCAAAAAAATGTTGTCCACCACTCTTAAGTTGTCAGTTCCACTGACTCAAGGTGTTAAATACCGGAATTATCCTTTAAAATAGATAAGTAATTTCAAACTCTAAAAATATTTCACAATATTACTGTATCTTTTAACAAATAAATGCAGCCTTGGTGAGCAAAAGACTTTTTAAACGATAGTGTACGAGGGAATCTTAAACCATCAGAGCTGCAGTCTAGCAGTTAGTGCATGTGCTTATGAGGGTGACACTGGTTCATATCTGGCTTGTGACACTGTCAAACCCTGTTGCCAACAGGTCACCCTATCATTGCTTGTATTTCTTTCACTAAAATAGCACACATTATGATGTACGACACTCAACAATGTTGCCAGATTTATCACATCGCTTTCTAAACACTTTCAAAGTACTCTGAAAAAGTTAGCAACTATGAAATGCGTTTCACTGACATGTTGAAATACAGATGCTCAGAACGCTCAAAATAGACAGAAATCATAAACTATTTCAAATGCATCACATATATTAGTTTCTCCTAAACAGTGTGTTACAGCACCTCTGTCAGTTTTTCTTCTTTTCCTCTGCATTTCCATCTCCGGCTCCGTCTGTTGTCCTCCCTCAGTCCAGTAGGTCCACTTCAGGCGGGTGTGATTCATGACCGGCTCCCCGGGGCAGCCTGCTGGTGCAGTCATCTCCGATTCTCCTTTACGAACAACCGAGGAACCGACTGGGTTCTTCTTTGTAGACACATCTGCTAAATGGTACACACAAGCAATTTTTGACAATGGCCTTGTCCACACTAATACGTTTTCGTTTGAAAACGCATCTTTTTCTCTCCGTTTTGGCCTTCCGTCCACTGAGACGCCGTTTTTATTAATGAAAATTAAGCTTTTTGAAAACGCACTCCTAAGTGGATAAATTTGAAAATGCCGTTTGCACATTGTAGTGTGGACTGTCAAAACAGAGGTATTTAAAAACAATGACGTAAGTTTAGTCGTGATGCATATTGTACTAATAGATATTCATGTTTATACCAGTATTGTGCCTGTTATGTGCCATTCACTTTTACACTGTTGCTAAAATATGTTACTTTACACACTCTTCATATCACAGTCCTGCAAAGATGACAGAAAATGTACTCACATTTGCTGTCCTGCGGCAATACATGAGACCAGTTGCGTTTTAGACCAAACATATGGTGACTAAGTGCGACCTGGGCGCATCAGTGAATGGTTAGATATTTTTAAATAGATATTAAATTATAACATGATAAGTTTATAATTAATTTTTCCGTCTGTGTCATTTAAATCTGAGCTTTTGTAAGGTTTTACACATGCACAGTAAAGGTGAATTTAGCGTTTTTCAAAAGTTTCTCATCCACACCGAAACGTCGGAAAACACCTGAAAACGCTAGTGGGTTTTTAAACAGAAAACGGCGTTTTCAAATGTATCCGGATGAATGCCTGTCAAACACTGTAAATTTGAAAAAAAAATCTAAGCATAAATGAACAGCAGCCAAAAAAGACATTGATAAGAGAGTGATTATTATATAATTGTAAATGCAAAGCAACTTGCAGAAAAGAGTGCACTGTAATTACCAGAGCAGGCAGATAAGGGCATGTTGTAGAAGTGGAAGGATGAGCTGGAGGTAGATGGCTGGGGGTCCTCATGCTCAGACTGAGGTAGAGGCTTCACAATAACAGGCTCTACTGGTGCTGGTTCACTCTCGGTTTCTGTCAGATCAGAATCTTCTTCTATCCCAGCATCTGTGGGGACCACAGAGAAAACTAACTTACAGAAATAGTTCATTTAAAAAGGAAAATTCTGTCAAAAATTAGCATGGAGATGAAATTGGATCAGTGATTCATCTGTGCATATTCTTCCAAAGGACAAAAAAAAAAGGTTTTGTAAGCTCTCTCTAATCTTCAAAAAGTAGTAAAGGCAAAAAGTTTCCAAGGTCTGTGACAAAACTCCCAGGTCACGGCCAAATCCGTGCTTGATGTAGTCAGCAGTCAAACATTGCAATGTTTCCAAACCTATTTGATATTATCGTCACATGATCTTGTAGTGTGTGCGATGCAATGGCAAGGTGGAACTAATACAGCCAATCACAGTGCAGAATAAACGAATAAATCTTGTAATCACAAATGTTTTGCTTGAATTTATGCAAGAAAACTTTTTTTTTGACCCAACATTTTTCAAAGGTCTTGTAGTGTGTACATCTAGTCTCCATTTTGTTGTGCCATATGCACACTGCTATGACAAGACAACGACAGATGACAAGCCACCTTGTTATTCAGCCAGTCTTACAGTCAGAGGTGTAGTGGTAAAAAAAGAGGTGGGTAAACTATAAATTCTGGTGGACCACGATGTGGTCACCCGGTAAGGTGGGCCACTGCCTACCGGTGTGTGTGTATCCTGATGACATCGCTATAGGCATCATTTGATGGTACTACCAAGGGTATCACTGGTTGTTCCCTCATCATTGTGTGACCTATCACTATTCAATTCATACATTAATCTAAATTCTTGTTAAAAAGACTCAAGAAGGAATAATATGGTTGAAATCTATAAAGTTTACTAAATGACAAAACAGAGAGAACAAAAATATTTTTAACCCGTAATTACAAAACAAAAACGGTTGTTGTATTTTTAAAAGGCAAAGTTGAACACCAAAATTTTAATTTGAACTGTAGGCTAGGCTACACCAAATGCTGCGCAAAAAAATAAATATTGACAAATTTTTGTTTATTACTTGTTGCCCCTTAATTAAACATTTAAAATATTCATAAATTAATATGGATTTTGTTGTTGTTGATTTATTTTTCTGAGACAAAATTAGAACCTGGAAATGATATTATTCCCGCAGTGCTGAATGAGAAGAGCATGTCTCTGGAACCACAGCCTACAGAAAGGTGATTTTTAGGCTAATGATAATAAATGTGTCTGAAATAATAACGAGGCATTTTAATTGTTTATTAATAAACTATTGTTTTCTAAATCAGTGTCGGTTAAAAACATATCTCCATCTCCGCTGTTAAGCGGGTGCGCTTTTAGAGAGAAATGCACCTTTCATCCGGATTTCATAATCAGAAGGTATTAGCTTTCGATTCGAATTTGTTCGTTTTGAAGTGGACATTTCGAGCTTTAGCCTACATATATATTTAGTTTCAGTTCTCGCGCTCCAGTTCACGGAGATCATGAAAGCACGCCTGATTGTTTTATTTTATTTGACAAAAGCACAACGTTTTCTTGTTATTGCGAGTTTACACAAATAAAAGTAGTTGCGAATAATGTATTATTATTTTCTGTATGACCAGAAATGATAGAGTATTTTAAATTGTTTCACTGTTGATAAGTGTTCGCGCCCGCGCGTCCGTGCCATGCAGTGCGCGCTCACACTCCGCTCCACAAACGCTTAGATATGCGTCAAAATCTTGTGTTTATTTGTGATAATCTTAGGCTAGCCCTGTATTATTATGGTCTAACCCGCACGGCTACTGACAGTAATGCAGCGCAATATGAAAGACTTCGTCTTAGGTTTAACAACCTATGAAACTAATAATGAACAATATGAAACTAAAACGACATAGCCTAAGCTTAATTTAAAATGGCTTAGGAACTATATGCTATTTAGAGGTGGATAAACGCAATTTAGAGGTGGATAAACGCACTTTGGAGGTGGATAAACGCACTTTGGAGGTGGATAAACGCACTTTGGAGGTGGATAAACGCCATTTCAGAATTTTGGGAGGTGCGCAAACGGCGTTTACGTGCGTTTAGCCTCCACTACATCCCTGCTTACAGTCCTCTAGTGTGAACTTGTGAATAAACAGAAACATCTGAATGAAATGTTATCAATATCTGTTTACCTTCAACGTCCTGTGAGGCACTTTCTTGCGGCCTGATGGTCTGATACATGTAAGCAATGTCTGCAACACAGAAATTAGATGAGTGATGTGGCTAATCTTGGTCATATTTTTGGAAGCAACTGTACTACCAAAACAGATAATGCTTAACAAATCAAATGTGGAAAAAACTTACTTTGTTCTGGCTCATTCTTCCTGTACACGAAGTAAATGACATCACCATTTTGCAGTAAGTGCATCTGTTTCTTCACCACTTTGGACATGTTGATCACCGTCCCATTTGTGCTGAAACAAACAAACAGACCATTATCAAGCAGAAAGGTAACAAATTATGGGTCCCTTTGAATTCATAGAGTGCTATTCAGAGGCTAAACGATGTATGCCAATGGCCTTTTTGTGAATTTTGTTTTTAGGGACTTTGGACAAAGGGAAGGAAACAAAGTTATGGGGAAACATCACGAGCTGGATTCAAACTCAGTCTACATGCCTGAGCAACATGTCCAAGCATGTGCATTAAACCGCAAGGCCACATTTCTGATTCCCACACTGTCTTCTGATGAACATATTAGATTAGTGTCTTCAAAGATGACAAAGTAACTATTTATGAACTTACCTATAATATGCGTTTAAAATAAATGCATTTTATTCTGTCTCTATGATCAATTTTTGTTAAAAATGGCAAACAGAAAGCTGTACAAAGGAGGTTAACAAATGAGGAAGGGATCCTTGCAGTTCCCATTACGTTGACTAAGCATTGTGTAAAACACACAGCATAAAGACCGTCTAGCAGACACACTCACTTAATTAGCTGGATGGAAATGTACAGCAGCAGCGGAGAGCTAGCATACGTTTAAACACATGAGACATACCGTTTCTACAGACGCAGATCAACTAGTGAATCTCCATCCACTGACTATTAACCAAATTACAATTAATTATTCACCAAAGCAATGATTAAATGTCATGAGGGAATTGGATATATATTTGCCGCAGGGCCAAGCATGTCATTAATTGAATTCACTTACTAATGTAATTAGAAGTCACTCAGTATAATTTGCCCAAACTTAATAGAACTAAAAAGAATTAATGTCAACTGCAACTACTGATGTTTTTTTTTTTCAATGGGCAATAGACTCTAACATTAGCATTATACACTAGTCTTCAAAAACAATATAAGTTCTGTAAATTTACACAACACTCCTTCCTCTTTCTGGCTGTAATCAATGTATTGACATCACCCGTTATTCAAAATATTATGAAAAAGATTTTTAAAGCATATTGCATGATTGTTCTTGGAGTCAACAGTTATATTTGTGATAACGCCATGAAACAAGGCAAATTGTGCAGACAAAATGTTTGAAAAAAATTATGAACATGCCTTTTTTTACCAAACAAATTGTCAGATAAATACGTTTATTTTGTTCTTCCCTCACATTAAATGTTGTTTCAGATTAGCAAAGATCGATCAAAAACAGATGAATTACAGTACTAACATGCATCCTGGGACCAGTTGCATAAAGCCAACCAGCAGTTAGATTAGAGGTAATCATTTTTATCCAATTTAAACCAGAACGGTCGACCTTTTTCATGTAACTGACTTTAAAAATATTTATGGTTTAATCGAACTTGAAGGGGATACTGTATAATGGCATAAAATTATTCAACAATCCATGTCCATCGACAATATGTCTCACCTCATGTCCTCCAGCCACACCTTTCCTGAGTTCTGATCTTGAGTGATTTTGCAATGATTCCCTGAGACCAGTTTATTTGCCGGAAATGAGAGGTCACAATCTATGAACAAAATATGTCAGTGAGGTTATGATATAGAGACAAGTCAACAATAAATGGTCATTATAAACCTTAAACAAAAAGAAATGTTCCCCTGTCCCAAATGCTAGCCTAAGCCTTTACATAAATCTGCAAACATGCAAGTTTTAGCTCTAACAGCATGTAAAAATGACAAAAAAATATTTTTTGCATGAAGAAAATAAAGCTTACAATTAGGACCATTAATAATATTTGCATTGTGAAATTTCCTCACAAATTTCTCACTACTGTAATGCAAAAAAAAATAAAAAAAATCACAATTATTAATAATAATAACAATAATACTCAAGTATTTTTTCACATTACAGTAGTGCATGATACTACTATCATGATATTTATGATAAATATATACTTTTCAATGCAAGTTGCATTGTCTACAAGGGTACATAACAGTGAACACTCACCTTACGATTTTATCCTACTTGAATCTTACATATGTGAAATTACTAAAGTAAAATGGGTTGCGAAAGCATTTTCATGTCGATTTTAATAAAGCACGCTCCTCTTTCCTCTCCCTGACCTTGCCCACTACTTTTCTCTCACAGACACATCAGGCATGCAAAAGTGTGGCATGATGTGATGTAAGGTTAAAAATTAGACTACTATAGTAATGAAGCGTATCAGTTCTGCTAATAACCAGTGCAGCACACAGAACCAAACAGACACATGGATTGATAATATTAATTAAAGCGGGAAAACCGACATTCTTCAAACCCAGACAGACACAGACAGAGTCAAAGGGATACAACCTTTCCCTGCACACCAGCACAACACAAAAAAACTACTTAATATTCCAAGAGCATGTCTTCAATAGACGCCTTTGTCATTATTGGGGTGGGGGTTCGTTTGCTGAACTAAAGAGAGTATTGTTAAAGGCAAGGGCTCACTGAATACATGCAGACACTGCTTCAGACTGATTATCTTGAGAGAGAGAAAAAAGTAACAACTAATAAAAGTTAATAAGTAAAACTTGAAGTGATAGGAGAGTCTATAAAGAAGTTTTGTGACAAAGCAAATAACGGAGAAGCCTTTTTAAACTGAAATAATTATTTTACAAGTTAAGACTGAGCATTGGGCAATTAACATGATCAAACACTTTATTAGTGATGATGTTTAGCTCACCTTTTTTTCTCCCCACAGTGCATTCTCTATTTATGAGTAATATCTCTGAATCCGGAGATCCGTCGACTTTAACCAGTTTCCCCCAGGCCTGACCACTGCCCTGATGCGTCGTCATCTCCTCTTCCTTATTTTACCTGCCAGACAGCAGATCTGCAGAAGCTGTCACCTGCAGAAGCATAAGGCAAAGAATAAAAACACAAATACGTCATAAAGGCAAATAAATGCAAAAGCATTCACACACAATGCAGATTATATTATGAAAAAAATAGAGTTGAAACAACTAGTGTGAAAGACTAAACAGCATGCTTAGTCAAATAAACTGCACAGGAAGAAACCAGGGAGTGTTAGGTTGTAACACAAGATGAGTTGTTGTAACCATCAGTAATAAGCTACAGGGGTGAATCACTATCATGCTGTGGAAGTTATACTCCGTGTAAAACAATCAGCATCTGAAAAAAAAATCAGCAGATTTTTCTTCACGTTTAAAGCTTCACTTATATCATAACTGACCAAAAGAATTTTTAGCCAATTATGAACGCAAGCCCTGATTAATTGTGTTGGTAATATTATGCATTTATTCATTTGTTTCCACATTTATTTGAAAATAAAATTGTGATTTGTTTTGAATGAAAATGTTTAAAAGTTTAAACTATGTTGTCTGTTAGTGTTACAGTAGTGGTAGTAAAGCAGGGTGTAACAAGACTGTAACGTTGCTTGATATTCAGTTTATAAAGTTTAGGCAAGTTATGCTTTAATATCTAAACTAACGTTACTTTAATTTGAAACAGTTTGATACGCAAATATTACACGAAAGTTTTACGAAGTTATAGACGCTTTTAAACAAAATAAGTTCCACACTCTCTGACCTCACCTAACGTTACTTGATTAACCTAAGTCAGTGTGCTAACCAGCTAACTGAGTTCGGTGTAAAGCGAAAGCCCAGTAACTACTAAACTAAATGATACGAGCTGAATATGTAAAATCGTTTATTTCTTTAAGTGACTGATTTTAAGTTGAGTTTTGTTTTTGAAAGCTAAACAACAACGTGAAACGGCGCAATGTTTACCCGAAAGGCTGCTAACAACTCAGAGTCGCTAGCCCACAATCACATCTGAAACTGTTCAAATTAAAGGAATTAAAATGTAAACTCAACCTGTAATGTTTTCAATGTACTAACCTAACCAGCGTCCGAGAGTATCCTGAGCATTAGCGCATATTGACTTGAATCCTCAGAGTGCTTTCGTTTTTATTTTGTGAAACACTTCCTGCCCAGCAGTGGCATTTTCATGCATCAGCTGAGAGAGAGAGAGAGAGATAGAGAGAGAGAGGAGGGGGGAGGGTGTGTGGTGTGTGTGTGTGTGTGTGTGTGTGGGGGGGGGGGGGGGTGGCTATGGGAATGAAGCTGGCAGGGGGTCACCATGCTTCTGTCTGGCCCATGTGAAAGCCCTTGAACAAAAACCTGTCTGGAATGATGTCTAGACAAGAGACTGATTCACATTTTGGAGCTAGAGATGGACTGTTGTGAATGGGTGCATTTTTGCATGAATCATTTAATAATAATTTAGAATTTAGAATGATTCCTGTGTACCGTCATATTAATTGTGAGATTTTTTTTTATTCTATTGATAATAAGCCTGTAAAAATGTCCATATCAACTTATAACCGTTAAGTGCCCCTATTATGCTAATTTAAAGCTAGCATTTTTCCTAATTTTGTTTTGGAGTCTCATACAACAGGTTTATCAAAGGTCAAAAAACACTTTCATTTTCTCATAATATACATGATTGCACATCACCACATTTGATGATCCAGTCATAATAAATCTATCTCCGAGAGCCTACTCTGCTCTGATTGGTCAGATGGCCCAGTCTGTTGTGATTGGTCTACCCGCTTATAGCGCGTGTCGGAAACGAAACACCTATTACTACCATAACTGAACTTTAGCTCAAGAAGCTTCTTAACAAGCTTAATAGTTGTTATTATGAAACCCAAAAATGAAAATTAGCCCATGATTTACTCACCCTTAAAGGAACACGCCACCGTTTTTTTAAAATATGGGGTTATTCACCGTCTCCCCTACATTTATTGGTGGGAAAACGCATTTTTGTCTCAGTGCATGCATTGTCTTAGTCTGGCATCGCCACCGCTAGCTTAGCTTAGCATATTGAATGGAACCCTTTGTTGCCGGATAGCATGTTGTGAGAAAAAAAAAAAAAACTACCGTAAAACTTCAAATAATAGCCGAGTCCCTTTTACACGCCTGGTGTGGCTACAGGTTTGGATAAATAAAGGCCGGTCTCAAATAGAGGCCGGGTCTGTTTTTTTGTTTCGGGTTGTATTTAATCTTCTAAAACCTGTCAGATCGTCTGCTTAAGCCAGTTCTATGGTGTAGATTGGGCACGCAAGAGCCCTGCGCATTTGGGCGGGAGCTGTTAGCGCAAGCGAGGCAGGCAGAGAGAGTTGGCGCGCCGCGTCTATGACAACTCAAGGTATCGCACACCGCACGAGAAGCGCCGCGCCGCGTCTATGACAACTCGCATTATCGCACACCGGACGAGAAGCGCCACGTCTATGACAACTCGAGGTATCGCACACCGCACGAGAAGCGCCGCGTCAATGACAACTCGCGTTATCGCACACCGGACGAGAAGCGCCACGTCTACGACAACTCAAGGTATCGCACACCGCACGAGAAGCGGCCTGCAGCCCCTATGACAACTCGAGGTATCGCACACCGGACACGCACTTTGTCAGTTTATGACCAGCAATAAGGACATTATGGAATTAAGATCATGTCTATGTTATGATTGTAGCCTACTGTACAAACAATCGTTGCTTAGTCTGCACTGCAGTCTGAATTCACTTTATCTCAGAGCGTCCGTTAACTGAATTGAGAATATCATCTGAAAATCCGATAGCATCAGCAATTTTCATTCAACCTGCTGATTTCTGTAAATGAATGTAAAACTAAATCTATATTGCAGCACAGGGTGAAGTCTCAACACTAAATTAAAGGCCTGTCTTATAGACGCCTGTCTCCAATACAAGCCGGTGCAGTTCGGGGATTTGGGAAAATAAAAGCCCGGGCAATTATTTTAAAGCTACACTGTGTAACTTTTTTAGTTTATTCTTAGCTAAAAACACTTAGTTCTTTCAAAAATATATGTGCTCATTAATGTATATTTACTTCGTTCAAGTAATAAAGTATTCTCGTGAGAGTATAATATGCCATTGAAAATACATACGGGTGAGGGGTTCGAATGTCGGTCGCCATGTTGCCCCTCCATCTTGAAAGTACATTAGCCAAAGAGGAACATACCCGTTAATTCAAGCTTCGCCTTTCGCGTCTCCGCAATTCACAGGCACCGGCCCTGTTTTTATTTTTTCCTTTCCCTCTACCTCTACCTCTCCCTCGCACCTCCGTTACATCAACTGATCTCTGCTCACGGAGAAAATTATATAGCCTACAGTGTAAACTTTGCCTTACGCTAGTGATGTCGTGCAATATACAGAATAACGATAGCGCTGATGAAAGTTACTTTACTAAGATTAGCTTGCATTCGTCTGGGAACCTGATAGCTGATGTTAGCAATGAAAAGGTAAAAAAAATAACAAAAACATAAAACTATTATTCATTTTACATAGATGTCATAACCTATATGTTAACTGACAAATTAAATTACTGCAAATTATAATAGTTTTCTAAAGTAACCTCATCACTTGAAGGAATACTCATGGACGAGGTCGAACTGGAAGCCATGTTAATCTTGGACTACATTGGCCACCGTAGGAGTTCAAACGAAATCGGAATTGAGAGGAACAGAAACTAATATTCACTGGATGGTCATATACCTTTTCACCGCTAGATGGGTTTAAGTTTTACGGGGTAATTACTTCTTGTGGCCTGCGTATTCACAACGAGTACAAATAGCAATGCAGATTAAGACTAGGCGATTTTGACTTGGAACTATATTGGGGTGAAGCACAGGCGAAGCACTGCGCTTGCCCATGTTTAAATGTCGGGGAGACGGTAGGGATAACTGCAGACTGGAGCAATGGGCGTGCCATAAGGTCGGAAAGGAATGGGGTGTGCCAAAAGGGATGGGGTGTGCATAAGGTCTTTACAATTGGACGGGAAAGCTTACTGATCCGCATAAAAGCGAGCCATAAACTTAAGCACTATTGGCCAACAAATAAGTATACAAGACCAAATACATTTCTTTCACTGTAAAAATAGCAATAATGATGTTGAGAATACATTAAGAAAAGTACGTTACCTTCAAAACCTTCTGTATGGCGTGGGTTACATGACGTCATCACCACCGCAATTTTTTTTAGGGCTCATTGAAAAAACAATTAAATAATTATTTTAAAGATAAAAATGTCTCCTGGCAATATTAAAGTCACACTAGTTTTTGTACTTTCATTTAAAGTACATACTAAAAGTAATGTTATTTTTATAATCTTGTTACAGCAAATGTTTTTGCTGTATAAAGGCAAGTATATAATATATATATATTTGATATATAAGTATCAAACATATTATGTTTGATCAAACACTCACCATATAATTATAAAATAGGAGTAAAAACTGTTTAATAACCTTCTTTTAAGTGGCATTAATCAATTGAGCAAAAACCAAAACAACAAAAAAACACAGTTTTATCCACAACACATTTAATCAGATGTCCTTTTTATTCAGTTGTCATTTTTTTAAAACGTCAATTGAATTTGTCATCAAAGGCTTGTGTTACAGTCAAAGTCAAAACTCATTCCTTCACTCAGTCCTACTATAGCAGTCCATAGAACAATTAATCAAACTCTCTATCTGAATAGAACGCAGTGCTTCTTTCCATTGCCGCAATATCTAGTGGTGTTTTTGTAGAGGAATCTGTAGGCATCACATCTGGTGCAAATTACTATATGTATCTTGTGATATAAGGTCTAAATTAAAAACACTGGATTGCACAAAACGGACATCGATACAAATCGCCGACTCAAGTCTTCGATACAAATGCAGTCATTAATTCGTCTCACTGTAAAATGTGTCTGTCAACAACAATTAAATAATTACCAAAGCTGACAGATGTAAAGCAAAGAGAACAACAAATTATGATATCGCATACATGCATTACCTCCGCTATATTCTTTCGGTCTAAAGGAAATGACGTGTAACTATGGTTACTGCTGATTGGCCAAAGCAGTTGCCAGGAGGAAACTCCTTTCACCAATGAGAAACCTTTTGACACGCCCCCTCCCTCTTGCCACGCCCCTACCTTTCGACACGCCCATTACTCCAAGCTGCAGCTACCCCTGAGACGATGAATAACCCCTATTTCAATAAATGGTGGCGTGTTCCTTTAAGCCATCTTAGGTGTATGACATTCTTCTTTCAGACTAATACAATCGGAATGTCCTAATACAATCGGAATTAAGAAATGTCCTGGCTCTTCCAAGCCTTTAGTGGGAGTCAATGGATATATTTTTTTGGAAGTCCATTAAACCCCATCCATCCATGATTAAAGTGCTCGAAACTGCTCTGGGGGGTTAATAAATGCCTTCTGAAGCGAAGCGATGTGTTTGTGTAAGAAAAATATAATTATTTAAAACTCTATCGACTAAAATAACTAGCTGTACGCAAGTTGACTTACGCCTACGACAAACGTAAGGAAAACTATGCTTATTGTTTACATTTATATTACACACTAGCCTGGCTAACGCCAGACCCAAATCTCGTTGAGACTTGGGTCTGGGAACCACATGTGCATTTTCTCGTATTTGAGGCGTGGTTTACGAATGCCCGGCGCCGTTTATTGGGTGCTAAGAATGTCTATCACATGCGCCTGTAGCTCATAGCCAATCGTTTCCATTATACCAGATGACGTATGTAGAGCGACAGAAATTAGACAAGGAAGAAGACGATGGGTAAGATATTTTTGTGTAAACAATGACGTTCAGCGACTATTGCCGTTTGTGGAAGATAAACATGAGGGTCGAAGGTATATATGGATATAAACAAACTGCTTAGTTGTGTCGCATAGATGTCGTCATCGTCTTGCTGCTCCCTCCTCGTTCTGTGATTGGTTCCCTAGATGAGGCGAAAATCTGGTCCATGGTATCCAGACTGCCTTTCAGCGTGAATAAAATCGCGCTGCGCAAAGGCAGTATGGGGAAACCCAGGCTAATTACACACGGCATGAAAGGTAATATTCAAAGAAGCATAATAAGGGCACTTTATAATAATACATTACCGTTATGTTAATTGTGATCATTTTTTTATTCTATTGATAACAAGCCAGTAAAAATGTCCACCTATATTTCAACTTTAAAAAAACTTGTTCAATTAAAAAAAGTTAAATTGCTGCCTTATACAATATAAGTAAAATCAAAGTAATTTCAATTATGTAGCCTACATGTTGTTTCAGATTAGCAAAGATCGAGCAAAAACAGATGAATTACAGTACTAACATGCATTCTGGGACCAGTTGCATAAAGCCAACCAGCAGTTAGATTAGAGGTAATCATTTTTTTCCAATTTAAACAAGAACGGTCAACCTTTTTTATGTAACTGATGTTAAAAAGTTAGGACCAGTCTTAAAGAAAAATATTTGATGACTATGTACTGACTTGACAAACCCTAACCCTAGCAGTTTATTTTTGGCATCAGAAAACCCACCTTGAATTAAACCACTGCCACAACTAACACAAACCAGGCAGGTATGGTCAAACCCAAAGTTGACTTAAATTGATCATAACAGAGTGTATAGACTCTCTCATCTACAGATGATGACAAAAATGTCATCTAAGGCCTAAGTGTATTTATGTAATGATATAAATTATGTTCAGATGAGTGAAGTGTGGGTACAACACTAACAAATGTATTTAGAGAGAGGGAGAGAGAGAGAGAGAGAGAGAGAGAGAGAGAGAGAGAGAGAGAGAGAGAGAGAGAGAGAGAGAGAGAGAGAGAGAGAGAGAGAGAGAGAGAGATTGCTGATAACACGCTCTCTGACAGTGACAGTGAGAAACCGTCACAGCGTGTGCAGGGTGCAAGACTGTGGTCATTTGCTTTGGCAGTAGTCCTTTGGCCAGCTTTCACTTAGCTTTTCATAGCCTCTCTTAGATTGAATAGAGTGTCTCAGAGGGCTCTAAAGGTGTCTGAACAGTCTGCCTCTGATAAGCGCTCAGGCACTTTTATGTCAGAGCCTGTCTGTTCACATCCAGTCCATGCCAGCTCATAGAGCCCAGCAGTTTATTACACTGTCGGGATGGGGGAGTTCACTTAACTGAAGCAGCACAGCTCTATCCATTTAAATAGACAAATTGTTTATTAACAGATTAACTGAGGTTTTGCTTGTTTTATTTTTTCTTCAGTAGTTCTTATATGCACATTCATTATAATTGTTGTGATTTCGTGGACAGATAATATAATTTACCAAAACATTTCATACAGTGACAGCAATGTCCTTCAGACTTCATTTAAACCTTTATCAGCTTATCGCTTATCTTCATCTAAACTATTTTTTATAACTATCACTATTTTATAACTATTTTATGAAATCAACTATTAAATAATTGTAACTAAAAAGAATATCTTTACTTTTAAAAATGCATTTTGGAATTGACAGGACTGGTTAAATTAAGTGGTGGTAAAAATAGTCAGTTACAGCATTTATAGGCTACTCCCTTAAAGCACACTTTTAACTCTCTCTATAGCTTTATTTGTGGACATAAATTCATGACAGGAGATCGTTTTTTCTGAAGATGATGAATATTTCCATCAGAGTGTAATTTACACCAGGGAGCCACAAGGGAGTGACAGGGGTCTGTGGAAAAGTCTAGAGAAAAACAGAGTAAAAAATAAATGAATGATACACGATTAAATTAAATGAGTTAATACATTTTTTTTAAAATAAAACATTAAACTCTTAAATAAACAAAAAAGCACAGATCACAAATTTTGATTAATATAAATAAATAAAATGTGATTAAAAATAATTAAGTAAATAGAACAGCACATTTTTCTATCATACTTTATGATTGAAAGATTGGGACAAGGCAAAACAATCAATTCTACACACACACACACACACACACACACACACACACACACACACACACACACACACACACACACACACACACACACACACACACACACACACACACACACACACACACACACACACACACACACACACACACACACACACACACACACACACACACACACACACACACACACTTTTTAAACAAAGTAGCAAAATATAAAATATAGGCTATATGATGGCTAATGGCTTCGTAAATAGGACAGTTTTAATGTTCATATATTAAAATGTAGGTCTAGGCCTATATATAAAAAAATTATTATATATAAAAATCATTCTCTGGGACACAAACGCATCGAAACTAATGAAACATTGTATCTTGTACATTCATAATCGCAACACTTGGATGCAGCTGTAGTTCTACCAGCATTCCAGCAGGGGTAGCTGTTGATCTATGACAAAATTATTATTGGATCGCACGATTGCTTCAGGGTACAGTTCCTGAACCTTTTCTATACATTTATGCATAATTACATATTTTTTTCAGTAATTTTTAACTATAAAACATTCAATGGCATTTGTCAAGAAACTGATTACCACATTATTCATAAACCCACGCGTTCACACTATTAAACATGATTTGTATTCGCTGATAGTAGCTACGTGAGGAGGATGCAGCCAAGAGGCACAAATGTCAGGTCAAAATTACATTTTCTCATGTTTGTTGTATATGGCTATTTTGCAGAAGCACAGTTCTTATATTGCGGAAGCTATTTTCCTCTCGCCTGCATCTCCACAGGTCGTTTCTATGGAAAACAGTTTTTGCATAATCTCATTGGTATTTGTTTGCAAATTGGTGCGCTGGAGGGGCTGTGCGCATGCGCAGCGGGATCGGCTTCATACAGCGCTCATTTTGTTCAGTTCATCTTCACTCTCAGCAGAACTCCCTGAATGGTGAAAGGCCCCAACTTAGACAAGAATGAATTCCCAGCATGGTTTGTGCATGTTAGCGATGGTTTGGTGCTGGTTATTTATTCCTATAAAGACTGCCCAGCTTCTGCTACACCACATTATGTTCAGCTTGTTTGCTGCTGGTCCGATGATTGTTTTTGTTTTCAACTTGCAGCACTTCCTTCAACATTTCTGGCCAATTCACTGATTTGTCAGAGAGTGTAGATGATCACAGACTAACAAATCCCTCGTGGTTCTCTCTGACAGTCTCACCAAGGCACTGCAAATCAAAGACATGGAGAACTGAGACAGAGCAAAGGCGGCCCAACTTAATTTAGAAAAGAGTCACCATTCAAAGCCTGCTTGCCCTTCTTTCAAAACCCTTATTAGACTCGGTGAAGGGAGATTACAAGCAAATAAAATTACTTTAATTGTAATATTGGATTTCATAATGGCCTCGGATATGTAATTATGCCCCTCTTAAACTTTTCATTAAAAAACCATTTGGCAACAACAAAGGACATTATGGCGGGGCGTGCAGCATTTGTGATGGCGCACAGCTTGTAGGTATTAGACATATTTCTCTGGGAAAGAAAATAATGAGCAACCCAAACAGAGCAGAGAAGGACGAGAAACTGATAGCAGGTGAAAGAGCAGCGTTAATTAATGTGAGATTCAGTGCATATGCAGAACAACACAACAGGAACCGGGCACAGAGCGCCTGCCATTTATGCATGATGGACATTTTATCTCTCACAAACAGCCTCAGAGTGAACAGATTTATGACTGCATGTGTCAAAATGTAATCCATGTTTGATTATTATGGCCATTCCCATATACAAGTTTCAAAATTCTGGACAAAGAAGATAATGGAGGCATGATTTGTATGTGGCGTCATGGTTTGGTGCTGGTGATTCACTAGCAAAACAGGTAGACCAAGAATGTGTTTCAGTAATAATGAAATATACAAATATTTATACACAAATATAATCAAGACATGTTTAAAAAATTGTTTTTAAAAGACCACCTAGGATAAACAAATTATATTTACAGCAACTAAATCTAATTATGATGTTGTTTTACAGTGTAGAAACATCTAAACACCCTTAAAACAAGATACATTTAAACAAAAACTGCATTAAATAACAGGACTTGTTTTCAAAGAATATTGAATTTATTTTTATTATCCCATTGGCAAATAGTTTTGCTTATATTTTTAGCTTAAACCACTTTTTTTTGGCTTTTGGTTCATGCTTATATAAAAAAAGAAACATTTGCTGATAGGATAAGAACAATAAACTTCACATTCACAAAATATTCACAAATATGAATATTCAAATATTCAGAACTATTAAAAGGCCTTTTTTTAAATGGACGTTTAGATATTTTCACTGGTAAACAAACCGAAAACAGATTAAGGAAATTATTTTTTTGCATTGTTTGAAGTCGGTATTTCCATTGGTACAACTTTCCATAAAATCGCTTCTATGGAAACCTCTTTTTTGCATAAACCCATTGGAATTTGTTTATATGTTGGCCAACTTCTCCTTTGACCTTTCCATGATGACTTACATCGAGCCCTCGGAAAGAAGAAAAGGAGTGTCAGCACATGCCGTGTGACTAAAACTAGCAAGCCGAAAGCTAAAGATAAGAAGCATTCTTGGGCGACAGAGTAACCCGTCCTGGAGAGGTTGAGCTTGATAGCAGCACTTGTTGTTTTGATGTGTTAAATAGCCAGTTGTCAACAGAAGCCAAACGCTGATGGTTGAGCCACTGTGTAATGGCGGGTTTAGGCTGATAATCGGATGTCTACAGCCAGGAGTGGTTAGCCAGCATATAAACGTGGCAGTTATGGGTTGGTTTTACATGCGTATGCACACTATGAAAACAACCTTTGATGGTCTGGTGCCAGGGAGCGATATGCTGTCTTTTCATGTGAAAGGCAGTTCTATGGAAATTCAGATATTTGAAATTATAAACATGCTCCGGTCAATGCACTTTGCTGACTAGCCAGGCATTTGCGCTGTACAAAGGCTTATGTTGCTTGTAGCCCTGGAACCACTACAAAACCTGCCCTTAAGCTTTATGACATTAGTGAACAGAGAGAGATAAGATATGGGGATTGTTATGCGTTCATGTGGTGATAACAGATAAGTGAAGTTTTTTTTTTTTTTTTTTTAAGCAGGCTGCCAGACAGTATAGGCAAGAGCAGAGCTGGTCTAATGTCTCTTCGACAGGGAGGAATGCGGAGCTTTTGAGCTCAAGCCAGGCATCTGCAATCATTTAGCTATGGGTGTGCATACAGCGCACTCCCATCTCCCCCTCCAGCCGTCATACAGCTCAGAATACTGTACAAAGCCAGCTTAAAAAACACTGGGTCAAGTGCAGGGCAGTTGTCAGATTTTTGTTGTTAGTCATATGTCAGAAGTGAAAGCAAACAGATTAAGAGATTTTTCATTTTTTTTTGCAGACAACTAAAAGCACACATTTGCATGCAGGCCAAGGCCATATGCGACCTCCATGTAACCAACTAAGTGTCAGAAGAGTAGTAAAACATTGGGGAGAAAATGTGAGTGGCCTGGCCCGGAAAAACCCACTGCCGTGTGCAAGGCTATTCTGAGCGATTGCTTATGACCCATGTTAAAAGGCCTTGCAGTGTAGGTCTAAGGGATTTGCTTTATTGTAATACTTCATATTAAATTGAGTAGTTACAATATACACCACTGTTCAAAAGTTTGGGGTCAGTTTTTTTTTTGTTAAAAAATCAGCAAGGATGCATTAAATCGATCAAATGTGACAGTAAAGACATTCCGAACGTTTCAATTTTAAAAAAAATCTTTATTTTCATCAAAGAATGATTTCTGAAGGATCATGTGACACTGAAGACTGGAATAATGATGCTGAAATTCAGCTTTGCCATCACAGTGTTACATTTCAAAATATAGGCTAGTAAAGTAGAACATTTGAATATTTCACTGGAAAACTGTTTTTATAGTTTTTGTTTTTACAAATAAATGCGAGCATAAGACTTCTTTGGAAAAAAATCGTGCCGACCTCAAACGTATAATTTAATAAAATTAGACAAATAGGCGGAGGTGGGTGAACTAACTTTAAGGGAAAGGCTTTGCGATTCCTCCTTAAAAACACATTTAAATAGTTTGTTTATCAGTTTATGATGATATATTCTCGAAAATTCAGAATTCAGCTGACGTTACAGCGGTTACATCTTAACGCATCTGATTGGCCACTGCATTCGTAAGTTCAACAGAGTCGTGTGTGTGATTGGTAGTGCGCAACGATGTAAAACTTATGATGCAACGATACTTTTATTTTAATTTTCACTTTATTACTAGATTTATTTTAAATGTTCAGGTGCATTTTTGACAAGGGGGTAATCCATCCGCCGGAAACTGAAGCTTCCCCGGGGGCCGCCAGTGTAGCAGAACATCACCTGTTAGCATTCCATTGACTCCCATTCATTTTGGCGTCACTTTGACAGCGAATAACTTTACATCTGAGGCGTCCAAAGACTCCATTTGTGCATTATTTATTTCTAAAGAAACACGACAATGTATAAAGGGCTCCATTACCTTGTACCTTACGTTATGGCCCCGTAGAAGCCGTTTTTGTAAAAATAGGCTAACGATTGCGTCATAACCCCGCGACTCTCTGTCGCACAGTCGAGAAATTACCGTATAGACCGGCGGAGAAGCTCGCAGGCAATCGGGGGGACGTGGAGGCATAAAGTCCGATAAAGTCAAGGGAGAAGCCCACAGAGAGTGATAAAGTTGCTCCCGCTGCTAGCTCATGGACAACTAATACTCACACACTCCGTCTCAGCGAGATTCGGAAGGGAATGATTCAGATTTCCCTCGGCACAGCTACTAGAAGACTCGCGTCACATCTACATCGTCAAGCTCAGTTTGAGCCTGCGCAGTACGCCTGGCCATCAGGAAGTGAGTGTTTCTAATGGGCTTCACTTTTCTCCGTTGAAATCTCTGGGGTCGCTGTGTCCATCTTATATACTGTCTATGATTTTTGACCCTTGGCCAGGTGAAGGCTTACACATGCTCCGCCTATGATACGAAACATAGCCTGCACAATAAATTATAGTAAATTGAATAATTAATTAAAATAAAAAGTTTGTTTTCCCTCAAATACATTTGTCCTTCGGATCATATGCAATAATATAATTCAGTGAATGTGACTGCAGACCTAAAATGACTTTCTCCGTATGAAGGCCGTCTTATGCGCTGTGGACAAACAGACATCCACATATTTGTGAGAATCAAACAGGGTGAGTGTTTATGGATTTCACACATTACTTGAAGGAATAAATCAAAGTTTCACTGTTTGATGCGAGAAGTCTCGCTTCCCAATTGAGAACCCAATAAATTTTGTAGAGAACTTCAGGTGAGAACAAGGAGGCCTATATTACCTGAAGACAGCTATTCATCACTAAACAGTCAATAAAGAGTGCTTTTTGGCTACTGAGCATGTAGTTACTGCATCTACCAACAGGGGCTAACAGGGCTGTGTCAAACAATCAAACCTTCACTGACAAAATCCTGACATTATATTTGAACAAATAAATGTCAGTGTATGAAAAAGCTTTTCTTATACTCTCCTTCTCTATTGAGCATTAGCATCCATCTCCACCAACGTCCTCTTTTCCTCCACCCTGTACAGAAAGTGCAGATTGCAGGTCGTCTGAATATCACGCATGCTTCGCTCCACTATATCCTCCATCTCTGCCAGATGAACCCAGCTGCAGAAATTCTCATTGGCTTTTATGGTTTGTATACACAATGATGCCTGTGTATGTGAGTGTGAGGAGTCAGGCAGCGAGCTTTCACTGAGGCATGAAGAAAGAGGGAAAAAATCTGTTAAAAATGAATGAAAGTGGAAAAATGATTTTGGCTGCTGGGGCTCAGTTGGTTTGTCTGGAATCCTCTTTCTCTCTCTCTCTTTCCTTTCCCCCCTTCTCCATCTTTCCCTGTCTACTTTACATCTTTACTCACCACTCTTTCTGATTTCTCCCTCTATGTCATCATATCCCAGTGGCTTGCTTGTTTTTAGAATAAACGATTATTTGTTTCCATTCCCTCATACGTTCCTGTTTGCAGTGGATGTGTTTCTTTCCAGAAGCACTCCGAGTCCGACAGCATTACTGTTAGAGAGACTTAGATGCTATTCTATCACTTCAGTCTGGAATTCACTCCGTCTGAGGTCAGTGCTTCACTGTTATATGGTGTGCATTTGGTCCACAGTAGCACAGTTGAGTAAATTGTATACATTCGTATGTGTACTTTTCAGGGTGTAGATGAAAGTTTAGATAGAAAACAAGGGGGAAAAGTATAGTTTAATATATAATTTTTCTTAGTTTACTATCAGTCATTAAAACCCCCCCTGAAATTTTTAGCTTTTAGTAGGCTATGGTAGCCTTAAGGTTATGAATAAGATAGTGTTTCAAAACAATGACAAAATTCACATTTAGGAGATATAAACATTCAAAACTAAGTCTCTCACAACCTCTAAAAATGGATCACGGATTTGTATGACATGCGGACTTCAGCTTCTCATCACATCTTCTGTCCACTCAAATGCTCTCTAGAATCTAAAGCGTCGCCCGACTCCCTCCCCCTATGCTATAAATAACACCTGCCCAAAGCGACCGTTGACAGACACGTCACGGAGCAATGTAGGTTGTGTGTTCGGTTGCTCAAACACTCGAGTTTTATTCCGTTTTCTAACTGTATGTTAATTAAGAATGAAATGTCTATAATTTATTCACACCTCTACTATTAAATTCAACATCAGCGCTCGGATTCGCTTGCATGGTGCTCAGGTGCTGTCAAGTACGACTTGCAGTCTGTGAGGTAAACTAAACGCTATTGTCTATTTGAAGATGGGGACGAGCCATTCAATGTCCCTTTCTGTAACGCATCATACAAACCTGTGCATTCCAAGGTAACGTTACTTCAGTGGGCCTTTACCTTGACTTCTTACAAACTGATTTTTAACATCCACCTCTGCTGGTGTCAGATAATATTTTTATACAGATCAACCTGCGCTAGAGTGAAATAGTCCCACATAGACTGAAATTTGGGTAAGGGTTACATAAACTTCAACTTTATGTTACAATTTGTGCCTAAAATGAGCAGAGGGACTGGTTAAAACCAGAAAAAAAATGCTGTTTCTGCTAATCTTCAACAATAATGTTGATATATTTGTAAGAAGCTAATTTACAAAAAAGTAGTGGATTATGTTATAAAAAAGGTAACACTTTATTTCGATGGTCCACTGTAGATCTCTTCTAACTAAGTAACTTTGGAACTACATGTCAACTAGCAGTCATTAGAGTATTAGTTGAATGTCTGCTTAAAGGTTCACCCAAAAATACAAATTCTGTCATCATTTACTCACCCTTAAGTTGTTCCAAGCCTGTATGAGTTTCTTTCTTCTGCTGAACACAAAAGAAGATATTTTGAAGAATATGGCTAACCAAACAGTTGATGGACCCTACTGACTTCCATAGTACGGAAATAAATAAATAATACTATGGAAGTCAATGGGGACAATCAACTGTTTGGTTACCGACATTCTTCAAAATATCTTCTTTTGTGTTCAGCAGAAGAAAGAAATGCATACAGGTTTGGGAACAACTATGTTTTTTGCTTTATTTTATACTCAAATAAATGTCGGTATGAAAGATAAGTCACGTGTGTAATTTCTGCTCCACTACAGAGTTTGGAAAAATTATGACTATTTCCAAAAACAAAACGGTCTATGGAGAGAGTTGTCCGTTAATTGAAATTTTACCAGCAAAAATGCTACATCGTCAGAATTTTTTTTCATTATTTTTTTTTAAACAGTGCTCATTGCAGCTAGATTGTTTGCAGCTAGACAACATTTATGGCATAGACTAGCAGCCAGGGACCATGTTAACCAGCCAAACAATCAAACACTTCTATGATGAATGAATGGATGGACGGACTGACCAGACAGACATATGTGGTCATTGAAAAGACAAAAGCAGAAAAATAAATGTGAAGATTTTCGCTCTGGTTTCTCTATCCGGTCCAGGTCTAGAAAGTGCTAACTAGCTGATTAGAGGGAGACAGCAGAAGGCCAGAGAGGCACAGATGCTCAGTGTCTACGGAATAACCCTCTCAATTACAGCATGGCCAAATTGAAACGGATCCCGATTTAACTCTCTTTCCAATACACCTCACGGCAGCTTTCCCAGTCCGTCTATCTCTCTCTCTGGCGATGGCCCTCTCTGAAGCAGCACGCCCAGATAGGCTGCCAGACGCAGCAGGGAGACCATCGATTCTCAATAACACCACTAATGACTGCACACTGCCTGACGCATGCTGCCATTACTTGAGGTGAGGGCCGGGACCGAGGGCAGGCCAGAGCGTGGCACGCCAGATGGAGCCAGTTAGGGATGGTTATGAGGATGAATTGTTTGTCAGTTGGGGAGAAGATAGATAGAGAGAACAGGAGAATGAAATTGCACGTCAGAAAGACAGACAAAGATAGAGAGACTAGAGGGACAGTAACCTCTTGTCGCCTTATTTGCAGGACAGACCAACTTCGGTCTATTCTTTATCAGTTTCTTTCACTTCTTCTTCCTCGCCTTCTTGATCCATCCCTCATTAGCAGGCGTCACTCCCATTAATGAGTCCAGACCGCAGGTCAATACGGCACTAGCCTCAGAGTCAATACCAGTTACCTGCAACACAAACACTCAAAAGCTGCACTTGCAGAAAATCGATATCGTGTTGCAGACCTGTCCCATCACCACTCTCAGCCTACTCTCTACAGCAGTGCTGACATAAACGCTCTTTCCTGTGAAAATATAGTGAATAGTGACTGTGGAGAATATTCTGCATAAATAGACTGAACAAAGTCTAATTGGCATACAGACACTATCTGAATTTTGTTTCCCAATTTTGTTTTGCAAAACATCTCCTGAAAAGCAATCCGGTTCTGTCATGAAAAGTCAACCAAAATTCAGAGGAAAATAATGTTTTGCATAAAGAAAATGAACACTATTTCCAAGGAATCTTTGCATAAATATTTAAATTGCAAAGTACATTTGTAAAATACAATTTAAAGTAGAAATCATCTGCTGCACTGAATCTAATTTATGCTAATTAAAAATAAAAATAAATATTTGGTAATATAAGTTTTTCTCAATATAGGGTAAAATGTGCTTCATTGTCATGAAAATAAATGTGGAAATTGCACAAAAAAACTTTCTTAGTGAGATCAACCCATCCTTGTGTATGAAACATTGCACACTTCATCAACATTCAGCGAGTTTACTGAAGACTATAATTAAATAGCAGACGGGTATGCAGATATAAGGTCCAACTTTTATTCCATACATTTTTAAACCATGAATGTTCATTTTTTCACGCCTAAAGCTCTACTTGTTTTGTATACAAGAGTCTAAGAAAAACAACTGCACAACACCACAAGGTCGACAGAAAGAGTCTATTGCCACCCCAACCATTCCAATATGTTTCCCAGATGTCCAGGTTTTGTGGCTGGAGAAGTGTTGACTGCTAAAACAGTTCCTTTATGACCTGGAGGTTTATAGCTGTTTGTTTCATTGGCTCTTAATTGGACAAATGAATAACAGGTATCCAGGTTCTCACTTTAGAACTCCATTTTGACAACCGTCCAATCAGAACTCTCTTAATCCTCTTTGCATAGATTGCATTGCCATGACCGCACCCCCATTTGATTGGACAGCTCCGTCACCATGGTTTTCAACCTGGAAGTGGTTCTGTTTAATTTCATTGTTTTTTTTAGAAACATTTAAAAAGCCTAACAAATGTACAATGTCATTTCGTTCCAAGTAATATCAACAAGATATTTACAATATCTTTAAATTGTACATAAACCAAACAAGAATATTGTAATGCATATTTGTCTGCATATCTCAAAAAAAAAGAAAAAAAAGAAAAAAACCTCAGAAATGTAACTTTGTACATGGTCAGCACTGAATATCTCCAGGTACCATAGAGCAAATCACCTGTCAAACAGTGAGTTCATACCAATTCAGATATGTAGACATCCATATCCTGCAGCTCACAAGGATAAATACAGGGCAGAGAACAAATGAAACTTAATGCAAATACATAAAAAATGTCTGTACATGAAGGATAGGAAATGTACAAACAAATTTCAGAATATCTTTTCACTTGAAAACTGAAAAGGCATTGGATTAATAATATATTAATATCAAATTTCTGTTTGGTAGTTCACGTTTATGTCTAATATTTGGAGCTTCCAAGAGATGGAGCAACCAACTCATTTCTTCTACTCCAATCAATTAAAAAAAGCCGGTTGATGTGCTTGTTCCAAGGTACAAATCTTTGTACAAATTACACATTTATTTATCGTTTACTCTACTTTGTGTGAAAATAAGTGCATGTTGCCTGTGTCCAACTCAAGTGAGGCATTTTCCTTCCTGGTACGTTACCGTGCCTCCACTTCTTTGGGGTTGCGTGACGGTGAGTACTCCCGAGGGTCCTGGGTGGTGATTGGCGTAGTCCGTCTTGGCGACGCTGGTCTGGCTGCACCAGAGGGTACCAGAGGTGGTGGGGCACTTAGTGCTGCAGTTGGGGGTGTCCGGTTAAGAAGTCCGTTATGTCCTGTTGAAGGGCTAAGCCTTGGGTATGGCATCCCACCAAGGTGTGACATGAATGGTGGCATGTGGGGTAAGTGTCCTTCGATGGGCGACTGGTGAAGTTGGTGAAGCCTTGCCCGATCCAGTTCCTCCCGTAAATGCATCCGTTCCCTTTCTTCAGCCTGTTGCCTCAGTCTCTCCTGTTCCCGCCGAACTTCCAGAAGGTGTTCGTGGTGCGAGTAGTCATGTGACTCCCGTTCCCGATAGGCCCGTTCTGGATCATAGATGCCAGGGAACCGGTGTCCAGGCTCAGAGCGAAGCTGGAAGTCCATGCGCCGCTGAAGGTCGAGGTTTCGGTAAGCCTCTCGTAGAGGATCCCAGGAGAACGCCGGATGTGGAAGGCGGTCTCGACCTGCTGCAAGAGGGCTGACTCCCATAAAAGGTGCCATGCGGGTGCGTTCAAGCGCATTCAGACTTCCCATTTGATGCATGGCACTAAGAGTAAGCGGCAGTGAATGTTGCATGTGGACTCCGTGAAGCGAGGCCGGTGTCGGAGGGTCACTACAGCGAGGAGATGGCGGAGGAGGCTGATGGGATAGTACAGGGTGGTGGTGAGCTATTTGTGTTGTTTGATGAGATGGAGGAGGGACTTGAGGCTTAGTGGGAGCTTCAGATCCAATCACCATCACGTCCTGCTCTTCCTTGCGTTCCTCCTTGATCTTCATGTCGTTCTTTACCTTGTGTAGCAGATCCCCTGAGCTGGTTTCCTTTCTATCCCGCTCACTTTCTTTAATCGGTAGCGGTTGTGGGATACCCATCTTGATTCCTGCATCGTTGAGGACATTTTTCGAGTAAGGAGAGGGCGATCGGTGAATGGATTTGAGAGAGTCATCTGAGGAACGCCTGTCTGTGATCTCCTTCCCTGGAGAACGACTTTCCTTTACCTTTATGTCCCCTAAAATGCCTGCCTCTCGCTGGCGCTCCAAATGCTCTTTCTCAGGCTCTCGGTTGCGGTCGGCACTGCCACTGCGGTGTCTGCCAGAGTCAGTCGAGTTCTGGCTATTTGAGCGGATCAGGTTGCTGATCTGGTAGCTAACTGGAGCGGAAGCTGGAGATGAGCGGTTTGAATGGCGATTACGATCCATAGAGTCTCTGCAACAGGAAAGAACCCATCATTAGTTTAATTAGTAGACAAAAAGAAGGCAAAATAAGATGCTTTGCTCCATGAAATCAGCAACACCAACCTGTCCTTTTCTTTCTCTTCTTTACCAACAGAAGAATCCCTTTTTTCTCTCTCCCTTTCTTTTTCTTTCTCGCGCTCCCGGTCTCTATCTCTATCGTGGCTGTTTGCAGAGCTGCTTCTTTCTGCATCTGCAGATTTGGGCCACTGTGGAGGGGTCGGGAAGGAGGGCGGTGTACGGTGCAGCCGATTCCATGTGTCGTGATGAGGACTACTGAGACCATGCAGCCCTGGACCCTCTTTGGGTCCAAAAACACTGTTGGCCCCTGAAATAACAAGAAACATAACATCAGTGAATCAGATCACAGTCCAGTTCTATCAAGGTTCTGCATACACAAACTGAAAGGTTAATGGGAGTTTCTTCTACAAATGGGGTACCAAGGGCTGCTTTTAAGACTTTTCAGCAGAGAACAAATGAATGACCCAGCGGGCTCAAAAGCTATGAAAAGCAAAGCGTTCCATAGAGATTCTATTTCAATGCAATCAGTTTCACTAAAAGAACTCCCGTTCAGCCAATGAAGGAAGAAGGGAGAGGAAATGAGATATGGCGAACCCCTACTTTGCGGAAAACTAATGAATGCAAGAGCAATGATAAACCAGTTGGGTTGCGAGTTTGAGTTGGGGTGTGAATTTGGCAAAGGCCTGTCTGCGGTAATGCCTGCCTCCCCGTTTCCCTTAACTCTCATTTTGCATTTGCAGCAAAGCTAAGTGCCTTTCTTTCATTCCCACCTCCTTTTTATTCCCTTTGCACTCTCTGTGGTCTACAGCTAAGCTGTGCTGCACTGAGCTGAGCTAGAGGCCGGGGGCCGGGGCTTACCGAGGGTTGGGTTGCCTAATCCACCGAAGGCACTGCTTGAAAGGTTGCTGAGGCCGCCAAAGGTACTGGAGCGACTGAATGGATCTGCAAAATGCCAAACAGGGATTAGCGACGCGGGGCCGGAGGTGCCCGACCATTCCAACCGGCTTTTCTCTTACAAGCCAGCTTTGTTTTTTGCGTCACTGTTACTGCTGCTATTCTAACTCCCTAAGGGTTGTTTATTTCTCCCAGTAAGATTGTTGGAGAGTGTTCACTGGCTGCGGATTAGGAAGCGAAAGGTGCTGGCATGAATAGCGATACCTGATTGGAGTGCGATTGCTAGGGACATTTTGAAATGTCTGATGTGGAAAATGATTAAGTGAAAGCTAGCAAAACAGCTCATGTGTCTCCCATTTCCTCTAAAAGTTTAGGTGATCCTTGCATCTACTTACCCCTTACCACTATTAAGCTATGTATTAATACTTACCTTGCTAGGGATGAAGGAGCTAAAATCATCCATGCAGTTGCATTAATATATAATCAAATTACATACAAAACAAACAACCTCCGTCCCACAGAACTAAAAACACAACTCAGTGTTTTCTATGTGGAACATGAATTTCAATTCCTGAACTCCAGGAATGGATTTATGACTAATCCACAGTGTACTTAAATAAGTAAGCAGTAATTTAGCAAATGCTTTTATGCCAAGAAATTCACAATACACTAATTCACATGAACAATCCCCCTTGGAGCAACCTAGAGTTAAGTGCTTTGCTCAAGGGCACAATAGTGATAAGTTCTTGACTCAGAAACCAGAAGTCTTCTGATTACCAGTCCTGAGCTTTAACTACTAGGCAACACCTCACCCAACTCCGCATTTTAGTTTTCTCTCCATTTCCTTTGGGCCCCAGGTGTTTACAAATTCAAATTGGATTGACTTGAGAGCTCACTGTGTGAAATCAGCATTCATCGCTGAACTCAAATAAAATATCTGATATAAACTGTAGGGGAACACTATCTGAACGAAGCAGAGCCCAGTAAAAAAAAACGAATGATAGTAAAATATACTTGTACTGTATTTTGCTGTACAAAGGGAAACAAAGGTCGA
Organism: Phoxinus phoxinus; assembly: GCF_949152265.1. NCBI lineage: Eukaryota > Metazoa > Chordata > Actinopteri > Cypriniformes > Leuciscidae > Phoxinus > Phoxinus phoxinus. The sequence continues at coordinate 10,582,633 of NC_136878.1, read as the reverse complement.
GTTTTGGTCAGAATGGTTTCTGACACAAAATGTGTGTGTGTGTGTTTGTGTGTGTGTGTGTGTGGGGGGGGGGGTAATTTGGTGAATAAAAGACAAGAAATAATAATAATAAAAAAAACAGTCATTGTACACTGTATTATATCATTGTATTGCTTTATATTATATATCGAAAATAAGTGTATTTTATTGTTAAAAAGCAATTTGAAAGTTGAGTTAAGGGTAAAATTGGAATATCTGATCCTTTGGGGAGACACTTCTGAGCCGACTGATACCAGACTACCGGTAATAGGCCTTAGAGTATATATTATTATTTATTTGACGAGAACAAAAACAAGGCTATGAGGGATATTAGTATAGTATTTTCAATTTGTAAAGTTATCTAAAGGTTCTACACTAGGCCATGACTGATTTTTACAATATGTGATGCGATCTGGGAAAACCCACCACATGGTGAAATTTGACATATTACAGATTTTGATACCATATTAAAGCTGGTTCAAGCCCTTTCCAAAACTATTTTTATTTCTTTCATCATTTGTCTGTAACAAAAGTTATGGTTATCTAAAGTCGGCTGATCTCTATGATTTTCAGGAACGGAATGTTGAGAAAAACAGGTTTAATTAACTGTCACGTCCTGCTAGCGGGACGACTTGCGCTTTTTTATTATTGTCTTTTTTTCATATCACATATTTTAGTAATCATCATAGATTAAGTATCATTCGAAAGCTTACGAACTCAAAATTCATCCTGTAAAAACCGTTTTGAAATTGGACGATTGAGAGGCGAGCAAGAACTTTTAAGCGAGCAGCTACTTCATCTGAGCGTTGGATAAAAAAAACATTTTTAAAAACTTGCGTGCCGTTGTAGTTTACACAGGACTGGCGGGACCTTTATTCTGTTCTGTGGTTTATTTTGATAGGTGAACTGTCTTTGTAGTGTTAAGAGAAGGAGAGCTATATGGGCGATTTTTTTTTTTTGCACCTCCGCTCCGCCGTGCATGTTCTTAAAGAGAAAACCAGTCTTTTCAGCTTGCCACTATAAATCGCTATTTTTCTGCTCTAAACAAGTGAATTTTCCCAAGATATATTCAGAGATGATAGACAAGATGTTATAGAATTATCATTTAATGAAAACCCAATTTTGACAAAAAACTGACATTCAATCTATTTTTAGACCTGACTGAAAACGTACCAGCGCGACATCCGGCGGGTTTTCCCAGACCGCATCACATATATATTTATAGGTATATCTTTTACAATATATATTTGGAATTTGGTTTGTGAAATTTGTGGAAAGAGGTGTGCAGTACTACACCATATGGAACAGATTGCATTTCTGCCATTCTTTGCCTTGTTTATGTTCGCATTAAATAAAAGTGATTTCAACATGAGATGAATGCATTACATTTGAATTACAGAAGGACATAGAGAAGAAGAACTATTTAAAATGGTGGTTTACTTACACTTACCTGCCAAATGGCTAGGAGGCAGGAAGCCGGCGTGGTGAGGAGACGGCCCATAGGGTGAAGCAGCTGGATGTCCCGATCCTATAGAATACAGAAAACAGTTAAAAAAGCCAAACAGTTACATTTTGCACCACAACAGAAGTAGATCTTTATATACTTTAAAATAAGACAAGAGACTAAGGTTAGTTTAAATACTTTCTCCTATTCCAGTTTAATGTGGAGAGACAACTAGAAGCCAACCTGGCTCAACCAATGGTGTGTTTAGAGGGAAACCGAGTAGTTTACCCAGACAATAAAAGGACAGTGATGTCTTAGATTGAGTGTTCAGGTTGCATTTCAAAGGGTCAACCGCCTATTCATATGTCATTTGTTAGTGTGTATCATTAATGAAGAAACCAATTACAAGCTCCTTCATGACACCACGCTGCATAATTACAATCCAAAGGGCAGACACGCTCTTGTTGCCCTTCAACAAAGAGCTACCAGTCAATTATATCAGGTAAAATCATTTATATTCATGCCCGTAGCCCCAGCGTTGAGCCAAGACAACACACAAAATAACAACATGCAAATGAGAAAATACAAATCCATGTTTATTATACTAGAGCCATACCAATAAAGATATTGCAGTATAATTGGCAAGATAAGACATAAATAATCTGTGACGGCAGTATCTTGATTGGATTATAAATATAGTTTATAAGTGAAATGAAAATCGCTTTTATACTGTATAAGCTATATCTTAAAGTGGTCAGGTCTAGCAGTGATTTCAGCATCAGGCTTTTCCATAACAGCAGGAAAGGGAATTATTTCAAGGAAGCGTTGTGAAACTGCAACTGTTTTTATCTAAAACTGTCATATTTTTCATCTCAAGAATTTAAAGTAAATATGACGTGGTTACACTCTATTACACTAAGTCTCATTAGAATATTAGTAGACAGTGTTAGAGTTAGGATTAGTAGAATAAGTTGACATGTAGTTGCAATGTAACGTACAGTATATTTAGTAGAACATTGCTGACGGAGCATCAAAATAAAGTGTAGGCAGGTATTAAGCAGAAAGTCTACTAATACTCTAATGTAGTTGCAAAGTTACTTATAGTTAGTGGAATGTCTAAAGTGGACCATTGAAATAAAGTGTTGCCCGACATGTTGTTTGTTACTCATTTTACAGGACATTCAATGAGATTTTTTTTTTTTTTTTAAATAATGAGACTAGGAACGTGTACTGAGAGTAAATAGAGTCAAGTTTGATATCATGTTAACTTTGTGAGTTTTCTTCACACACACCTGTTGATGAGAAGAGGGGTCTGGCCAGGTCATGAGGGTAGGGGAACCCAGGGAACACGCCTGGAGCTGGAGGACGGCTGAATAGATCAAGTTTTCCATTCATGTCCAGTTTATGCGGGTCCAAGTGCATCTGCTTTTGAGAGACAAACGTCATTTTGAGGTTATATTCAATGCGACTATGATATACGTGTACTAAGTCAAAAAAGTACTATTCATTTCTTTATTTGTAAACCTCCCTAATGAGAGAAAATTACTCCGACTTCAATGCATGAATCATTACAAAGTGTACTTCTGCAATCTTGTACTTCGCTCACACTAAAGGCTAGACAATATTAAAGAAAGAGACCACGAAAAGTCATTTCTGAACCTTTTCTTGACTTCCGAGAGAACTTACTTTCATCTTCTGCTGATGATGGTAGATCTGCCAGGCGATTTGAACATGCACAGCACACCATTTACCTGGCTTCTGACATGAGCGAAGAAGACATTTCAAAGCATTAGTGAAAAGACTGTGGCATTTAAGGTGTAACATGCAGGGATTTGAAGGAAAATGAAAATATGATGCTTACTCTTACTGAAGTCCTAAAAGGATCTGTTATCTGTTAGGAAAAGAAATAGAGAAAATAGAGAAAAGTTCAAGTTCATGAAATGCTGAAAACACCACAATCCTCATTAGTTTGTAACGGCTAATCTCTTAGTGGACGGCTTACCCTCGGGTCCTTCTGAAGGAGAGTGTGCGGGACCGTTCCTGGTCTTGATGCAACATCAATAGGGTTTGAGGCCTGGAGAGAAAATTAAGACCTTTTTAGAAAAAGCTAATGGAACAATGGACACTGAGGTCTGTTTCTTTACTATTTTCAATTATGAACTGTTTAGAGATATTACACTGCATTGCATTTTTGGCTGCTTGGTGTGATGACTAATGTCTACCTGGCACAGAAAACATATTTTTTAGGCCTGAAAAAACTGTAGCTTATCCAAATTTGAATTTTGCAAAATTCATACAGGTGTTTTTTGGCTTTGAGTCTGTGTTAACTTTAAGGTTATATACTGTGTGCTAATTTAAAATGAACTTTTTGCAGAAATATGCATTTAAAAATTACTAGCAAATGAGCAAACCATGGTTCATTGCTGTCATGTAATTAAAGCCTTTAGGCTATTTAAATAGAATATAAGCCTATAAACTCAATGTTTTAAAGGGAAACATGTCAGCTCAGGAATCTGTGAATCATCATGGGTGTAGTCTAAAGTTTAAAACTTCACTTTAGTCCCAGGTTTCATGGATGCCACAGTCATTTATTCTAATAAACTTCATACTTGTTGGAAATTCCAGACTCGCTCTACCTTTGACTGGTAGCTAACATAATAGTGAGAGTTATTTGAGAAGTGCCAGGTAAAAACCATTACACACCAAGTGAGTGAAAGCTATATAACACATACACTGCAGAGACACACACATTGCAAAGACACACACACTAACCACCCTGCTTAAGACCACAGTGCTAAGTCTAAAGTTAACACAAAAGCCTCCAGCAGGTTATTGAGCCTATGCCTCTTTGCATAATCCATTAGTGGAGAAAGTGGCAGTGGTAGATTTCTCCATCTGTCTGGAAATGAAGCTGTGTGGGATTTGAGAGCACTCTGAATACTAATGGTGAGGTGAGGCTGGGCTCTAGATCAGGGGACATGCCACATTTCTACTCAATATAGAGAACAGAGAATATAATGCTAACAATACCAGGGATACACAGGGAATGTTTTAAATACCTTAATAGAGGTTAACTGTTCATTTTTATTTGACCCCTTTTTTTAATGACTTTTTTTGTCACTTTTATTATCAGCAAATGTAAAGATGTGACAGGAAATGATTGGGATAGAGAGAAGGGGACAGGATTGAGACACGAGCCATCCCAGATTCAAATCTCTCTCTCTTAGATGGATCTGCTCTAAGCAACCATAGTTTGAACATTTAGGAAGCCTGAATAATAATGCAATGAAATTGTCAACTGAATTTTTTTTGCAGAAAAATAAAGTAATATTTTTTTTTTTTTTTTTTGTCCAAAATAGTTTTGGAGGGATGAAATCATTGACCAAAACAGTAATTGCTTCTCTGGTGCTACATTAAGACTGTGTCAGTATCTATTTGGTGAACACAATGTTGATGAGCTACAACAGGTAAACACAGTGTGGAAGTTCTTGTGACCAAAAATTATGCTAGATTAGTAATATGTAAACTGTTCTATGACTGGTCAATCACCCGTGATCACGACACCCAGAACAGCAAACAGAGTTCAAATACTGTACCTAATTTCTCAAATTTAATTAACATAATTTTTTATTTAGCTTTTGACAAAAATTTTGGTTCCGATCATTTTTTTTTTTTTTTTGGTGGATCCTGTAAAATGTTGGAGAGGAAATTTAACTTCCATTCTCATAACTGAAAAAGACCTAATACTAGAAATATCAACAGAAATATTTTTACACCTGTAGAAAGCATCATTTTTTCCCCCTTACGCTCACATCTGTGTGATCACACTACCAGCCTTTTATGGGCCATATTTTTCAAAATATTGTTGACATCTTAATCTCGTAATCTTGAACCAACTACGTTCTCTTTCTCGTTCCGCTCAAGTCAAAACAGTTATGTCTACATTCCCACATGATGTGTGTTAAGGTCTAACCTTTGGCTGGAAGGCGCCTTGCAATGAACTGAAGGGCCCTGAATGTGGAAGCAATGGAGGCATGCCCGGCATTGTTGGCGGGTAGGAGGGAAAGAACTGCAAAAGAAAAAAAAAACATGCAAAAACTTTACAAATAGGCATATGTCTCAAAGTTAACATAATTGACAATCTGATACATCTTCAGTCAAAGCAAGGGTAATGCAGTCAAAACAAGTTGGCACTTACATTTGAATGTCTCAAGAAAGGATTGTCCAGCTTTGGGGCGTACTTGTCGAACTGAGAGAGGGAGAGAGAAAAATAGAGAGAGAGAGAGCGCAAATTAAAAACATATCAACAAAATCAAAGGCATCTGTGACCAAAAACATGAGAGAGCTTTACTGCAGTGTGCTTACATAGTCAAATAAATAGCAGATGAAGCTCAAATAAATTACACCCTTTTAATAAAACAATTACACAGTAAAAGAGCCATTCAATGTCACATGAAAGAAAACCACAGCAGCCGCAGCTGGCACAGGGTTCACAGAGCCGACTCGGAGTGTGGGAATACACTCACAAAAGAGTCCAACCAGATTGCTAAACAAATGAAAGGCACCCTTCACTTCCAATTAAATTGACATGAGCCATTTATTACGTGGCAGTGTCATTCCTTTACAGTTTAGAAATACATATAGAACAGTAACTCTTTCAAGTCAAGTTCTAGCTAAACAGTGCAATTTGAGCGTAAAGATAGTAGTGTAACTATAGGATAGAAACTAGAAAAAGCATGTGAATGTGGCAAGATTCTGCATTTGATGAGTCAGGAAACGGCAGTAATGGTTTATGATCATTTTTAGACAGTTATATAAAAAAAGAAGGAAATATTGTCATAGCTTTAATCTTAATCATTGTAATAAAATACATAAATGTTTTAACATTTGTCCATAAACATAAAAAAATATATATTTTTTAAAAACATTTTACTATTATGTTAATAAAACAAGTCTAAGTCATTCTAATTCAACTGGTTCAAGTTTTTAGCCCTCCAAGTTGAAGTAATTTCTTTTACATAAACATACAAATCCTTCACAAAGCCACTTATATAGTGTTGTTTCTAAAGAAGCCTATCGTCTTATGTCTCAGGTGATGCTAATAAAAGTGGATAAACTCTTGTGTGAGTGTGTGTTTTCTATAAAGAGCAGGATGTCTTGAACCACAGCCCACTTATGATACAGACTTTACTGTATTTTCCAACAGATCAGCATGCATAAGCTGCTTTTATCCTGCATTGTATGAATGTGTGGTGATAATTAGATAATAATTATAATTAAATCAAACACACGAGTTTGCCCTGGCTGAGAAAATTGCTGATGTGGCTTCCAATTGCACTTCTGTGATCCTTCTGAGGGCCGCACACCTGCTTTATGGTTAACACTTGCCGAGTAAATACAGCAAAGGTTTATAGTGGTCTATAAAAAAAACAGTGCTTCATAATTCACAGCCCCTGTGTCAGAGCTTTATAACAAACAGCTTTGGCAAATCAAGGCTCAATATTACATCTGTAAACAATTAAATCTTTATACAAGAAAAGCTAGGAGGAAGGGAAGAAAGAAAAGGAAACAAGAAAGACATTATATGAAGCGTTACTGTTCAGTCAACATGAAATGACATTCGCTACCCACTTTACTTTCCTGAACTGACACATTTTCGAATGTAACAAAAGGATGTTTCTTCTTTGTAATAACATAACATACACCAATGAATTATGCACAATAAGACCAGGAACATGCATAAAGGAAGTAAATTGGGTTATTTTTTTCATCTCATGTTGACTTAAAAATTTAAACACAACATTTATTTCTTAAACCAAGCACAGATGCTTTAGAAATCAATCATCAGTGTATTTGTCAGTAGAAAACATCACATTTAAATCAAAAGAAATTCAACAATAGCAGTTCAGCAAACAAGACTTGCATTGCATCTGGTAAAACATTCGAGGAAGGTCATTCAACATTCAGATTCATCGCTATTTCAGTGTTTCCATTTCTGACGATGAAACAGTTCTGTAACCCATAAAAGAATCCGAACAGCAAACTACAAACATATGGCATGTTTTAAGGTAATATGCAAACCGATTTTAATCTTTGGAGATGGTAATCTATGCTTTACTTTTCATCCAGTGCGCTGACATTATATCTTTTGGATTGGTTGACAGCAGCGATAGTATGCAGATAAGACGCTCTCGTTCCTGTTTGAATACGTTTCAGAAATCTGAATGCGTTTTATATGGCTAGCTAACTTTGAGGAGCTGAATTTATCTGATTACAGGCTGCCAAAGTTTGCCTCTAATGGCCGCTTTGCACACGGAAGCAATTACGCTTTATCAAAACAGCCCTGATGATGTCATGACTTTCATCTGCGGTGAGGTCATTATGTTTTGACCGCAAGCTTTGAACGTGTCACATAGAATGAGTTCTGTCTGTACCTCAGTCACGCCATAAGACTCTGTCTGCCTCCTGTTTTTCTCAAACAGCCCCCAGCACTCAGAAACATCACCATTCTGCTCATATGAAAGCCAGTGTTGGGGTAGATACTCAAAAAAAGTAACTAGTTACTAGTTACTAGTTACTTCTGTAAATTGTAATGAGATTACTTTACTAGTTACTGCATTTGAAAAGTAACTTCACTACTTATTACTTTACTTTCCCGTTTCTTAGATACATGGACAAACATCATAGCCCTATCATCATTTAGCCTGCATGTCCGCATAGTGTTTATAAATGTAGCCGATAAAAATGGCATGTAAAACCATATAAAATAACTATCCCTGTCTGCACAAAGAAATATGCCTCACTGTAAAATCTACAAACAACAGGATTATGTCCGTGGTGGTAGACACATGATCAGGGCTGGACAGAGATAAATATTGTATTTTATTTTGACGGAAACTGCAAAACTGAAACTTTCTTCTCCATCTGTATTTTGACCATAGACCGTAGGCCTATATAAGAGATTTTGACAGATACACTGACACTGCACGCTCGCTCAAAGCCCAAAGGGGGAGGCGTTTAAAGATGTGATTGGGCCAGTCCAGTGTCAATCAAGAAAATAACCAATGGGCCAATCTACGTGTTTCATGGGCCGGTCTGTCAGAAAAAAAACTAATGCTGACTTTTTTTAACCAATGCATTACACCGGCACTTACCCAGCGCCGCCAATTAAGCAAAACAAAACGAATGGGCCGCCGATGTACGAGTTTTATGAGCCGTTAAGACAAACGAACAAAAAAGTTTTAGATGCATCGGATCGGCCCAAAAAGCCGTGAATCTCCCGGTAGTCCCGATGTCCAGTACTTGCCTGCCAGGGCATAGAGTGAATTTCTGGCAAATATTTTTGTCCTTTCGAGCAACAAACTGAAAGTAATGTGAATATCGCCACTGGCCGAAACTCGCGTCTCCGTCTCCATCTCCATTCCTCTCTGTCCTTCGCACCAGCAGCTACGTCACTCAAATCGATCTCTATGGCAACGGTGCCCAGGCAAGCACACACACACAGGCATGCACGCACCACTTCGACAGATCAGAGCTTTTACACACATGAAAACACGGCTTGGGTAACGCAGGAAAGCGCGTTCCTATAGTCTAGTAAAGTAGTATAGTTACTGATATTTTTAGTGTAATGCGTTACTTTACTTCGTTACCCAAAAAAGTAATATCGTTACTGTAATCCGTTATTTTGTAACTCGTTACCCCCAACACTGATGAAAGCAATAAAACATCTCTGGCTCACTATAAAAGCGCAATGAGTACGGCATGTCAACATGGCAGCAAAAAGGGTTTTTATTAGGGAAAGAGCTACAATATTTGTGGTTGTCATGGGACAATTGTTTATCTTGTTAGGATGATGGGTATCGCTTATGTCACTGAGATGGTGCTGTAAAACTGTTTCAACCCTTTGGCCTCTGTTTAAGATCTGCCCTGGTTCATGATAAGCCTTAAGCCTCAGTAGTGGGTTGTAAACTCTATTACTTATTACACAACAGTTAGTTCCGGTGCGCTATTAGGATTGGATGAACGCCGTTCCGCTTCACAGTTTGCATCAGTCGGCTTGTCAGTGTTTGCAATGTTCCAAAGAGGCTGCCAGTCTGTGCGTTGCTCCCTTACATTGAACTGTTTTCGTGAAAGGAGCAACAATAGACGAAATAACGTGTCATATATGCCAAATATAAGTTACGCGTGCTGTTAGTCTGAATATCAGCACGACTGTGATGCGGCAGTGCTGATATTCAGTACGTCAACACGAGTGTGAGTGTCAATTGCTGGAAGAATATGATGGCCGCATAGAAAGGGCTTGTTTTAAATAGGTTGGAGAATTTTAAGGGGGAATAGGGAGGCAAGGAAGGGAGTAAAATCTATCCGGTTTTTACTTATCCTCACATTTCTGGCTGGGGTACGCACCATTGGAGGTGCAGTGGGCGGCCCAATGATGGCTGCCGGGGGCAGACTGGCAGGGAAAGGCGTGAAGGTGTGCTGATGCGTGTGTTGGTGCTGGTGCATATGCTGATGTTGGTGAAACTCAGCCCGGAGGAGCGACACAGGGCCCAACGGCGACCCTGTCGCCCCTGGAGCCGGCCCCCGACCTCGCTCTGAACTCTGAACCAGGAAGCGGTTGTTCAGCTCCTGCCGCAGAAGATCATGCTCTGCAAGAAAGGAGAGTGAAGGGAAAAAGGAGGGAAAGGGGGGAGATGGGGAAGACATGGGAGGGAAAAGAAAAAAAAGGCAAGGGCGGCCAGTGAGTTTTCACAACAGCGGTAGGAAGAAGCGAAAGAGGGTAGTCACCTGGCTTTCTCTGTTTCTCCAATTCAAGGTGTGAGGGTTTTCTACGTGAGGACTCATTGGTGGAGGTAAGAGAGTTGCCTGTGACAATGTGCCAATCAGAATCCCCGAATGAGGCTGGCAATACATGATTGGTTGGTTGAAAGATATCAACAGGCTGGTATCTAAAGACAAGAGAGAACCAAGAGTCACCTCAGCAGAAAACACACACACACTTGCCCCGACATACACAAACTCTTATACTGACTTAAAGGGATAGTTCACCCCAAAAGGAAAATTCTGTCATCACCCTCATCACCAAAACCTGTATGAATTACTTTCTTCTGTGGAATGTTGACCACATATATAAGTAAATATTACAATAAATAAAAATAAAGTGTGTTCCCCAAAAGAAACAAATGCATACAGGTTTGCATACAAATTTTTCATTTTTGGGTAAACTATTCCTTTAAGACCCTTTTTAAAGTTTAAAATAAAAATCTTTAGCACTTGCTTGATGCTTTTAGAAGACATCAATATATACTTTTAATTTAAGAGTCTACACTTGGTCTCTTACAATAAACTAAGATATGTTTTTTTAGTGATGGCAGCTAGAGAAAGGATTACACTGTAGATGCTAACTGCATGTTACATTTTTTTTATTAAATACCTTGTCATTCTATACTTGATCCTTAGATTTCGATCAGCATGTCGCACTAAACTGTCTCAAATTGGCATCTAAAAGCCAATAATCAACAAAAAATTACACTTACCGTACAAGGAAAGGCAGAGATGGAGAGGACAGGTATAATTTATCATCAACATTTTTGCATTTAGCATATATTTTTATCAAACAAGGCATTTAAAAACTGACATACTTGTCAAAGGTGCCTTTTTGAGGCACAGGATCCAGATATGAGAAAAGAACAGTGTAGCTGACATCTTTCTTTATTAAAGGTATCATATACTGTAGAAACTGAACCAACTGGATATAAGTCAAATTTTTCACATGCTGACCTCTGATGCGTGCCTCATCTCGTCTCGCACTTGAAAAATCTTGAAAAGAATGTGATTTAAGAGCAGTTCTGTTGTTACTGAATACTGTGCCTATAAAGCTGTCTTTACCACGGGTTATTTGTCAACAAGCAGAGGAATTTTATACCGAGTAATTAAAGTATGGTAACTGCAGGTACAGTCACTAGATTTGTGGGAACCGAATTCGTGCAAATTAAAGACTAGTAGTACAATATGCTAATTTAAGTCTTTAAAATGGGATAAATGTAATACATAAGATGAATAAACAATGTTTATATTTTTGTGGTATCAAATACCCTTTAATTTTATAGGTCCAAGTTTAAAAAAAGCACACTCTTAGGGCAAAGTTTAACAGAGTGTTTGAGGAACAGAAATGCATTAAATGTATTTTGCAGGTCTGGTAAAAAGTTGGTAAAACCTGGACCCTCCATTATCATTGGTTGCTAATGTCAGAGTAAAAGTTTAAATTTTTGCACCTTCACTTCTACAAACATTTATATTTTTCCTCTATATCCTTGAAAGGCACTTTTCCAAATTGAAATCAGTGGATTTGCAGCATTCTTTAGAGCAGCGTAAACTCTGTGTACAGCCCCATGAGCAAATTCAATATTTTTATCAATTTGTTATATTGCAGAACTGACAGAACCTACTGGTTGCCAAAAATGTTCTCAAATCTCACACCAGCTACACCATAAAAAGTTTACATCTCAGTGAGGGGATTTATTTTGTTTATTACCTGGATAGGGTGGTCCGGCAGGGTGTCCTGGCACCACCAGGCTGTTGGTCGGAGGAGGCAGTGTAGCGGGGTTGGCGAACATGGCCGGATGGCTGGAGATGTGAGAGGGCGAGTGAAGGGAGTAGTGGGAGGAAGGCAGACCGGCTATGGAGAGAGGAAGTGGAGGAGCAGGAGACGGGAGGCCGCGGAGGTGATGAGGGGAGTGAGACAGGTGGTGTTTGGGAGGAAGATTGGAAGGGTTGTTGCTGTGATTACAAAGGAAAGACAGGATATAAGAAACAATATTCATATTAGGACAGTTTATGAACTCAAAGCGGTCATGAAGTTCAAATATAACTGTCGAATTTTCAGTTTATTATTACAAAATAAAATGTGATTATTTTAACAGGAAGACGTAACATTTAATTACATATATAAATATATGTCCATATGTGTATTTATATGTCATGTCAGAATTACAGGCACACTTGGCAAATATGATCAAATATTTTCTCCAAAACACGTTGGACACAATAATTGGAAAAAAATATATTCCCATCCATATTTAAATGTTTTAGCAAACCAGGGACTAGGAACATGAAATTTATTGTTGAGATTTACAAAAAAAGAAAAGAAAATGTCTGTAAGAAAATAGCTAAAGCATTGAAAATCCCCATTTCAACTATCAGGGCAATAATTAAGAAATTCTAATCAACTAAAGATGTTACAAATCTACCTGGAAGAGGACGGGTGTCTATATTGTCTTAATCCTCAGTGAGGAGGATAGTTTGAGTAAAAAGTATAATAAAAAAAAAAAAGACTAACCTGATGTCGTGAAGACTGCTGTAAGGCGAAGGATGATGATGATGATGACTGATAATTGGCCGGCTGTGGTGTGACGGGGGTGGGAGTCTGTGCTCCAGTGAATGTGATTGGTTCCTCAGGAGGGGAGGGGTGGGGATATGAGGCACAGTTTCCTTCTTGATACTGAGAGGGTTTGGGGAGATAGGGTGCGGTCTAGGCGGGGGGGCTGCCGCCGCAGCAGGGGCAGGAGACCCCGTAGGGGGCGACGCAGGAGTCGGACTTGAGATCGGCGGGACAAACGAAACGTCGTTACTCTGTTCCTGGCTACGCTGAAGGCCAGACACTTTGGTCGAACTGGAAGTTTTGGACCCGAGATTCTCATTCGTTGGCGTAACTAGAAAGAAAGAAAGACAAAACAGAGATTATTTTTTATTTAATAATCACTTTAATTCGGATGTCAAAGCAGTTTAGATGCTTTAATTGATGTAGTTGGGGTGAAGAGTGTAGTCTTCAACTGTTAAGGTTCATTCACACCAAGAGCGATAACTATTAAGATAGCTATATCAGCATCCATACCGTTCGGTTAATTAGAAGTACACATTGCAGTTATGTTGTCTGCCGCTTTACATGCTCAAGCTATTTAAAAGGTAGGGCAGGATAGATTCTAATTGGCCGTCAATCTTTTTATTGTTCATCATCTGGGAGAAAAAAAATCTGAAAGTGATATCAATCATTCCTCTGTGACGTTATCATTACAGTTGTGGTAAAGAACTTCCAGATTTTCATAGAATTAGAACGATTATTTAAACTTTATAGTTATTGTCTTTGGTGTGAATGGGCCTTAATGCTGCCTTTATTGACAGTATTTTGAAACAAATCAAAAACCACACTCAATACAAAACACCCCCTCAAAGCAACAGATAATTCGAGCCATATTGAGTGGATTTTGTCCACAACATAGGACAGGGAAAGCACCACAGGCTTGTTTTTTTGTGTGGCTCAGGTGCATGCAAGCATCTCAAATCAAATGTGCATGCAGTTTGGCACAGCTGAAGACATGTAACCTATAGCGTGGGATTGGTTTGCCAATCCATCCATTAGTTTGCAGCAGGGTGAACAGAATCCAGCTGTGATGCCTTCTCTGCTCACTGTGCATAATGCTGGCATACACCATGACACCAAATACATCCACATCTGTCTGACAGTCTTCCTCTCTGTGCCTCATCTCTCTTATCTCCCCTTTATCGTTTTATCCCAGGTTCCTTTTCTTTCTGTATTTCTTTCTCTCTCCATGGGTTTTATGAAGTGTTTAATCAGGTCATTTTCATGCTTGACTATAATCAGATGATCCAATTTTCTGCAAGCAATCCAGTCAGAATGAATAAATCAGAGCTAATTAAAGTTAAATGCCGTTCCCATTCATAGATTTACAGAGCACACAGTCTGCCATGAAATAATTATGTTTCAATTGTGCTGTGAAAAGGGATCATGCACCCTTTATACTGGCCTTTCAGAGTCCCCCTAGCTCACTCTCTCTTTTTCACAAGATATTTCCAGGGATTTCAGTAACACTGCCACAAGTCTTTGTACAGAGGAACTTCTGCATTTGCTCAGTTAATCGGAGTGCAGTGCAAAAAATAAGCTTTTACACTAAGCATTCCACAGACTATAATGTTTCAAAATGTAAAAGCGTTAACCCTTTATGTTGATGGTTCCTTTTGAACATTGTTAACTTACAGTAACTACGTCTCAATGAACTCTCATTAGAGTATTAGTAGACTGTCTACTTAATATCTGCTAACTCTTTATTGTAATGGTCCTCCAACAAACATTCTACTGACTATAAGTAACGTATAAGCAATTACATGTCAACTTATTCTAACCCTAACCCTACCAATCTACTTATACTCCACTAACACTCGAATGAGAGTTAGTTGACATGCACATGTAGGTGCAATGTTACTTAGTCAACAGAATGTGTTAAAGGGACCATCAAAATAAAGTGAAACCGTAAAAAAGAAAAAGAAAAGGAAGGTTCACCATAAAACCATCTATAAATATCAAAATTCAATACAACAGCTAGTGTAGATACACATATAAATATAATATTTATACATTTATATCAGCCATCACTAATCTGAATACATGTTTTACACAAAATATTATAGAATTTGAATATAAGCCAATTATTGCATATTGATCTCAACACTGAAAAAAGTATTTGCTTATTGACTAGAATCTTGATGTTGGTGCCTTCCTAAAGCAAACACCTGTTTCAACAATCACATATGCCTATTTAACTGGCAATAGAGCTAGAAAAGAACACAGAATGGAAAGATGGAGAGGTAGAGAGTAATTTAAGACAATATCTTCCCCAGGCCACTAATTAGCCCATTTAATGCAGTCCTCACTCATACCAGCTTAGTGCAACCTCAAACAAAGACTCTGAAAGCTCGCAGCACACATACTCTCTCCCAGGCCATTAAAACCTCAGACCGGCGCTCCTAATGGAATATCTGAGCTGTATTAACATACCACTTAATCATTAATGGCCACCAATAATTGAGGGATAAAAACACTAGCTCGAGTTCTTGACATATTTCTCCCCTGCCGAATGTGACGCACTTCATAAATGAGCCCAAGTCTACAAACAGAACATGTTCGTAGAAGGAAAATTGTCCTTTTAAGTGTGTAGGTGGTGGAGCTTGTCCTTGTTTGCAGCTTCGGGTTGGCTTTTGAAGGTTTTTTGGGAACGGCAGTGGTTAGGATTTGTAGGGCAGAGCATCGTACAAGATTAGCGCAAAAGGAGGACTTCTACCCAATCGCTTGGAAAGGTCTAAACAGATGCACTCATGGATAACCCTGTCTTGCTGCCTTTTCCTACAAAGCATAGAAGAAATAAGTTGCCCGTCGGTGACGTTGCCTTGGAAACCAGTCTCGGAGGCACGTTCATACAGTGAAAGCGGACAGTGGTAGTCAGGCTCCTCAGCTAGCAGTCCGTGGCACTTTAGGCACAATGGGCCCTGCGCTTTCTCTTAATGATGATTCTAATGGGTCATAATGGCAGCCAGCAGGCAGGACAAGACATACAAGCTTGGCTTCTTTCTCATTAAAAAAGTGCCCTGTGAATGTCTCTGCTCGTCTGGATGCCTGCTGTATGTAATGAAGAGGCTTCTTCCCAGTCTAGAATGTGGCCGTAATCATTTAGCAGAAAATATGACACAATGTCATACGAAACGAGCCAGTGTGAAGCCATGCTTCTGGCAGTGGCTGTGCGTGTCACCTGTGAAATTCTTGTCAATTTTTGGTTGTGGTAAATTGTTAATATGTCAACCTCACTGTAGACACATCACATTATGGATAGGGCAAGTTGCCACATTAAAAATGTATGTCTTTCAATTTTCTCAATAGATTCCATATTATGACTGTTGGCCCTGAAATTCTTCCTTAGGATTCTTTTAATGAGGAGACGGTGCCAAATAAACTTGTAACTCCTTTAACTTTTGTTTTTGACATTCGACAGGCTTCAAGGAAGAAATATTTCCCTGAGACAAACAAGACCTCATTATCTAACACCAAGGTCAGTGTTGTGAGTGTGCCCGCCAACAACAAAACCATACAACACACCAACTTCAGTGCAAATGGAGTAGATTTGTACAGCTTAGCCATGCAAACTTTGCCAGGATGATGCTATTGGCTTGGATTATTGCTTGCTAGGTGTTCTGAGTAGTTTCAGTGTATTGGCATTACTAGGAAGCTGCTAGGTGGTTACTAGCTATTGACTATTTAACAATTTAAATGATTTAACAAGCACTCAAATTCTTGCCATGCCATTTTATGCCATACAGTTTTCTCAAGCCTCGAACAGAACAGCGTTTTCAATCTGTATAATAAAACAGGCAACAACAGAGACCCTTAAGACTGAGTGAAATCACAGTAGAGCGATTAGACACACAGACAAGAGCGCCCTCAGGAACACCCACAGATTTGTAGAGGTCAGAGGTCGCATTCTGAGGAGAGAGTGACACTCCCTTGGGATGTGTTGGCATCCCTGTTCACCAGATGACACTTCAGCAGACTATTGATCTATCCTCTCCCCCTGCTGCTTCTCTCATGGTACGATCCCTCAAGGGACTCTGGGCTCTACACGTGCCCACTGCGGTAGGAACCACCACCGGTGTTAGTAGGGGTGTGTGTTCTCATGACGGATGGTTCTAGCAGAAGCAGGGTGACCCCAGCATCGCCCCACAGCTGTCCCACTAAGATATCCTTGACCTTTGAACTCATTTCAGCCTCAGACAGCCGTCTTGGAACATCTGGAGAGCTGCCGTAATCTACCCATTATACACACACACACCGACATGATGAAAGTGCAGACAGATGGCTTTTGCTACCAGAGGAAATTCTTTCCAGCCTTCTGAAAGAGTCTAACAGTCACTTTTCTAATCTACATATAGTAGGCACGTGAGTAGCTAATAGCAAGTAAATAATTGAAGAAATAAAGTAAAACATTTATTTGATAATTTATTCTATAATCTATATTGTCAGATGCTTATAAGTACCGGTAGGCTATATGAGGTAGCAAATAAGATCCAATTTGAATGTACACTCACAATATAACGTCAAAATATAAATAAAATAATAAAAATGTCACGATAAAATATGGCACAATGTACTTTTAAATTGTTGTAATTTTCCGTATTGTTTTTTTTTCCACAGGTGTTTTCCCTATATTTTGAATTACCCATTGTATTGCATTGTGTTTTAGGATTTAAGTTTATGTACATAAACTTAATGAAACATGTTTCTCTAAAGATTCTTTCTTACAGTGTAGGGAAGAAGAATTAAAATAAATCAAAATTTAAACAAAATATATAATTATGATATTTAACTAAAAAAGTACAATTTGTCTTGGCTAGACAAAGCCTTGTTTGAAAGTTCTGAACAATCTTTTTAAAAAGTTTTGAACTAAAAGGTTTATAGGTCTTATGAAGAGAGAACAATAGAACACCAGATAAATAAACAGAACGGTAGATAGAATGATAGAACAAGATAGATAGATAGGACAATTGATAGAAAGATAGCTAGAATGTCAGAAGAAAGATAGACAGACAGATAAAGTGACAGACACTGAAAATAAACTCTTCTGCAGCTTGTGGTTAATTTTAGCACAATACGAATTCATGGTTGCATACTTTTAAAATACAAAGCATCAAGACATTATCAGGACACACTAATCCTAATGTTGCATACTATGATTTGGGATGCAGCCTGTGTCTATTTCCAGACTATTAAGCCCCCCCTCCCCCCACCCTTTACAACAATATTCTCAACCGTCTCCTGTTGCACATGCAAATGGGAGATTATGGATTTACGTCTTAGTCTGTCTCTGTTTTATATGTAATAAAAACAGCTCGTATGCAAACAGGGTCTTAAGATAAGGCAGCAGGGGATGCAAATTCTCCCAAATGACCAGGGGCCAATGATGCTTATTGCAAATACTCACACACCGCACTGCCTTCTGCTGCGAGAACTCAAGCCTAACGCTACACATTCTGAGCTCATTTCCCTTGCAAACCCTGTGGTATATCTCTCCATCAACACTGTGTGCCAAACAACAACCATTAATACTCATGCACAAAGACAGATATAAAACCACAAGTAACAAACTAAAAGCTGCCTCCAGCTGATGAAGTCAACAAACAGAATAAGACAAGAATTTATCTCGCGAGCAGGTGCTGCATGAAGAGCTGTCATCTTTTCACAGATTAGCAGCATCCAGACAGGAAATTCTCTCCTCTTTACCAGTCAAATCCACTGGGATCTGCATTTCATTGTGCCAACAAAGAACACAGAATGCCAAAACATCTAAATCGCAACTGGGTAGGTTCCTCTAGCTGATGAAAGACATTTTGGCTTCAGAAATGTTGATTATAAACCAGAATATTGTCTCACAGCTGTCAAAATGTGATAAATTAATTTTAAATTAAGGCATTACAATAAATTAAGGCATTTTATAATTTATTTTTAGTATTCAATGGGTTTTAATACAAAACAAATTCTACAGTATACATTAAAATAGTATACATAAAAAATACATATAGAGATCACGCAAAGACGGTCTGTGTGTTTCAAGACATTTTAAGGGCCAATGACAGCTGGTGCAAAGACATTGGTCCTCTATTTCCATCTCTGTTCGGGACAGGGCAAGGTGGCACCAGAGCGCTCCGGGTGTTAAGCTGCAACATGTTGGCTGGTGAAGCCACACAGAAAATCTGTGAGCACCTACTGTTCATTTCAGAGATCTGGAAGCTCTCCGTGCTCTCCATGAACCACTGCTTCCCCATGCTGGGAACAGACTCACACTGTGCCCATATGGCTCAGACGGCATATGCCATCCTGTTCCATGCCATGCGTGATTACTGACGGACAGAACGAAGTCTACGGGGGAAAATGCGTAAGAAACAAAATGATTTACTTCTTTTTATTGGCCCCGAGTTGCATTGTTATCAGAAAGGACATTTTGTTAATAGAAACTTTACTATGAAAATTCTGTCATGATTTATACTCATGTTGTTCTAAACCAATCAGAAACTCAGAAGACAGTGCTGGTCACTATTTTCAATGCAGTTGCAATGAATAGGGACGTTTAAGCTTCATATAGAACATAACGGCACCATGAATGTAGTCCACGTGACTCATGCTCTTCTGAAACCATACAATAGCTTTGCGTGAAAAACAACCTTAAAGCGGCTATTTATTGAAAATCTTGTCAACCACCCAGAACTAGCGATTTGTGACTAAATTAATTGATTCACTAAATCAGTCTAAATGATTATTCAAACTAACTACATTTACATGTGCACAATTCTTTTTCTAATAATCAGAGTAAGGTCTTAATCGCAGTAAGACGTTTACATGACACGAGCAGAGGTCTTCACTCCAGTTTACATGATTATTCGCTATTAAGTAAGGTTATACCACACTCAGATGCGAATACAGTATGCATGTTACCGGCCATTGTTTTAATCTACTCACATCAAATTTAAAATACATTTTTATGGACATACTGGATATTTTTCAGCGCCGTGATGAACATTGCATGATGAATGTGCTTACATGCCTGTTTATTGCGGTGTACGCCACATAGTTTAATGTGATTATGGTTGCTACGATTATGAGCTTAATCGCATTAGTTTAATCGAAGTATTGTGTTTATATGAGGTAAAGTTTAATCGCAATACTGCCAAAATCCCATTATAATCGCATTATGAGGGTGCATGTAAACACACTCACTGTTAAGGATTATCAATGAACAACAACCTGAACTGCTTTTTCATTCCTTTTTAAAGTGCCAGTCCTTGTTCATTATAGATGAAAAAAAGCATGTAACGCTGTCTTCATATTTTCTCCTTTCTGCTCTACGGAAGAAAGTCATACTGGATTAGAACAACATGAAGGGGAGCAAGTAACACCATAATTTTCATTACTGGATGAAAAAAATCCTGCTCTTTTAACGGTATGCAGCACTTGTGAAACATTAATTTTTACGACGGCGATAAAAATACAAGCTCTTCACTAATCTATCTGTGCCTCTGATGTGGGCTGGGCATTTCCAAATGTCCCAGATTGTTTGTGTGGTACCACGTTGTGCCCAAACGGCTCATCATTTCATTAATTAGCTTGAGCTGCACGGTTGGCAAACGCGGCAGGCACGGCGGCAGCTGTCTGGATTGATTAGAGAAGAGGACCCAGCGCTGCAATTATCTAGATGACTGCAGACAATGGCTGTCTGCTCTAATAAAGATTCGTCTTACGGCTCAGAAGGGTGTTGGAATCAGCGGAGACTCAGTCGTATGCAGGCCAATACAACAGACAAATCTCGATTCCTCGGCCTTTGACATTTGGAGTAAAAGCCAAAATATTGGAACCACCCATAAATGGCCAAATATCAAATCTTTCAGCTGAAGAAGTCAGACCATGACTTTGGTTCTTATTAGATTAACCTCACTATAGGGTTTGGATTAGTGATTTATTAGATAGTGATTTTGGCCATTTTGAGTTTATTGGGATTGACAGATTAACTGAAGTGGTCATTTTCGTAAATAACAAAGAAGAGATTCATTGTGCATTGTGGACAACTTAATTGATTATAGCAGAACTTTGTGAGATCGCAAACTGAGATGAGTGACATCTTATTACTAGTGATTATAAAGAACTTTGCGTTCTTTCTAAGCTCTATATAATCCATTCAGAATTTGAATAAAATCAAACAGCTAATAATGTGTTGCTAATGTTACACAGACCATCTCAGAGTAAGACAGTTGCCTTCTAAAAAGCAGCATTCCTTAGAAATAATGATATGAAAAGCCTGCCCCGCACGTTGACGGGATTGGTTACAAGTTTGTGACGGTAGGAGAGAGTGGTGGTTTGAAGTTATTGAGACTGTATTTTGTACACAGTGCAGTTTTAAGGAGAAAATACTCAGCAATGGTATTGATTGATGATATTGCACGTGGTCTGTCTGAAAGCATATTTAAAACACCACACAGACATATAAACAACATTAAAAACTTGATTTTCACCACAGGGGATCTCATTCAAGTTGTGAGAAGAGCACAAGAACGGATGACTCCGACTAGAAGAACAGCCGTCATTATAGGACATTCTGGAATGGCAACCCATTCTCTCTCGGGTTCTCCGGCTCTGGTTTCCTTCCAGCCGACTCTCAGCCTCGCTTCACGGGGCAGCGCCAGGCTCAGCATGGGCAATAATTCCACCTCAGCATGTCAGCTTTATTTAGCCGCATAATGCCCTTACAAACCTAACAATACCTCTTTGTTACCCTGCAGGAGAGCATCCTCTATTAGCACTGCCAGCTGCTTTTCTCCTGATTTACAGGCCGCAGAGAAAATCAGGAGGTGAAACAGGAGGAGAAAAGCGAATGAAAAGGAAAAAAACAGGCCAAACAACATGGTTGAAAGCCATTTGGGGTAGCGAGCATTTTGCCATGGGAGAGCACAAATAAAGGTGTTCTCTAACAATGCTATCAGGCATGAACCTGCTTCAGACCTGTATGACATTGGGTGCATATAATATCATCTTTCAGCAAGTAACTGATTACTTTTCAGTGGAAGGGGAAACGGATGAATGGGAATCATTCAACGGCCCAAGTAGCATAACATGGGTCTGAAAGAGCTCTTGTGCTTTCTTGCCCCTCTCTTTTTATGTACCTGGAACTGGCTTTCCTACCACGGTGAACTCTCAGGAACAATCCCAGTTTGACAGGCCTTTTTCTACCCGTCACACCTGACTTCTTGTTTTGACATTGTGGCCATAGTGGCAAGGTGGTGTAAAGGCATATTGTCAATATTTTCATTCGGATAATGTTCCCTCAAGTGCTTTTGCACTTAACCGCTTCCAGTCAAAAAATGAGCATTGGACGGAAACCGCTTTGCTTGGTTAGCATGCACGCCCGCACACAAACCTCACAAGAAGGGGCACATGTGGATGACCAAATGCATGTTTTTCAAATGTCTTATGATCTTTTTTTGTTCCCTAATGACTCGCCTTGTGACTTTATTATAAAATAATTCAGCCATCTCAAGGCGAAGAGTATCTCGACATCTTCACGGCAAATTAAACCGGATAATCGGCTTTAGGCAGAGCTGATTGTATCTTTCATAGTGTGACTATGGGAAAAACGTATTAAAGAAAGAACATGACACGAACACGGGTCAAGTGACAGTCAGACCAACGGTTTGTTCAGACTCAGACCCTGATAAAAGAGGACTTTTCAAAGATCTCATTGTATGGACTGTTTACCTCCATTCCTGGACGTTGTCCACATAAAAACATCGCTCCTTTTCACTGAAATATTTCATAGATGCTTGAAGAGCATAACGTCTCATTAAAGACCATACAGGGCACGTATTATTCTGCCGTTTCTATGAACGCCTTTAGAAATTGTAACGCCAGAACAACACACTGGATGAAATTGAGATTG
Source organism: Phoxinus phoxinus (assembly GCF_949152265.1). Taxonomy (NCBI): domain Eukaryota; kingdom Metazoa; phylum Chordata; class Actinopteri; order Cypriniformes; family Leuciscidae; genus Phoxinus; species Phoxinus phoxinus. The sequence goes on along the minus strand of NC_136878.1, from coordinate 10,559,848 downwards.
CATCACAGGTGAAAAGATATATTTCCGTCAGCACCGCAGAAGGCCCTGGAAAAACTTCTCATTTTACTGAAGGGGGAAATAACCCCAAACAAAACATTCATTGTCACTCCACAATCTTATCTTTCAATCTATATCCTTAAAGCTTATTTTTCAGGTAGTCTGAGGGCTAGCATCTGACAAAAAGCTTCTGTATTTAACGAACCAAAAAGAAGCCCGAAACACCATTATCTGGGAGGAAGGAGGTCTAGAGTCCTGTTCAGAAATGCATCACTTCTGTATGACACTGTTTTAAGAGGCGACATCTGAGTGTTTACAATCGGCGAGCGTGTCCTTTCATGCAGTCACGGGCTAAATTACAGCTCTGAGACCCTCTTGTTCAACTCAAATGGGACTCCTCAGGTGGGTTTGACACTGGGATAAAGACATGGGATAAGGTTGCAGGGAAATATCAGGTTAGCAAACACACACTACGTTTAGGCTTTAAATCATGCAAGAACAGGACTAAACACAATGGGGAGAGGTATCCGATGACTGTCAGTTTTTTAAAGCTAAACAGAAGCAGTGCAAGCAGATTTATGGAGGTAAAATATGACATTGTTGTTGATCAAACATTTTGCAGACATTTGCAAGTGTATAATGGAAAAAAAGAAACATACCAATATCTGATTCACAAAGAAATCCCTATTTTGAGCCAGTTCTTCTTACGCCCCAAAGACTTAGGCTAAGTTATCAGTCTGAATCTGAAATCCAGCAGTTAATAATTTTTTTTACTGGATGTTTGTGACAACATACAGTACATTCAGAAAAGTTTCACACACATCAGTATGGCATGCTGGACTTATTGTACTTCAACCTTGTTTGTTTACTTTAAATTAAATAATGCGCCTACTCTGGCCAGGCTTTCTGATGTTTAGGCCAGACTATAACCCATCTGTATAGACTTTACAGTGGGGAGGGAAGTAACAAAGGCAGTCTGAAGGGGCAAGGAAGGTTTTGGAGGTGTGCCAGTAAAACTAATGGAGACAGGCCCTCTGTCCTGACCTCGAGCACCGCTCAGGGGGACCCGCTCAAACATGCATGTCTCCTCTAATTTCCTGTTACACACACACAAAGAAATAACATACTGCCTTATTATGGTCATAGTGGCTAAGAACAAAAGAACAGGCATGGAATGCACCACTTCAGAGTGGCTTGTAATGGAACATTATATATATAATTTATTATATATATGATTTAATATATTACTATAAAGTATATGGATTTATCAGTGGGTTTTATTTACTTGCCAATGTCAACTTTTCGTACTTAGTGCATGACAGTGTTAATTTTGGACCCTGAGTGCAATTTCTTTCTAATAACAAAACAAAACAGAACATTTACAAGGTTTACACTTGAAAACAAATGCATGCATCTAGAATCCATTTTCTTGGAAGGATTGGGCACACAGCACCCATAATAAACGGTTGTCAACTAAAAGAGGCGAACATTAGTATAAGGGCTTGCTTAATGTTTAGGTTTAATGCATGAGGTGTAGCTTTTCAAAGATTTCTGTTCATGACTATACTCACAGCAACCTTTCAAGTAGAGGTCTATCTACGTTTCCTACAAAAGTGTTTGAGTGCAAATAGGCCAGCTAAAAGCCTCCTAGAAGAGGAGCATTTTAAAGCTGGTATGAAAGGGAGACCCAGGTGGTTCATTCTTGCTGAAGAACCTTTGGGCCATACTAATGTTCTCACTGCTCATGGTTTAAATTCAGGCAGTTAGTAAAGGAAAATCCATAGCCTCGGGTAAATAATAAAGCACCACAGCTGCCCATGTAGATGTTCAGCAAAAGTGTCTTCAGTGACATGCTTTCAATTTACTTGCAATCATAACAGAAGACATCCAAAACCCATCACACCTACAGGGGTTCACACCTGAGCTGAATGTATTTTTCTCTGATATATCTCTGATTTATAAAAAAATAACATTTAGGGTGTCCAATCCAATAAGGAAGACGGAAGACACAAGTGTGAATAGAACAGAGTTCATGAACCATTCACAATTAATTTGAGATTTTAATTTAAGATTCCAATTAAATTCCTGATTTGAGGTTAAAAAAACAAGATACTTAATTTCAATTCAAATTTGAATGTAATGGGCGAATATTCAGTAATTTTGAAATAATTTGTTTATTTCATTATAATACATAAAATAAAACTCTTAAAAACTTGTGGACCCGGGACGAATTGCTTGTTGAATTGCTTCCGATTCTAATTCCAATTGAATTTCCTTTGGCCAATTTAATTCAAACCCTGGTTAACATGCTTCATATGTTAAAGGTCATGTGTACAACTATATGCAAGTCATATGCAAGTTAATTTCTCAGGATTTAAACTTTAAGATTACATCACAAAATTGACATGAACTCCATTGGCTGTAGCGCACAAAAAGCAGGACTTGTTTGATACCTGCTCATCTTTTCCACATCTATTGCCATCGTGGCTCTCCATGCCCCCTCACACCTAGTGAGAGGCAGCAAGGTCTACCTCTAAATGGCTCTTCATAGTCGAGATCCACTCCTGGGACCCTCTTATCCGGTCTCTCCCCAGCAAGGCAACACATCAGCGGGGTTCAGCGTCCCACTCTTTCGCTGCTCTCCAGTGCGGTGCTAAAATAACAGCCACTCTGGGTCTGAATGGGGCCACTGGAGAGGAAGGCTGTTAAGAGGCCTATCCTGTGCTCGGCGCAAGGGGGAACAGATGCCTGTTTGATTAATAGAAGACCACACAGACTGGGATTTCTAAAAAAAAATTCTTTCCTTCCCTTTTCAGCGACAAGAGCCTCACGCAGAGTGGTATTTGCGCCTTAGCGCAGCTCAAAACGATTAATGACTGTCTGAACATAAAATACGAGATCTCTGCGCAACGTCTCTCGCTGTAGTGCGTCCCTCTGCGGTTTTCTACCATGTGCTGATTTCAGGGCTAATTAGCTTAACCTCACAAACCGTCTCTGAGCTGCAAGACTTCAGTGTGATGAATGCAGATGGAATAATGCGTCTGCGGAGTAACTTAAACGCACAGAAGCATGCGTTTGTACTTTCCATGACGACGTGACTTATATCTTAAATACGGAATATGCACAGCATTGATAAAGAGCAAATAAAGCAATAAAAACGTGAATACTACTTTGTAGCATGACATACCACAACCACGTTAAAGCGCGCCTAAGTCCTTTGAACTCCAACAAGCATGGAAGAGCTTCCATATTGTTCCTGGTCATGGAATTCTGTTCATTTAACCTCCTTCCTGTGCTCGGCCACAGAATTCCGGTCTTTATAAGATCCTTCTGAACCGGTTCCCGAAATGTCGAATCCATTACAAGCGTGTTTGCAATATCCATCCAGTCTAGCAATTCGTCTCTGCCAGTGACTGAACATTATCCAAGATTCATGTTTGGCCACAAGCAACAACCATCTGGCTTTGCGAGCGAGGATAACAACGTCCTCTGCAAATAGCATTGACTTCAAACGCAGGACACAATGAAACAAAATGTTAAAAATCTCATCCTGGCATCTCCTTCAAACGGGCGATAAAGAGCCAATCGTTCATATTTGATATTCACTGCCTATTCTAGCCGTCCTGATAAAAAGCACACTCGCTCTCGCTAAAAAAAAAATGCAGCTACCCTGCAGCTAGACTGATGGTTATCCCAGCCCTAGCGGGAGTGATCACACTGGGGATAGTTAAACGAGCTCCAGCAATCAACTCTTGAAAGAAACTGGTCATTAGCTGGCCCACGAGTGCTAAAATTACCCTGCGCAAATGCAGGCAGACTCCTGAGAGGGCCTGACCTCAACTTTACAAGCTGCTTTCCTCGCTGTAGGGCTGCTAGATCATCTCAAGAGCGCTGCTCCATCCCCGTCTGGTCCCAGGGCGGCCATGGCACAGGGTAAGGATGGTTTTAACAGGCTTAGACTGGTAGCCCTGGGAAAGCTTACTGGAAGGTGTAAGACACTTACTATAAACCTGCAAGCATCACATGCTACCATTTAATGACTTGGGTAAAAAGAAAATTTGTAAATCTTGTGAAAATATGTTCACTTAAGATCTGTGCTAAGATTTATGTGCATTATTTTCATGAACATATTTTCCCTCAAAAGCCTCATTACCATAATACAGCTGGATGTTTTACCAGTTATTCTCAATGGGGTTTCTCATTACTGTAATGAAATGATTTAATGATCTAAATAAGTATAAATTAAAGGAAGTACAACAAATACTATGATGGGCACAATACCCAAATAACCAAAGATATATATGGCCCAGGAATGTTTTTTTTTGACGGGCATACTAGTGAAACCTCTGGACACTGTTCACTTTCCGCAAAATCAAGTTAGTAATATTTGTATTTGAAAGGTTAAGTTATGTCTCAGAAATGATTGGTTTAGAAACTGTCCAACGAATCTCTGCAAATGAAAGCTACAGCAATATCAATACCCCATGCAGCTTAAATGCACAGCAACCGATAGCATTTCAGCAAATGGCCAGACGTCAAGAAAATCAATACACCATGTGCGATCATTCGAATAAATTGGAATGAAATGGAAAGGGAAACGAACATGTCGAAATGTAATATTTTCTGAAACGCGTTAAGAAAAACAACTCCCGCCAGTTAAGATAATAGTTACAGCCACCGTAGTATAGCATGGCTCAATGCCTCTCCATATAAATAGAACATGACAACAGAATCATAATTTAAAACATCATAAATATTGAAAGGAAATTAAAATAATTTATGGAATAGGTTGGTCGACAGGGTATGTTTTTCTGTTTGCACAGAGCAAAACGACGGGCGGAGAGGAAGAGGAAGATAGCTTTAGTAATTGCTTTTTCTACCCCTGAAGCAGCTTCCTGCCTTTTATCAAAAAGGCAATCTCTGTCAGTAATGGCTCAATTAATAATTAAACACATGTTTTATCTCCTCCACGCTCCTGCTATTTATTTTCATCTTCCTGACAGGCAGAACTACACAAACAGGGTTAGCGCTATCAATAAAGAGGAACATTCATAACACTCGCTTTCCAGAAATGAAAGGAAAACACACACACACACACACACACACACACACACACACACACACACACACACACACGCGCGCACACACACACACGCGCGCGCACACACACACACGCTACCAAAACAAATGGTCATATGTTCTGAGATGTTGGGGAGAAATAATGAAAGTTGGAAATAATAAAGAGATATGAATGCCATTCTTCCATTTGAGCTGAAGTTGCAGTTCTGTTTCAGAGCCAAGTGGGACCAAACGACATTTATGAAACACTCCGACTCTGAGAGAAATTTTCCTTGTCTAAAACAATTAAATTTAATACACAGTATATACAAAAAACCTTCATAGAGTGGGTGTTCCTTCAAAGTAATTTACATGCTTTACAAATTGGTCAGACAGTTGGATCTTTTCCTGTCTAACTAGCCAGAATAAGTTGCAATATGGACCAGACTTTGAATTAATGGCAATATGTGCGTAAACCAAGAGCCAAAAAGGCAGAGAACAGAAATCAAGCATGAACAATCACCCAAAACAAAGGACAACAGCATTATGTGTTTATTAATATCAAATGACAAGCTTGGCTAAATGACTAGCCACACCACAAAAAGAGCTCGGACAAAACAGCAGTGGAACATTTACACACAATAACAGCTGGACAGGCTTTATCAAACGCATACAAACCCAATTCCACCTGTACATGCGACATTAACCTCCGTAATGACTGGTGGGTTTAATATTAGCTGCTAATCTTGGAATATCCCAAGTCCGTACGCTGGTCCATCCCTGACCGTGACTCCTCGATCTCTGCACTTTCACGATTCAACAGCTGCAAAGCTGATTAGCTGGTCAAGAGGTCAACTTCTATTCATTATTTAATGGGCAAGAGGCCACAAACACTGCAGCGCTAAGGTTAGCAATACATCAGCATTAACCTCAGTAGAGGAGAAGACCCGCATACAAACACACTCATTCTCCACCGTTCCCCCCAAAATCCTTTGACCTCTGCTGGCCTCCACACATTTTTCCCTCCCTCTGTTTTTTCACCCATGCAGGAGAGAAGAGAAGAGAGTGCATTTTATATTCTGAAGGACTGAGGGGAGGGCGTGTGCGAAGGGGGGCTCATCCGCCGAGGCGGAGCAGGGAGCAGACTTTTATTGACATGCAGCAAATAGCGGGTAGGAACAAAGGCCACTCAACGGCTATTGAATCGTGGGCCTGCAGACAGAGTGCTTGATTAGCGATTCGACACGGAGACCCTGAGCCGTGTAGCATATAATGAGTGCTTAGAGAACGACCCTGCGGCTCCCTGGGGACGGTGGAGGGGAGGCAGGGCGGGGGGAGTAGCACCCATCCTCTGCGGAATTGATTCAGCCAAATGCTATCAAGAAAAACAGAGTAAAACGTGTGACGACCAGACGTGTCTCTTAATCCGGAATTACATACGTTACGATAACGGTATGGACTGTAAATATTATTCATAATAAATTAGTTGGGTCAATTTGTTTTCATGTGTTGGCGAGCAGACAGATTTTTGCAACGGTGGATTAACAGAGAAAACCGACGCGTTATCAATTTGATCTTGTGAGGATGTGGCAATGGCTGTTACCCCCCTTCTTTTGTTGCTTTCTCACTCTCTTTCTTTCTTTGTTCTATAGTCCTAATCCACTATGTGTGGGCCGGTAAGTTTAATGGAAACAATTTATTAAGTCCGGCTTAAAATGCCATCTGCTGTTAAGCCTTCCAAAGCCGCTAAGCTCTCAGTTTGGCCCGAAGCTGGCGCTGCTTCTCGCGTACAGTAATACGCTGTTTAAAATGAGCACAACGGGTCAAAATTAATCAGGATTAGCAAACCAGAAATCCACTTCACAAATGGCTTTTCACCACAATCTTCCTTCGCTATCCCAGCATGCCCCCGGTTTGCCTGACAGACCTCACACACAAAATGGGTGCGTCACCGCTTCACTGATGGGTAAAATGAAGAGAAAGAGAGCAACCCCCCTCCCAACTATGCTTAGAGCCTCTAACCTTATTGTGCTCCAGGCAGATGCTGCACACGGTTCTAGGTCCAACAATCACCATATATAGCTCTGCATTAGCTGTACTCTAGACGTAAATAATAAAAGTAAAACAGAGCTATATTTCATATGTGATGGAATGATTGACAGATAGAACGATAGATAGAACCATAGATCGTACAAACAGTAGATAGAATGACAGAACAAAAGTTAGCTAGACTAAACTCAAGAGCGATAGCTAGAAAGAGAACACCACATTGATAGAATGAATGATGGAACTAACGATAGAAAGAATGATCAATCGATAGACAGAATGAACGTTAGACAGTTCTACGAACAATAGAACAGATGAACTAATATACATATATAAGTTATGCGCATGAGTTCACTATGCTTTCATTCAGGGCGAGAAAACCCTGGCACTGCTAGATGGAGAGCAAGCCTCTTATAAAGTTACGAAAAGCACAGCGATTGTGGTAATTATGTAAGAACAGATTACAGTAAAACTAAACAGCTGTTAAGCTGATACGAAACTTGTATGTCACCGCAGTACTTGACTGAGGGCACAAAATCAATCAAATCAAGCACCAGCGTGCACGAAAGCTGTTTACAGAAACAAAGACACATGCATATTTGTGCAAGCAGCACCACATTCATGCTGAGGTATTTGCCTGTAATGCAATTCTCCAACGCAAGACGTGAGCCAAGCGAGTGATCAGTCTGCCAGAAGTTCTCCAGGGCAGACCAATTTGGGGATCAGAGCTGAGCGAGCTTTAGATTGGTCTCGGTGGACGTACTGTAATGGGACACATATGCTCCTATACCCCCAAAATCTAGAATAGCAGTCTGAAGGAATGGTGCATTCCATGGAACAAAGTCTGGACAAACCCACATTCAAAAACGACAACAGGAGAACAAGGGTAATAATACTATACATTCCTTGCCAAGTGCTTTGGATGCTATTGCCAGAAGAGTGATTATGGCAACTGCAAAAGCGAGTGAAAGGCCATGTGACATACTGGAAATTCAAAAATAAACTCAACAACAACCACGATTTCAATTAATTTCAATTAGGAAATAGAACTTTTACTTAGAGTCAAGAATTAAGGTATCTGTAATACAGCCCCAGACATTCTGGAACAGAGAGACAAAGTTTTCCAGGTGATACCTAAAAAAGACCAAACTGGAACTACTGTGATACCACTGGATATGAAAGGTTACGAAGACTGAACTTAAACTACAACGCAGTTTGATGGATATCAAAGGCTATGAAGTCCGAACTCAAAGTATTATGCAACTTCTAGAACATTAAAAGTTAAGAAATCCACACTGGACATATTATGAAACTTAATGGATATCAAAAGTTACAAAGTCTGAACTGGATATCAAAGATTACAATGTCAGTAATTGAACTATCATCAAAGATCATGGATTTCAAAGGTTATGCATCTCTGAAATATCTGTAATCTCGACAGTCTGGGCATCAAATTGCTTGTACGATAATATTTATTTCCTAAATCCACATATTCCCACTCTTGGTTTTGCATTCTTTTCAAATCCTAATCTGGCACTTCCTACCACTTTCTGCTGATCCCTGGAAAAAGTGTGTGCTTGACACACATTAGCAGGATATTAAGGAAGATGTAGTTTGTCTCGCCATCAACCGTAACAGATTAGGGAGCCTGTTATATCAACAACAACAAGCTCTTCTGTTGGCATCTGAAGTGCTCAAGCCATGTGCTCTGATCTACTTTTAAACATGTCTGTTGTTGCACAAGTCTTTTCCTATAGTTATGTCTGGAAGTCATCCAGAGACATGCATAAAAATGACTCTAATATGGAACCCGACAGTAGTCACAAGTTCTACTCTTCCTCTGAGCTCGACTTGTCTCCTCTCACTTCCTCTTTTCTGTGTTTCCAGAGTGGGGGGCAAAAGCTCTCCAAAAGACTCATGCAGGGCATCAGAAGTGTGGCATTAAACTCGACATCTCCTCCGCACTGTGCAACAAACAGAATTCGTTTCACAACTTAGTTCCCCTACAAAACCTGGATGTGGACCAACTAAAAAAAACTTCAAGAGGCGACTTCCTACTGCTCTCAGCTAAACTTAAACTACTGCTGGAAACAGTAAAAAGTAGCTCAAAACCGCATTAGAAGCAAACCTCTATCAGCAGCCACTTGAAAACGGATGAAAACACAATGAAACAAATAAGCACCATTTCACCATTTAACAGTCTCATAGGATTTAAACAGGCTTTTAGCAGGATTACAAGGCATCTGAGATTTGCTGTCTGTCAAAGATGTCTAGAGATGCAAACACTCAACCCAAGCTTCTGATGGCCCAGGACTTACTGCTACCACATTTAGGACCACGTACATCTACATGTGTGCACCCTAACATTTGAGGGGAACCTGAAAAGATGGTCATCTCTTTGACTCACAAGGCCAAAAACCCTTCTAACTAACATTCATGAAAAAAAAAAATGAGAAAAACAGAACAGCACTATTCCGGCAAGAGTAAAGTTACTCTTGTGCATGATGTATGGCTCTGAAAGTGAGCTCAGAGTTGCCTGTGGGAACATATTGCATACTGTCAGGTTTGGGGAGAAAAATATTAACTTCAACACCAATAACCTAGACTATCTGAACTGTGGCCTGGAACAGAGCTTCCAAGAATGGAAAATAAGTGAAACAAGGATTTGGTTGCGTGAGTTTTACTACAGTGCAATTTGCACAATTCAAGTTTCTTGAATATTTATTGACAACCCTGAGGTATTCTTCATTTAAAAACCAGTTTATGAATGGGGTAAAATTTAAAACTAGCCTAGGCTTAATCATGTCTTTAACATCCAATGCAAGAAAAAATGACATTTATATAGCACCCACAACATGCTCTTACCTTTAGGTGCAGTAGGCGAGAAAAGCTTTTCTGATCCTACATCAGATGCCTGAAAAACAGAAGTAAAACACAATTAGACCATGTTTAAGTAAGGTTCCTTTTTAAACAACTGCTCTCCTCCTCCCCTTTTTTGAGGGCGGAAAAGCAACAACATGGCAACAACTGTTGTGCCACGCTAAAGATGGCTACCAACAAATAAAGAATAGAGCAAAAGACGAGGGGAAAGAAAAACAGGAGGGGAATTACATAAAAATCCCAAAGACAAGTAAAACACTGTCCAAATGTTTAGGTGGAGCCAACTTGCGCAATTTTCCACATCCCTGCTCTTAATGATTTAACAAAAGATCACTGATGGATGGTGACATCACAAATCCTATCCGCAGACTACAATAGGAAAACAGTAATCTCCCTACAAAGTGACTTAAGTGCTATGTAGACTAAACATGAGTGTGCTTTTCCTTCCCCTCCATGTAGCAGAACGTGTAGTTTCTGGCAAGCAGCAAGAAAAAGAAAACATGCCATGCTCCTACCAAAACACACAGTCATTGACAGACAGGACGTGGGGCTCTTAACGAAGAAGGAACTCTTAAATTCTTCACACACTATACACAGGGGTGGTAAAGAATGCCAGTACACACATTGCAGCTTTTTCTTAGAATAGAACACTAGTGACAGCTTTTGTACCTTTTCTTCTGAGAGTACATATCTCTTCTTCTGAGATACATATATTACAGCAGATTCAAATGCGCAACAATGTAAAAGAGACCATAACAGAGATATGAGATCAAGATGTGTGCAAAAATACATATTTTGAAAAACAACTGGTGGGTTGTGTGTTGGACATGTTTCTGAGGCTCTTTTCACACAGGAGGTCATGGGTCACTCCGCTGTTGTTTTGTAGGAGCGTTCCTACTTTGTTATAACTATATCAGATGGTGAATCATGATCTGCACTCCTATGGCAGTTGCCACACCATTTCATTTCCTATTTGCATTAAGTTGAGCTGTGAATGCTAAAAAACCCTATTTAAAAACTCATTAGTCCTAAATAATGAAGAAAAAACACTGTTTACATGAATATAAAATATTTATATTTATATTGAAAAATAAATAAATAAAATCACTAGATGTCTACTTGACTTGGACGACTAGTTGACCATCCTGACCCATACCTATCCCATATAAATCTTCACTTGGTATATGATATATATTTATAATCTAATGTTATGTCTATTCATATTTTATCTTGTACAACGGTGTATGTTATGGTAAAAAAAGACAAGCAAGAGGAAAACAGCATTGATGTAGAAATGCTTACATTTGAAAATGTCACTATGACTCATTTTTATAAACAATATACTGGACACATACAGTAGGCCTAGTATGTTCAAATTCTGCAGCATGTTTTGATGAAAATGGACTACAGTTTGTCTATTTGAATCTTGTGTAAGCCAAGTTTCTAGCTGTGTGTTTTTTATTATGTGTATTCAGTCTAATATGCGAAACCTCCTGTGAGACCAGACCCACGGCGTGGCATAATTTCGGAGACCTCCGCTGACGTGAATCCTGGACTACATTAATAAAGAGCTCTATTTCAGCCCCATAATTCACTACGTCAGGGGACTAATTTTTCAGCAAGCGGGATTTTTCACTACACAAGCTCTCTGTGTCTGAGAGCTGGAACACTTTAGCTCACACCCCCGTAGGATTACATGAAAGAAAAGAGGTTCAGATGGAACTGGGCCCGTAGCATATGTATAAGCCTCGGGTTTGGGCAAAGACTGCCGTTAACGTTTGTTCGGCTCATGCCTTTAATGTTGAAAAGAAACTTTCAATACAATGATCCGTCTATGAAAGGTATTTTTTTTGAGAGCTTGAAGCAAGAAAGGAACTGCCAGAGCGTAAAAAATAATAATGGCGGCTGCATTTCACTGTTTGTATTTTTTGCCAGTGAGCTGTTCTACCGAGCAGCCTTTAAACTGTGTCCCTACAGGCCAGAGGTCAAAGATCACCCATAACAAATTCTTTGCACTCTTACGACGCAGGGGGCCCGAGCGGTGATTAAAGGACAGAGCGATCAAAATGAGCAGGAAAAGAGAAAGGACAGAGAGCGGGAGAGAGAAAACAAAGCAAAGTCCCTGCCCGCTGAAGGAAGCAGAGGGGCTATAACCATTTCAAAACGGAGGAAATTGAAGCCACATTGCTGGGAGCCAAACAGCGCTGGCGGGGCCGCAGGAGGCCTGACCCGAGAGGACGTGCGATACTGGATCTGGAGGTAGAGAGGCCAGGCCTGGGACTCTGAGATACCAAAACAGCCCTCAGTTCACTTCTCCCGTTGCACTCATTAACTACAGGCAATGATGCACCTCCTCTGGACCACGACCCGACTCTCACAGGAGCCACAGAGGAAAACAGCCAGAGGAGGAGGAGGTAGGGAGGGAGGGAGTTAGACAAATAAAAGGGTCATGGTCATGTGTTGAGACATGCTGCCTACAGCTGTAAAGTGCCACTGGAAGAAGGAACAGGAAAGGGAAGACAGGGCGGCGAGGTCGGTTTAATTCCAGCAAAAGGGTGCTAAGCCGTAAAAATAAACAATCACAACAGTCAGAGTTCAGGCTACACCAAACACATAAACATTATACTGCTTCTTCTAATGCTCCACAACAAGCCAATGAAAGCAGTCTACATAAAAAAACACCTTTGGGAAGTTGATATATTCTGTGGTGTGACATTACACTCCCATCCAGAACTATAGACAGCATTTAAACATCAAATCTTTTGAAAAAATGCATGCAGTTTTTATGACCTCAGTAATTGTATGGAAAATATATGGAATATCTGTACATCTGCCACACCACAGGACCAAAAAGCACTCTAAAAATGCTTTATGGACAAACCCAACCATTGGAATTAAAAAATGTGTTAAAAAAAATTAGACCAATGGTTGGGTTTGTCAATATTTCACCCAGCCATGGGTTAAAACAACCCAGCAACCCAAACTAGAAATCAAAATCAATATGCAGGTGCAAAAGGTGAAATATGCAAAAAATTACATCACATTTCATAAATTTTTAGATGTCACTGTGAAAAAAAAAAAAAAAAACATTACCATGGAATCAACATGGAATTCCTATCAAATAGAATTCAATGGGATATTGGGGTTGGTACAATTTATTTTTGTTTTTGAAAGAATCCTTTTATACTCAGCAAGGTGGCATTTATTTGATCAATAATACAGTAATATTGTGAAAACTGTTTTCTATTTGAATATATTTTAAAAAGCAATGTATTCCTGTGATGGCAAAGCTGACTTTTCAGCATCATTATTCCTTTCTTCAGCCCAATGATTCTTCAGAAATCATTCTAATATGCTGATTTGTAGTGCAAGAAACATTTCTTCATCAACTGTTGAAAACAGTTGTGCTGCCTAACATTTTTGTGGAAACTATGATAAATAATATTTCAGGATTCTTCGATAAATAGACCATTCAAAAGAACATTATAAATGTCTTTATTTTCACTTTGGATCAATTGAATGTGTCCCTGTGAAAAAAACAAAAAACTTTAATCTTTTGACCGGTAATGTAATTCAAAAGAAATTCATATTATACTGCTAGTTTCTAGTGGTTAAATACAAATAATTGAATAAGTCCACCTCAAACTCGATGAATATAACCAAAATTGAATACTGTATAAAGTCCACTGAAATGCATAATAGAACCAACAAAATAATAAGACAACTGATTGTTTCCTCCTCTGTTCCGCCCACCCCACGCCCCTCCGCTCATCTCATGGGTTCAGTGCCAGGAGAGGGTGGCACAGCGCAGCCACTGGAGGCTTCAGAGGAAGCTATGGCACTGACGTGATGTCATGCTGCCAGGGGCAGGCAGGCGGGCCAGATGGCATCAATTATCAGAGAGGAAGAGAAAAAGAGGGTCAGCCTGGCCTGAAGAGAGCTGACACGGAGTCCTCTGATTAACCTGACAACAACCGGATGACCTCTACAACAAACACAGGTTTTAGCATGTGGATCATGCCTGGGATTTATCATTGTCTCTCCAAACTCCTCCTCTCTCTCTACCATCAGTAATCATTCCTCACCCATCTTCTTGCTTCGGTCTCTCTCCCTCTCTCTCTTAAATGGCAGGATGATGTCCAGAACCTTACAGGCTTCAATTTTCTAACTGTTTATGTAACATCATGTTGAAGAGGGAAAGCAAAGGGCTGATAAACATCTCAGTCATCACCCTCTTAAAAACCCACAAGAGCCACATCAACCTCAACATTTTGCTTGTTTGTTTTTGTTGAGTATGAAATGTGTGTGCTGATGTGGTACACGATTGTGGATAAGATACTGTGGATGTCTGTTATACTATGTATTATGCAGAATCATATAAATGTAGGTGTTTGTGTGCTTTTATTGTTCAGAAGCTTCTCAAAGTATCAACTTTGTCTCAGACGTTGTGGGGGATGGAATATTCATCCCACTCTCTCTATATATGTATATATAAAATTATTAGTTGTTAATTATTCAGCAAGTTCCCCAGGATAGCGTGATCATGTGCGTTTACCAGCCAATGCACCAATGCAGTCATCCAGGCATACAGGTTCCTGCTAATGAAACTCCAAATTAATTATCTTCACTGTGTTTGTCCTTCTCTCTCCCATTTCCCTCCCTCTCTCTCTCTCCTCCTCTCGCTGCTCTGCTTAATGACCTCCTACATACTCGTTTATCATGAGCTCTGCTACATCTCTCCCCCTGCGCTCTCATCCTATCAGCCGCAGCGCAGACCGCCTCCAGTCAGAACAGGTGTGTGTGTGAGAGAGTGATTACAGCTCTCTGCCCTCTCCACTCCACAGGAGAGTGACACACACACACAAACTCCCACACCAGCGCATTAGACATGCATCTGCACCTAAAGCATCATTAAGATGATAATGTATTCCACTGGGTGACCGTGCAAAATGCAGTCCTACCCACAAGTCTGTGCTGCTCGCCGCGAGCGCCACATTCCACGTCAGCCGCGATTGGCCAAGGGTGTGGAACGATTCCTCCATTGAACTCTCGCTTGGCAACAACACGACGAGAACCTGCAGCGGAATCACAGCACAGCTCCTGTGGTTTGCATATCTAAAACTCCTGTATCCTACTCGCTCTGATCTCTCTTCATTTATCTTTCTGTAGTAATCTTCCTTATCCAGTGTCTTCCTTTTTTACATCTTTCTCGCTATAATTGAATCTCTTTATTTCATTCACACATTTTTCTTTCTTACTTTTTTTAATCATCTTCCTCTGCTTTTGAGCATTCACAGGTTGTTAACATAGCAGCAGGTTGGTGCGAAATACAAATTAGAAAGCTATCCGGCGAGCGAAGGGCAAAGTGAGATCACAGGCGAGGAAAAGAGAGAAATGGAAATACAGAGAGAGAGAGAGCGAGAGAGAGAGAGAGAGGTAAAGATGTGTCGCATAGTAACACTAAAGTCAAACAGCGAGACAGAGTCACAAATCAGCACAGTTGTTGTTGCCTCCAGGGCCCGACACATGGCCAGGCATAAACACATGATGAGAAACCCGGTAAAAAGCAAAGAAAAACCATGGAAGAAACTTAAGCGCCTTCATTCACATAGTAGACCGCTCCAAAACCTAGTGAGCTGCCTAAATAGGGATCACTGATACATTTCCAATGCAGAACGCAATGAGTAGAGATCGACTGATTATGATATGCCAATAATGTCTCAGTTAATTTTTTAAAAATAATAATAAAAACAACAAGCAAACAAAAACCGCACAATGATTTGATCATTTTTGTCTTTTAATACAATAACAAAATAATAAAATCAATATGCAAATATGAATGTTTCCCATGTAGGCAGGAGACACGTTAAGGCAAGCTCACACTACATGATCTGTGGTCGCAGACGAAAACAACGAAAACCCTGATGTGGCCAAATCAGTGCTCGTTAAAAAAATCTTGCGTGAATTTCTAGCGCGATTTTGTAAAAAAACGTTGTTCGCTGTTGGTCGGGACAGCCTCTTGACGTCTAGGTTGTGTTGTGTAGTATGCACACTGCTAAGACAAGACAACGACAGATGACAAGACGCCTTGTTGTGTAGTGTGAGCCCCACAGCGGTTCAGGCTTACAGTCCTCTAGTGTGTGCTTGCCCTTAGCCCACTAGGTTCAGGAACAGAGCTAACATATCCCTACCAAAACATTAATTCAGCAACTTGGTGGGCTGAAAAAGCAGCATGACAAATTATCATCTTATTTCTAAAAGCGCTTTTCACAATATTATCTCAAAGCAGCTTTACAATGATCTGTGACCTCTGGTAAGTAAACCAAGGGCATACAAAGCCAGGAGAGTGAAGCCAGTCAAAATTAAATTCCGGTACAAACCAACTACTTGTGCTACGCCTGCTTTCTTGAAAGCAATGTTCCCATGCTCCTGGGTGACAGACAGTAGCCACACAGGGGCTGTCACGGGTACAGGCTCTCACAGGCCTCCTCGTCTTTAATGTGAAAGCAGGGGAAGATAAAACGTGGCTTATCGGCAAAGGAATCAGAGCCTGTTCTTTAGTAGACACACTGCAGATACAGATCTTAGTCCAGGGTTTCTTTCTCCTGCCAACACATGTGAGATAAGGAGAGTAGCAAAGAAAGAGAGCGAGAAAGAGATAAACAAGCTTCCATTCTGGCTAACCGGACACTTCTATTAGATGGTTATGTTATTCAATCTTACGCGACTCAAGTAGCCTAATATCTAAAACTCGAACCGAGAAATATATCAACTAAAATTAGGCTATCAGAACGAATAGTTTCGCATATAGTGCAAATCTACGTGTTAATCGAGTAGCCACAAGGGGGTGCTACAGGGTAGTTAAAAATATATTTCACGAGATATTTTTTTGAACGTTAAAATGAACTTAAGGTATTTATTAACTATCACATTTATTACATATTAATTATGTAAATAAAGGCTACCTTGTGACAAAACATTTAAAATATTTCTTAAAAGAAGTGGTTGTAAAAGATAGAGATCAAGTACTTATTGAACGGCATACGAGAGCGACATACTGAACGCACTGTACTTCAATCTCTCACAGCCTCATTTCCATTCATGTCAAATTAAGTATGACGTACTCTGACTAAGGTCTACGGCACAGATCACTAATTAAACGCATCCGATTCTTGCGAGACAGCTTGAAGCGCTATTCAGCGGCGTCCTTGTTCACCTTGTTTTCTTCAATGAGAACAACGTCTGAGTCATTCACTACCTCGGGCAAGTATGAAGGAGAGCAGAGGAGAGTTGCTTTTTCTTTGCAGATCTGCTTCGCTACAAGGGAAACCCATCCAGGCACATTGAATAATTCATAAATGATAAAGGGTTTATGCCCCTTGCTGGGCCTTCATGTGCAGTAGGTAGAAGAAAGAAAAGGATGTTGAGGATTGTTCAGGTCTTGTTAGACAGGGATCACAGCGGTCTGACTGCGAGGTAGAGCCAGGCCTGCTCTGCCAAGCACTGACGCCTTTAATGAGAGGAAAAAATGCAAAGCAAGACGCCCTGCTTTCATCTAACCGTGATGCCATGTGAATCTTACATGAATCATCCCCTTGTAGCGCAAACGCACAGTCGGCCAAAATAAGCAGGCATCCTAACCTGAATCAAGGGTGCATTCAGAAGCAAAACACTCCCAGAGCAGCACATTGCACTCTTGTAAGTGAGAGGTCTTGCTGAGTAGGGCACACTGTGGCCTTCGCACCCTAGATCCATTTGACTTCTGACCTTTCATGTGCTGCCCTCACTCACACTGCATGAACTGGAACTGCTTGAAATAAAGTGGTTGGAGAATCTTGTAAATTAGGGCTGCACGATATATAGAAATAAAACTGATTATTGCGATATGGCTTAGTGCGATTGTCAAATTGCACAAGCTGCAATTTAGGTAGATATATGTGCTACCGGTTTCAGAATGAAGCGTGTCATTTACACACATGTAGTTTGTGATACAGTAGCTGCGTTTGCGTAGACCCTAATAATCGGATTGTAATTGGACTACTAGCACAGTCGGAAAACCAAAAAAGTCACATGCCAATCTGACCAGAAATCAAAGAAAAGATGCAATTTAGGAGAATAATATGCACAATCAACAGGAAACACAAAAAGAAAAAGAAAAATCAATTCCAATTTAAAGCTTGTGACCTATACGCGCACATCAACCCGATCACTTTATTTAACGTTCATGTAAACTGCGTTCGGATTCATCAATTGATTGATTCGAAGAAAAGGCGTCCATGTCAATGTAGCTAGTGTTCTCAGAATGGCTACTGTGAATAAAGCCATGGTGAGAAAAAAAAAAAAAAAAACGCACTTCACTTTGGAAACAGCAACCTGTTAAAAAAAAAAGCTTGATGGTATACCGTTTGAAAATGAAGAAATTACGATGTAAATATTAGAATTGTAATTTTACTATTTTTTTATGTATTTTTTTATTTTTGAATACAGCAGTATTATTACAACATATTTCTTTTTTTATATATATATATTAATTAGTAGACAATACAATTCTTATTATTTTATACTGAATTGGTCAAAAACCGTGTGAATGTGACCTATGAAAACTCAAGTGGAAAGAAATGTTTACATTCTGTTCACGTTATGGTAAATCCAAGTATGATTTTTTTTTTAGTTTTTCCCAATTCGTTCAGCCCTAAAAGGATTTTGTACTTTAAAAAAAGTCTTGAGTTAATAAAAAAATGTTTTATGCAGATGCACTCCCAAACGAAATCACCCCAAATCATACTAGAATGATTATTTCCTTCCAAATAGACACATCTAGTATTTTCTTCATATCGCAATATACATCACAGAAAATTAAAATATTGCCATGTCAGCTTTTTCCAATATCTAGCAGCCCAACTGTAAGTACATCAAAGCAGACCAGGCACTTCCAGGATTCGTGTGGACAGTGGACACTGCAGGAAGTTGTAGGTGAAAGAGAAGGAAATGAAAAGGCAAAGGCAGGGGGAGGTAGAAACTGACAGCGTGCCAAAGACTAATCCCCCAACCCCTCGCTGCACAAACAGACACGGAATGTCCTATATAAAGGAAGCTCACAGTTGAGCTGGGCTCCTGTTGGGAAGGGACGCGCAACATTAAGTGGAATTTACTTTTAAAGCGGACACCCCTGCTCGTGTTACCGTGTGCTGTAACGCTATCCCTGTGCCACGGCCTCTCGCGGGTCAACCCAGCTCTGCTCACGCCTTTAAAATCACCTCGCAAGCTCCGCTGTCCTTAAAATAGAGGGACGAGAAGGATGAGGACAGAGACACCTGCTCCTCATTTAAGAGATAGTTCATCCAAACATGGAACTTCTCTGATCATTTACTCATCATCATGTTGGTCTAAATCTACATGAGTTTCTGTCTTCTCTTCAACTCTAAATTTTATTCAAAATATATTTATTGTTGAATAAATACAAACTAAAACACAATGAAAGTGAATGGTACCTTCTTTATGTACAAAAGTATATATTATTTTTTTTTCGTTTTTTGTAAATAATAATTTGACATATTATCATTATTTACTATTCAAAGAACCCTTGTTTCTACCCGCAACTGTACTTGTAAAACTTTGTCTTGTGAAGAACCTGGTGACTATTTTATCGTCCATGTTTGGAATACATAGTGTCCTATAGCGTTCCAGCCAAGCGTGCCGCACAATCCCTGAAAAGTGAAGCCAAAACGTCTTGATTGCCCCCCCGGTGGCTGGTCCTAGTATAGGTCATAAACCCTGCCTCCCTGTGATATTCAACGGGTACATGAGACCAACTAAACAATTAAATTACACCTCAAATATCTTTTTTTCCAAAGGTTTCTGTCATTTGCTGTCGTTTTTATCACGCTGATGTAAGTTCAAGAGCCTGTTTTTAAAATAAGTTTGTTTTTAGTTAGTTACGTGATGCTATAAAAACGGTGGTGTAACGTCATGATTAACAGCTGTGATTGACAGGTCCACTGAGAAGTAGCCTAGTCGCTGAAGCACCAACGGACTTTTTTTCGGGATCTTCGGAGGACTGACGAGATAGTATTTACTTTATTTTAGCAAGCCTCTTGTCGTACTGCAATCAACAGACATCAAAATTGGAGCAGAACGGAGCAGACATAGGCCACTTAAAAAAGTGCAGGGAGAGTGCATTCTGCGAGAGTGAGGGCTGGGCGTTGATTTCCCGGCTTTACTTCCTGCTCACTACTGCGCAGGTCTGGTCCCGAGATCGCTACTGCGCAGGCTCAAGTCCCAAGATGTCAGTGGCATATCGTGACACTTGGAGCTTCAGTTCTCACCAATGGAAAAGAGCGAAGGGGCGTCGTCCATCTTTTTTTACAGTCTATGGTTCTAGCCCACCAACATGGGTTCTAGCCCATCTTTATGGCCTAACTGATGTCTTTATTCACTGCTAGGAAACTTGACTAGAGGACACAGTTCAAGCACGCTGGATAGCCAGTTTATGGAAGGAAGTTTCAGAAGGCTCGCAGCAGCTGTCCCAGGCATGTCACATTTATCTAACGCTAACCCCGGCACATTGTGCAGAGCTTCTTTGATCACCCCGGCCCCAGATGTGCATCGTATGACGGCTCAAGGTGTATAAATAAACACCCAAGAAACTTCCTGTGACGAGCTCTAGCCATGCAAACCCAGCGAGATACACTCGTCGTGACAAAACGTTACACCCTGTCCGTTTATCATCAACCCGACAACTGTGCTAACCTTGTGAGAGAGATTATGGCTCTGGCTTTCACACTTACCGTTTAAACCTCACCCATGCACATACCAGCGACTGAGTCAACCTTGTGACAAAAGGCCCCCAGTGGGGTTTTCAATTACATTCAAACTATTCTGCGCAGAACTTGCGTCACTTGGACCAATGTTAGGCAATGTAAGGCAAAGAGAGGGTTTAAGCACAATAGATATGTAAAGAAGTGAATTGTTTTATCAGATAGCACTGTGTTTACAACATAAAACATGTAGGAAGTCAATGCTGTTGGCTCCACTACGCCAAAGTCAGCAAAGGTAAACTGACAGCGAATTGGGAATAACAATTACATACTTTGTAAATCACTGTGTACATATTTGTTCATATTGTTACAGCCCTTTGTGCTAAATAAATACCTGGTAATTAGAGGGATGTACAATGAAGTGTAATCTACACAGGCTAACACACACACTGTGTAAACCAGCTGAACAACACACCAGGGCCTCCTCCAACCGCAAAAAGGAAGACATATCTTATTTCAACAAAAACCCTTATTAGCTTTGAGACATTTTGTGAGGACTTCACTGAAAAGATATTGATATCAGTTGGAACGAACACTGCCAATTAGCACCTGTATGCTGTACGAATTTCTGGAAAAATGCAATAAAGGCTTCGGAAAGAGC
This sequence comes from Phoxinus phoxinus, assembly GCF_949152265.1. Lineage (NCBI taxonomy): Eukaryota > Metazoa > Chordata > Actinopteri > Cypriniformes > Leuciscidae > Phoxinus > Phoxinus phoxinus. The sequence goes on along the minus strand of NC_136878.1, from coordinate 10,538,449 downwards.
GTGCTGACGAGGGCATGTGTGGGCGCGGTTGAATTACAAGAGTCCCCGGTGGAAGAAAATTAAAAGTTGCACCGGATGCCAAGAAAGCAATGCATAAAGTTGTTCACTTTGGATTAAAATATAATGAAGCAAGTAAATGCATCTTTGTCTGACATGCTACACTTTCAATTATTCATGTGGAAAGGGAGAGAGAGAGGAAAACAACAACTGGCAAACAGATTCCCCAGGGTGTTCAGCCCATATACTAGGAGGCACATGATGGCAAGGATGAATTTCTGTCTCTCTGCCTGTTAAAAGCTTTAATAGTCCTTGCGAGGCTCACAGCACCAGCTCTTTCTAGTAAGGATGCATCAATATTACATTTACTGGCTGATACCGATAAGATGATTAATTTCCTGAAATGGCTGATAAATGGCCAGTATTAAAATTCTATCTATCTATCTATCTATCTATCTATCTATCTATCTATCTATCTATCTATCTATCTATCTATCTATCTATCTATCTATCTATCTATCTATCTATCTATCTATCTATCTATCTATCTATCTATCTATCTATCCATCTATCTATCTATCTATATCTATCTATCTATATCTATCTATCTAACATGCATGTTATGTAGGTTTGAACAGTATGTGTCCACAAGATAATACATTTATTAAATATATGAAAACATTTAAAACATCTCTGAAATTGTGCATCCCTTACAAACAACTACAACAATTAACACCATAATGCCAAACTGGTCATTTTCTCTGCATCTCTTCTTTTCGATCCTGGCACAAGAGCATGATGCCGTCAATTGATTTGTTTCGTATCAGATAAAAAGCAAGGTTAAGCAGCTAATTAAAGAAGCCTTTGATCGAATAAGCACAAACCATGTCCGTTCAATAAAGCAAACCATCTTGCATAATAACAATAAAAAGCTAGAAAGCATTTTAAAAGCAGAAAAGCTCATGTTGCTAACTTCCAAGGTTTGAGAAAAACCACCTGAGCTCTAATGTAAGATTAGTGTTGGTGATGCTAACATTTCTGACAGGGAAAAACCCTTTTCTTTCATTTGTCACTGGGATTATCCTCTAAGACTCAATCGACACACACTTTCCCTGTGGATCTACGAGAAATCGGATTGGTGAGTCGTTTAGACATAGTCCTGTTTGCATATCATGTCTGCGGACATAGAGGAATTCCACTCAACATCCTTCCGGGATTTGCAGCAAATAGCAAGGAGATAAAAGGCGGATAATCCTGGAATGCCAGAATCCCTTAACCCATCATCCCGGATCCAACCGCGAGGCATCGCTGAGAGAAAAACCCTTCTGCGAGCAGAGATTCAGTGGCCAAGATCGGCTCCCCCTGACTCCAGAGTCCCCACTCTATCCTCACACTGCTTAAAAGCTTTACAGCGAGAAAGAAGGGGATTTAACTAAGTGGTAAATGCGGTGAAAGGCGGGGAGGGAGCGGGCCGGGATGGGGGGCATGTACTGTAGGTTTCCCTACTGAGCAATAAAAATGGCTTTACAATGATAAAGCCCCCTAACGTGCAAACCTCACCTCATACAAAGACCTGGCTCATTTGAAACTCCAATAAATGAAAGGCGGTAAGAGAGGTCTTGTGATTTATGTGACACGTTTAAACTATATCTGTAAAAGAGTCAAATCACTGTTTTCATGTGGCCTTTCCATGTACCGTCCAATTCTTGGACCTGTGTATTCTCTACGCGGCATGAATTACACCTAAAATCATGACTTGTTGAGAAGTAAGTTTTACTTCACATTTTCTTAAAAACAATTTTAGCTGTTAAATACAGTACACCTAAGAACAACGCAATCACTAAAACGTGAAACAGATCCAAAAACCAAAATAGAAAAAAATATGCATAATCTTTGCATCTGTGACCGATGGCAAGATATCATCACCTCAGCCCTGGCCCTTTCCCTCATCCTTGCTCCTAATAGCAGAAACAAGCAACTTGAACGCCGGCCAGCCACATCAAAACCCACCCAGACCCAGGCCTTGAACCCACCCACCTGGAGGCTGTATATCACACAGCCAGAGCTGCGCTGAGGAAATCTCACTAGATCAAACAAATACCAGGAAGGGGGGCACTGACAGAAATACTCCAAGAATCACCTCTCTCTCTCTCTCTCTCTCTCTCACTTTTTACTGTCCCTCAGCTGATGAACAGGCACCTTGTGAGTTAAGACCGAAAGCTCCCTGCGGGTAATCAGAGCAAAACAGAAGTTGGACTGAACGCGGCCCAATTATATTCAGTGTACGTGGGTGTGCGACACCTGCCAGTGCCCTTCAAACCCTCAGTATGACGCAGCAGACAAATCAATGATAAGCCCACCGGGCTCCTTATGCTCCCGACACCTCTCCGTCTTCCTCTGCCTTCCCTTCCCATTATAGCTGGCTGTCACTTGCTGGATTATTACCGCTGCACTCTGCACCCGGAGTATGGAGAGGGGGTGGACAGAAATGTCTATCTCCTCTCTTAAAGTCAGCACTACCTCGCTGAAATTTAACAAGATAACCCTGCGGAGAGCAGCACAGGAAGTGTGAGACAAAGCAGAATGACAAACATGCATGTGTGTGCGCAACTGAAAGTTCAGTTTTTCATTAGTAATTATCTACAATCCATCTTCTCAATGTTTGGCTTATCTAATGTAACAATCAAAAAGCTCTCCAGTACAGGTCTTTTAATTCAATAAAGCTTTTGTTTCTGCTCAGGTATGAAACGGAAAACTTCTTACACGTGGCTTTGGAATTCTGCACAGCATTCCGGATGTCACGTTGAACGAACACGCGTGGAAGCGTGAACCAAACCCTGACAGTTTTGACAATGTTCCACACCTCAGACACTGAAAACAGCCTAACAAGCCCTCGTGCAATACTTGCAGCACAATTTAATATACTAATAATTGCTGCACATGTGTGTAGGAAATTTCTCCTGACGTGCACAACCCAAATCCAGATGTTGGGCATCTGTGCCCAGGAAAAAACATGATGGATAAACACAGGGAGCCGTAAAATGAAAACAGAACACATTAAGTATAATCAAGACGAAACAGGCCACTTGTGTTCTCACATATAATTTGTTTTTGCGGGAGCGAGACGAGGCTTTGCCAAGAAGATCAAGATGAGGGCACTGAAATTATATGAAGCAAGTCCAAAGCCTTGCCGTCAGTCCACTCTTTGGCAAACGCAGTTCAGAGGAGCTGCTAAACTCTTCAGATCGCATGAGGCTGGCAGCTGAGGATTTCCAGAATCTACCTTCTCAACCCCTTAAGGCACAATAAAATGAAATGCTATATATAGCTAACAAAATACATATGTTCTTCAAGGGCAAAACTTTCTATAAACAGCACAAGGTTTCAACTTCATAATATAGTTCTACACTCTTACAAATTCTCTAGCGCTCTCAAAAAAACATCGAAATACGGGTGCTTTCAGGAACCAGGAAACCAATAGGCTTATCTGAACAGTGAACAATCTAAACGTAGCATCAAAAATTCTAAATATTCATATGGGCAAAACACAATAGAAAGGTGAAGATGGTAGAAAAATATAATAACCAGGAAAGGAAATCTTGATTAGTTAGGAATCGGTGTTTGTTTGGGTGTATTTCAAATATCAACAGTATTTCTCAGAAATCCCTTATTGCACAATTAATAAGGTTCTTATGAGTATCAATAGTGATATTTCTGTTTAAGAACTGGGAAACTGATATGCAAAACCAGTTTGTAATCGTTTTATTTGTGACAATATTACCTAAATTCAATACAGTGCAATAATATCTTCATCACTAACCTGAATGTGATGAATTTTCTTTAATATTCAAGTCAAGAAATGTATGCAAGTAACATTAAAATATTACATAACTTTACCTGTAAACAATGGCATTGTTGGTTGCTATTTTTAAAGACTTACCAGATGGCGCCATTTATCTGTAAATTCAATATTTAAGAACAGATCAAGTAGAAAGATTATTGACTGAAAAAAATCGGTCAAACCGACTCCTATCCTTTCTACAATTGTACTAGTTTCAGTGACTTAAATTCCCCGTTATTTCCTGGTTTTAAATAACTGAGAGATGCTTTTAAAGAACCTTCATTTTTAAGAGTGTAGCTCAGAAAAGTATCTACAATGTAGACTTAGTTGGCTACCAAACTGCATAAAGTCAAATTTATAGCCAAAAGCACCTCCTACACAAACAGCCAGTGGCTTGTCGAGCCAAGCTTTACCGCACACGGTGCTTGGCGGACGTCACGTACTACAGAGTGTGGTTTAAGCACCTATCTAAATAGTGGTAGTCTAACTAGCCCAGCACAGGCCACTGTTTGCACAGGCTCTCTCTCAGATCTCTGATGTTGCCACAGTGCTAAACTGCACAGCTGTTGTGCAATCTGTGGCGGTGTTAATTACCCTAATGTGAACGGCAGCTTGTCAGCCCCACACTAACAAAGAGGCCTTATGGTTTTAATGTTGGCCATCTTTCGTTCACCCTCCCCTTCTGCTTTTCGCTTTCTCCTTGCCCTTTTTGCCATCTTTAACCTTCTCTTCTTTCCCTCTCTTTTGCGTCTTCTGTCTCCGTCTTCATTCATCTCCCGTTTCTTACTCTCCTTACCCTGGCGGACCACCCGTCGTATATTCTACACATCCCTGGAAGAAGAAAAAAACAACACATCTAATGAAACCTCCCTTCGCAAATCTGCTTAGTAAGGAGAGAAAGCGGCTAAGGGACCAGATTAAACAAGGATTTAATCCAGTGCCAGTGAAAGGGCTTAAAAAGGAAATATGAGAGCAGTGAACGGTAGAATGCAGATGCCCTGAAAGGAAGGGAAGGCAGTAAATCTGAAACAATCACTACACATCTGACTTAGCATCTGTAGCCACAGACCTCCAGCTAAGAGAGAGACATTTTTCACAAAACTTTCTGGAACACTTTCACATGAAAGACTTTGTTTCAGTCCACTTTATCAGCCACATTAAAATCAGACGAGGCTTTATTCACAACAATTTCTCCAGTTTAAACATGCTTAAGATATAAAAATATTGCAAAATAATTTTTCTGATTGGTGGGAATCTAAAAGTCACAACAAACACCAAAATCATCACACAATGGCAAAAACACTTTGAATTGGTTTTGTTAGTAAGCACCTCCTAGGGGACGTACAGTACATCATCGCTAGATGTACTTATCTACACTCTTAACATCCTAAAGCAGGTCTGAGATAAGTACAAGAGCAAATAGCTTCGGCAATGAAACAGTATAACAGTATAACCGTGAATTATACCAATGTGCCACTTCTCTCAGGTGGCGTGCACTTTTATTCTTCCTTCCTCTCCTCTTCAGTCGCTTTCCTCTATTATTAGAGGAAAATACAGCTGGTAAATAGCATGTCTGGGCTGTGAGCTTTCATCATTTTCCACATTACACAAGGTGCATTTAATTATGTGCTATAAAGGTGACAAAAGACATGCAAGTGCCTGACCGGAAAGCACAGCGCTGAGGAATGCAGGAAAGAGCCACATTTGGGACAAATAAAATCTTCATTTGTTCTAGAATCAGTCTAAGGCCACATTAACCTGGATATATCGGAAAACTGTCCTCTTTGCATGAATGTAATATGAAGATTGTGCAAAGTAACATGTATCCTTAGCAACACTATTAAAGTGAATAGCAGGCGCAACAATGCCGTACAACCACATGGGTACAATATGAGTGACTAAAAGTGTCCGTTTTCACAGTTCACACACTTCAACGCAAAAACAGTGTTTTCAAATGTATCCATTTGGAAGACTAGCTAGGTCTTCAAGAAGCTCAGTTTTTGCGGTTTGTAAATGTATCCGGGTATAAACGTAGCCTAAATCGTGATCCTCTCTCAAGAATCTAGACACTCTGTGAGGCCTGCAAATAGGCCCACCTTCACACACTCAAAATATACTCCAGATAAAACACATTCAAGGTAGAGAAAGAGACACCCTGCACAAAAGAGACAGGACGCCTTTGGTGCGCCATTCTTTCATTGCACAAAAAAGCAGGGCACTATGCTGCCGTACACAATGGCTAATTGGAACGGGATCACACAAGATTAAAGAGCGAGGTCTTGGAATTATTCATCCGCCCGCCTCTGTGTTTGAAGTGTAGTGGCTGTGGTTAATCTGCAAGGCTTTGACAAAACAACAGCAGCAGCACAGCCGGCCAGCGTGACCCAAGCGGAGAGGAATAACTCCCTGACATAAAGCTTTAACGTTTCCGTGGCAGACAAGCACAGTGTGCCGTGCGCACCAGACCCCGTTCAGCTGCATCCGCTGTGTGCAGCCAGCTTGAAATCCAGTGAGTCACTGACCTATGACTTCAGCAATACCTCGAGGTATTCAAAAGGCCTCGGCACGTTGCTGTTGTGTTCTTGTGTGAAGGCGCGTGTGAGCGTTTGACATTTAGAAGAAAAAAATGACAGGATAAAAAAAAAAAGACGATGGGACATCTCAAAGCTTAGAGGGCTTTACCAAGAGTAAAGTGATAAGATGGGGGAAAAGACAAAAAAAAAGAATGGGAAAAATGGGATATATTGTTATGGCAGTCCATTGTCTGGCAAAACTCAATGCATTTTACTCTTAGGAAAGGTCACTTTCTATAAAAAATGGAGTATATAGCATTTTACTAGAATAATATAATATAACAGGGAACACATTCTTTTAAGGTGACATTGTTAAACGTTACTACATGTACTTACTATAGTAATAAGAGTACATTTTGCATAATTACAAGTAACTCACCCTAAACCAAACCCTAACTGTAACTCTGTAGTAAGTTCAAGTAGTTTATTTTAGTCAGTACTTATTTGAGTAAGTACAATGTAACTACGTCAACTTAAAATAAAGTGTAACCATATAGTATAATATAAAAAAGATTTTATAAGCAATTATTTCTCAATTATTTTAAACAAGCTTATATACAAATATTGCAACATGTAGTTTAGGTTTTTTTTCTCTTCTGTTTCCTGTGCATCTAAATGTCACAAAACACCCCCAATTCTTCTTTATTGACAATGGCAAAATCCTATTACTTCTTAGAACACTGTTCAAAACAAAGGTCCAAAAAGGGGTTTTCACAGTAATGCCATAGAATAACTATATGTTAAGTTCCCCTTAAGAACCTTTTAGTGAACAGGTCTTAAAAAAAGCATTAAAAAAATCTAAAGAAACATTTTTCCACTATAAATAAGTATTTGGAGAATGGAAAGGGTCAATGAATGTTAAAGGTTCTTCGTGTAACCATATACCAATTAAGAACCTCGGTTGTTAAGAGTGTAGCATTTCCTAAGGGCTATACTTCAGAAATTACTAAATTAATCAAAGAAATATCACCCATTTCATGATATAGGCTAATATAATAAGTTAAATATCATATCTTTACAGGAAAAACTCTTATCAAAATTCAGAGTAGTTTATCTTACATGATAGCTAATGTACATGGTAACACCCTTGATAACATTAACATTTTAAAAAAAACTCTAATCACTAACATTAATGAACCCAGTTTACAACCAAATAAATCAAGTCATTATGGAGATTAGGCGAAAACATACATTTCCCTTCCTGCTCGTCTTACTTTTACAAAACTCCATTTATTTCTCTTCGGACTAAGAGGACTCGAGATGTTAGCTTCGTGCCGGAAGGTCTGTCATATCAGGCTAGGCTGTGATCCGCCTCGACTCTTATATTACAAATAGCTGGCAGATTTTTCCTCACCCTCTTATCAGGACTGCGAGCCAGAACCCCGCCATATCTGCTCTCCGCGCCTGATAAGTGGAGGGTTTGAAGATACGAACGAGGGAGCGTTTGCAAGCTAATTCCAGAGCTGCATCTGCACAAGATTAAAGATTAGCTTCTGGCCACGGGAAAAAAAAAAAAAACAAGAAATACACATTTGATTTGTAGGAGAGGAAGGTGAAGGTGAACGGGCATCGTTTTTAACAGTCACTGCAATTCTGCTTCACTTACTGCTATTTCATATCGCAAATTTGTCTATGAAAGTCTTGCTACTGTGTAATAACTAGAAATCAGACTAAAAATCTTTCTTGACAAAAATCCACCCAATCTTGTGAAATTTAAACCAGCCAAGTATACAATATTTGCTCTTCCCCAAGTTAATTCTGTGACCTCATAGCCACCTGACCCATCAGTCTCAAAAGTCCCAGACAGATCAGAGAGGAGAAACTCTTGTGTGAAATAGTCTATATCTTCTTAGAACTTCGGGGTGTAAAAGCTGTAAATCTGAATTCAAACAGCTGAGCAATGCAGCAATCAATTTGCTTTAACTGTGCGTTCATAAAACATTATGCAATGCGAGTAACATATAATTATCATACATCAACACATAAGACACCCGCAATGTAAAATGATGCAGTGCAAGCCATAAACATGATTTGTGAAGGTGGCGACGAGTATCTTAAATGGTCTCGATGCAAATCCTCTATGCAAATCTCATTCAAAGTGCTAATGCTGACAGACAACAAACCACCACAATCCCTGATCTATGCGCTGCCCAGCCTGAGGCAAGCTGTGTACATCACCATATGGAAGTCTGGGAACTCAAAATAAGATAGAACTCATTTGTTTCCATGTACAAATTTCCTATCCAGACATGGAGCCAACTACAGCTATTGTTAAATGTAGATTTGATCGATTTGCTCAGGAACCTCAAACAACCAAGGCACAGCTTATATGCAAAGGGCTTTTGGGTAACCTTGAACGGTTTATTAGGTCTATCCTATGCAATAAGAAATTAATGCAACTCGATATACAATGCCAGAGCTTGACAAATGTAAATTTGTAAAATCCTATGTGTAAAGACAGAAAGAATGACAACGGGTCAATGACAAAAAAGGAGATAAAAAAGAGGAGATGAAAAGCCATCTTTACATTGTGTACATTAAACAAACAGCATATTCAACAAAAATCAAGAGGTGTAGCTAACCAAGTACAAACAACTAAAATATTTTATACTAATATTTCACACCTTGAAGACACATGAGTGTACTTAACTTCATTATTTGAAAAAAGTATATATATATATAATTTTTTAGAAATAATATATTTCATTAGTTGTATATATATATAAAAAATAGAGTTTCTCTATTTGACCTGAACAAAAAGCACTTCTTATAAAAAGGTCAAATATTTAAGATTATGAATCTAAATGACCTTGAAATAATCATCAGGGTCTAAAGGGGTTGATCATATTTTAATATTTTCTTATTATTATTTTTTATTTTATATCACATGACAACAAAATGGCTTCCTGCAGGTTGGTAATACCACACTGACTTTTGTATTTTGTGGACCAAAGTTTTTAAATATTAGTACTTTAAAACTGCATAACTGCTTATTCCTATTCTGTACTTTTATTTTATTTTAAGAAATAAGATAAAATGTTAAAAAGTTTTAGATTTAAAAGTAAATGAATAAAATAATCCCCTGAGGGTTACACTATCAGACACCTTTACTCAAACCTCTACAAAAATACCAAAATGAAATTTAATTCTGAAATTGAAAACATGTGCATCAAAGAAAAGGTGTAATACATTTTTAATTTATTACTGAATAATTTAGATTTAGACAAAATAAATAAATAAGCATGTCAGTGACCCATATGCAAAGCCTAAGCAACAAATTAAGTAAAGAAAAAATAATATCAATACGAAAAAGCCAGACCTTGACAAATGTAAACTCTATACAGAAATAAATAAATATTTTAGACGCTTATTTATCATTTGATTCTGAATAAAAGCACAACAAAGCTGCAAAACACAAAGAGCACATACACAATAATATGGCATTAAACCGAATGAAACTCAATGACTTCACGTAGTAGGCTACATTGCTTGTGATATCAGTGTGTGAGGGAAATAACACACTCAATCTCTGGAACAAAACCTGAACCGCTATTTGGTTCAAGCAAAGCCTTATTCATAAGTCTTCAGACAAATGCGGTGTGGTTTTCATTTGCCTTTCCCCCTCTTTTTATTTTCTTAAAACAGCATTTAAAAAAAAAACATTGTGATCAAATTATTTTCGGCAAAATATAAGTAGGTTTCAGAAGCATTAAAGATATTCATTATCGTAGGCTCATTCTTTATTGAAAACACATCCTTACCGAATTCTATATTAGATTCGCTTCCATCGGAGAAAAATACTTGGCAAAGATGACCAATATAATGCAATTCCGTTACATCCAGTATATGCCGTATGAAAGGTTACGGCAGATTTTTTTCTCTTTTCCGCCGAGCTCTCTACCGACTGAAGGCGGACAAGAAATACGAACCTGTCCCAACAATAAATCTTCAGAGGAACGTTTTTAACGACTGCGGTGGCGAAAGCTGTCAGAAGCGGGGGATATTTTTAACGACAGATCAGACAGATTGATATCTGTTCAGCAATGAGTCATACATTCCTCGCTCAGGTGAACAGAATCGGGTTTTTAGTCAAGGTAAGGTGAAGGCGATAGATATGAATCCCAAGTCGTAGAAGCTCCTATGACAGATCATTAACAATAGATTCCCAGCAGAAGTACCGCTCGCGTTCACAGCCAAAAGCAGCGCAGAACAACATTCCATGGATTGGAGCTCTTGGTAATCTCGTTTAGCTCGAATAATTGAGCGAATCCTTTGGTTTTCGACGTATCTGGAAGGTTTTAAAAGTCCCCACACGAATTGAGCGCGTCCAGCGCCTCCGCTGCGCGAGGCTCTCCAGGCACATACGGGAGCGAGTGTTCTGTGAGCGCGCGCTGAAGTGCGCTTCAAGCGGCCACTCCGCTGGGTGTGTTGAAAAAAAACATGCACAGGACAAGACCAAAGCAATCGATGTATGAGAGGCGGAGTTTATACGAGGAAGAAATAATAACTCGCTCTAGCAGACATTTATAAATGTCATATGGACGTCTTTCAATTCAATGCAAAAAATTACAACCTTTTCTCCTAAACCTTTTCATAGATGCCAAAGTATTAGTATTACAATGAGCTGTTCACAAACACAGGGATATTCAACCTTTGTAGACCCAAAGACCACCAATAAAGAAAAGCTATAATTTTTTATTTTTTTTGCCAATGAACTTGACAACTTGCCCTTGACTTTAAAAATTGCCAACATTATATACTTGATCCTTGCTTTAGAATATCACAGGGTGATTTTACTTAGTTCATCCACCGGCTATTTTATATATATATATATATACTGTTAAAGAGAACAATAATTTGCATTTTAAGTAAAGCTGCTTTGAAACAATATTGTGAAAAGCACTATTCAAATAAATTTGAATTTAATTTGTGCAATTGAAATATTCACGCAATAGCACGGTTATTGAGGTGTCGCCCCTGTGACTATTTCATCCTCTCACAACTAGATGGGATCCGACAGTTTCCGAATCTGTGTTCAAAAAGAATGATAAGTCTGAATCTATTCTGCAAGTGGGTCAATTCAGTGAGATCAAATTTGCTCAGCACCCAAATCAAATTAATGTGCAAAAGTGTCAAAGACCAAGAAGTAAAGGGCACAATTTCTAAAGAGACTAATTTCCTAAATGTTTTCAGAAAGAAGAATTGCACATCTTGTGTTTTATTGAGGGCTTGACCTATAAACTGTGCAGACAATGTAATGCAGCTTGACTGAATCAGAGCCATTTTCTCACCAAGTGATTCAAGCTGCGGCTGGCCTTAATAAGAACCAAATGAATGGCATCTTTTAAACACTAAAACAGTGTTGCAAACTAACCAAACAATGTTCTTGTTTTGATTTGACCAGTGGCTAAATAGTGTAGACTGCTCAATAAAGCATGCAATGTCTGCGGTACTTCTAGGAAGTTTTAGCATGGAACGCAAAGCTTGTAATTATTTACCAGCTGATTGTGATTATAGGTCATCCCCTTCCCTACACACTTCCTATTAAAACCATCAGGCATTCAGAGAAAAACAGTACATGGAATGGAGAGATCATGAATCAGGCAATGCAACAAATGTCATATCTTTTACCCGGATTAGTTTATTGCACTGAAGAATATAAATTAAATCTTGTAAACTACAGCGTCATACAAAAATAATTCATAAAAAAGTTCAATCTCAGTGCCAACAACGACTTGAGGCCTTTGAGTTAAGCAAGGGTGATAATGCACGAATAAACACATTATTTACAAACTTATACTGTATCTTTGTGAATCATTGTTCTAAACTCTGAAATGTCATTTTGAAAGGCCCTGCATAGAATATGTTCATGAAGATGCAAAATTATGTTATGGCACTAACCGCCGAGACAAACGGTGTTGGCAATAGATTTTCATTTTATAGAGAACTCTTGGAAAATGTGTCTATAGATCCGTAGGCACATCTGATGACAGAACCACCATTTTAACTTTAGACAAGATCTACGGAATGAAGGACAGAACTGGAAATTTCAAAGAAAAACAAAAAGCACCATCAGACGCACATACGTTCTGAGTGCTATGAAGACAAAAATCTGAAAGAAAGAAGCGAGACCAAGCTAGGCATAGAGATGGAGAAAGAAAGAGAAAAAAGGCAGAGTGAGAGAAAGACGCTCCAGTTGCCTCAGGTTGCCTTTCAGCTATCTTTCCCTGTAGATTCATCTGTCAGAGCTCAACCAAGAGAGCGACAGAGAGTGAGAGAGAGTGCAGGCCTCATTGGGCATCTCATCCTCGGGCTTAACAATCCAATATTGGTTGTTGCCGAAGATAATTATGCCCCTCTGATGATGGAACACCTTGGGCAAGTTACAGCAATTTGCATCACCAAACATGGCAGATCAGCATAAAGGGAGGAAGGTTTAAAGGGATAGTTCACTGAAGAAATTTAAATTCTGTCATTATTACTCACCCTCATGTCATTCCAAACCATATGACTTTCCTTCGTCTGTGGAATGCGAAAAGGAGAAATGTCATTGCTTTTTTCCATATATGAATTCATAGCTACCACATGTGTAAGGCTTTAAGAACGAAACAAATAGCTCTAATATGTATTCCAAGTCTCTGAAAGACATATAGCTTTGTATGAAGAACAGACCAAAATTTAAGTAGTTTTTATTGATAGTCTTGGACTGCACGTGACAAGCTCTCGAATCAGTCAAGTCTTGTGAAATGAATCAATTGGCTCAAAAGAACAATTTGTTCATGAATCAGACTTATTTGGTTCACAAGTTCAAATGAAGTAGCACATTAAAAGCTCACTAGAGGGCGAGAATATCAGTGAATACACAAATAAGGCATCAGGAGACTTGTAGCCATATGAACCACTTTTATGTTGTTTTTGTCATTTTTGGAGCTTTTCAGATGAATGTCATTGAATAGGAAAAGTAAGAGCATGACATGTTCCACTAAAAAAAAAACAGCATATGATTTAAAAATAACATTTGGTTATGTAAATAATGACAATCACATGCATGTACTAAATTCTCTGTCCTTTTTTTTAAACCTCCTACTTTCCCTCATTTTAAATAATGTAAATGGTAACATAGTTTTCTACGCTGACAGATGAGGTCAACATGGCCACTTCTGTACTCTCCCAAACACCTTTGCATTTACTTTACATGGCTTCTGTTTGTGTCATTCAGAGGAGCTAAATGAGTTGTTTGGATATGCGTGTTTGGAAAGACTTAGCCTATTGAAAATGCGTTGTGAAAAGACCTTCACTTTAACTTGTGTGCAAATGAATAAATATTTAATACATGTGTGGGGCACAGGGGGTTATTTAAAATTGTGGCTATAAATCACTCAAATCAGCATCTGAAATTCCATGATAGAAGCCATTCCAGATCTCTGTTCTGCAAATACAGGAAGTGATTTATCAAAGCGCTTATACAAATTTTCTTTAATCATTGGTTGGTGTTTGACCACATGCCTGCAAAATTATACCTTTTGAAGTCGCTCGGCCTGTTGGCTAAAGAATGCGCAAGATTATACCACACGTTCCACCAACCGTGTTTCATAACGAATGCACACTCGACAAGTACAGCGTTTGGAAATGTAAACAATAAACATTTCAGAACCACAGTCTTTTAGAACTTTGCAAGAACTTTGAGACTAAGCAAGAACCACCAAGACTAGACGTTTCTGTGGTGGGGACAGACTTTCACAACAGAAGAACTCAGAAAAGCAGCCTAACATAGTTATCGTTCACATGAATATTTATAACTACTCATGAGCGATTTCTCATTTTCATCCTATTTTTCTGCACCATTACTGCAACCATTTAAAATGGATCAGAGAGAGAAACTAGGAGCGAAAGAGAGAGTCTAGGGAGAGAAAAAAAAACAGTGGCATTATTTTTCCATAATAAAATTTCCCTGCCTTAACAAGATAAAAGTAAATTGCGCACTGACTCAGAAAGTGTGAAAGGCATTCTAGAATGAATTTTTCATGTGCATTGATAATTTAATATGTTGTGGCGCCAATTTATCAGATTTCCGTGTCGCTGCCGCTCTTTTTTTCTGAGGAGAATAACAAGGATATGATCTCGCTTTCTGAGAGCTTTCAGAACAATGTCACAGAAAAAAAGGTGTTCACAATGATTGGATGGAAAAAAAAAAACTCCTCAGAGAGACTTAATATAACTTGCTCTCATTTTCCTACTACTGAACGCACTAACAAGGCGACGAGGCGGACTCAATTGAACAACATGTGTTCTAAATTCTTCACATTATTCATGCAGGCTGGAATGCTATCATTCCATATGGAGAACATCCAAATTGGATGCCCAGGTAAAATGCTCATGGGACTTGCGTGGCATGCAAATGTGGAACGAAACGCTATAGATCCAGCATCGTCATTACAGGTGCGGATAAATTGACACACGTAAAGAAAAAAAGCATCACATTGTTCTTCACGGAACAGAAACAGTTAAAGCAGTCTGGCTGCGCCTGCGGCGGAGGATGATAAAGTATTATTTATCATGAGGAACAGCTACTGGCCCAGCGAAGGGAGAGAGGGAGGTAGAGCAAGAGGTAGAAAGATTAAATATAAGGTTACCACAGCTAGGTCCTAATCTATTCAGAGACAAATGCCGGGTCTCTGAAGCACATTTGTTGTGCGCCCCCGAGGTTTAACAGCCGGCATTATGGTTCCATTTCTCATCATTAGCAAGCCTACATCAATGTCCCCACTAAGGGGTCAGCTCTGGGAATAGATCCAAGGGCTGTGTCAGGCCAGGAAGAGAGAAAAAAAGGGGAGGGGAACTGAGAAATGTCTTTTTCTTTGTGCGCGTGTGCGTGGGGTACGTTGCGGTGTGCCATCTCTTATCGTACTACGAGGGATCCATATGGTTTTACATCCTTGTGTACATGAGTATTTGCATAAGCCACTTTGCATGCACGTTTGACACAAATGAGGGGAAGAGGCAGAGTGCAACAGGGAAAAAACAAACAGATAGAAGGATGGAATCAGTTGAAAAGACCGAGAGGCAGAAACGGGAAAGACAAAAGACAGAAAGACAGGAGAATCAAGTGTGATGTATCTGGCTGCAGCACGTGTGTCCCCTCGCCTACCATATGCTGCGGCATTTCACGCTAGCAGATCTGAATACGGACACAAGCATTTCAGGTTTTTTTTTTTTTTTTCATCCAGCAACCCTGCCTTTCTCCACCGTGTTAGTAGATATGTTAATCCGCTGGCATTCATCTGAACTACAGCGACTCCGGAATAGTTCTCCAGACCCACGCGTCAGAGCTCCAACCCAGCCGCGGGCAGCAGATGCTCCTGCAGACTTACCCCAGCCGCAAACTGGGCTTTCAGGCTTCCCACTGAGAGCTCCCCTGCCTCCTCGTAGAGCTCCAGAAGTGTATAATAAGCCCCCTTGAGGAAAAGCAAGTGATGGGAGGAAAAAAAAGAAGAAAAAAAAGACGCGTGAAAGGTTTAAGAGCAGGAAAACAACGGCGTGGTTACACTGGAGGCTGCATTAGCACAGGACGGGTTTCTGATGGGCAATTGGAGTCTGTTCAGCTAAGCAGCGGTTACTATGTCAATACTGTTATTCAATTAAAACTCAAAATCTATGACTTCATCACCTCTGTTTTCTACTGCAAACATTTTTTGAAAAATAAAAATATCTACATGGATGTGTGTATATATATATATATATATATACACACATCCAGTCCTACTAGTTAGTTTGGCGAGAATTTTATATATAATACAGTATATAGATTTTTCGCCTTTTAAAATGGAATCTGAAATAATAAATTAAATGCAATATATTATTGATTGATTGATATAGATTTTTTGATGCATTTCGATTCTGAAATATCCGAAACTCTTCCAATACTAATTTTCCGCAGAACAGATACACGATCTCTCCGACAGTGAGTTGACACACAAATAAGCACAGATGTTGTGCTCACACCCAAAGTGTGCGCACAAAGCAGCCTCTCAGTTTAAATTGAGTTATTTCTCGCTGCTTATTGCACTTAAACAGTCAAATACACAAATAATGTACAAAAAAGAAAAGTGAACGTAAACAGTTGCGTAAGAAAACGCATGTGTAATAGTACAATGGATCCGTGAGTCAGGTCTTAAAGTGACAGTAGCCTAATATAGCCTACCTGCTGTCAAATTATAAAGACATAATATTAAAAAATATCTATATGGCAGTTTTTCCCCATGGTATCGATGTCAAAATTGTGGCCTATATATTTTATATACTGAATATTACATATAATATTACACATATATGTTCCATTTATCCATCTTGTAATATATTAAAATATTTCATCATCAGAACAGAAATCATTATTAACTTCTTGTTCCAGTACCCATTCTGATTAATTGAGTTAATTCAGTGAACGATTCATCAGACTAATTAAACAAAAAGTCTTTTTGAATGACCTAGAAACGGACTACAGAAAATCGATATTTCGATCCAGCCCTAATTTTAATAACTATTACAAATTTGATTCTAACTGCAACCTGTAGGGATAGCACCACTCAAAAGGTATAATCAAGTTGACCACTCAGGTTGTATTTCAAATACGCAACCTACTGAAATTAAACAGACACTTTTCATTTTAACAAGTTAAAACAAGAAATCAAGGGAGATAGAAAGGAAAAGTAAAGTTGAAGGAAAAAATCCTCCAGTGAATAACAAATCAACAGCAAGCAAATTAAATGAATTGAGTTAGGAATATCACATTACGATCATTAAATTAAATTTACGACAGTAGATTTCAAATCGAATTACCGAATACAAGCCAGCTGTTTACAGGGCCCTGCTCTATGAACCGTAGTTGTAGACTCGGAACACCAGTCGACCTCGGAAACGCAACATAAACAAACCGCAGGGTCAGCTAATCAAATTCAGGTGAACTGTAAATTCTGTGTTGACAAAAAAAGAAAGAAAAATCATGAGGAAAAATAAACACTTGTGTAACAAGCTTTCTGCACTTATCATGTTGCAGTGGGCTCAACGTTGCAGGCGGGCTGCATTATCCTTCCCCAATTCAATCAGTGGCGAGCAGCAGTCATGCCAGGGATGTGAATCCCCTATTCAAGTTTCAGTTTTTTATACAAACCATGCACAGCTTGTCCCTCGCATTCCCTTTGACGTTTGTCTGGAAGAATAGCCTCTTTATGCGTATTGCATTCAGAGGTGGTGGCAATAGCATGACGCTAATAACAATAAAGCAGTGGTTGACTCCAGCAGCCATGAAATTTGAGTCACTTTCTGTGCATTAACTGCAAAGTGGCAGATTAAATCACCCAGCGTATGATATACAGTCAAACGAGGCCATTACGGGAATGAAGCATGGGGCGGATGCCTCTCATCAAGATGGTGGTACACACAAAAAAAAGAAAAATCAAAAAAGGGAGGCAGTTATAGACATGACAAATACTGATGGAGGCAGTTAAGAGGCTTGCAGTAACAATGCTTTCAAGACACTTATGTGGAGGACTTGCTGAGCCACTCCTGAGTCGAGTATGCCATTGGACAGATATATATTTCACAGATGATGCCTGATCAGCAAAATGCTTATTGCTTACTGCAAAGATAAAGCTTGATGCATTAGTTAAGTGATAGTCAAACCCCAAAATATTGCAATACTATTTATGTTAAATCAGAGAGCCCGGTCAATATTGCACACCTACTGTAAGAAAATCCCATTAGCAGATGCTAGTCATGCAGGCTAAACGATCTTATACTCTGCTGCCAAAGAAAGCCTGCTTGCCGCTGTCAGAAGGATCCGCGTTTATATCTATTAGCACTTTACCTTGATGCTTTCAAAAGACTTAGCATCTCAAAATGTATGTCTACTCTTTTCTCAAGGCCCATTAGACAAGGGAAAGAGTTTTTGACTGGGGCGCTGAAGCCTATGAACGGTTAATGTAAGCTTAACAAGAATCAAGATGTTGGCTTAACAAGAATCAAAGCTATCCTAGGAGGAATAAAAAGAGGATATCAAATGAGCAGAGAACGGTCAATTTTCCTGCTTTCCATATGATCACAACACTGCAGACAGGGCCAGCCCGGGAAGTTGTGTTGCGGTCCTATTTTAGTATTTTTCAGTACTTGGGTGTAGTACTTCAGTACTTTTGAACCTAGGCTAATTTTTAAAACACGCCTACTGTATGCCGACATATGTGCAAAATGATATTCCACTGCTTCTTGCACATTTTGTGACACTTTCAGAACGAAATGTCCAGTGAGTGCTGCTGAAAGTACATTCAGTTTTATCTGAGGAACATGAATCTGACAACGTGATGCTAAAAATTTAATGCTCGATCACATTTGAAAATAAAGTATTGCCTACACTAAACCAACCCTAAACCAAACCAATATAAACAAAAGCAAACAATGGTGCTATTTTAGCTTGGTTGCATGAGTCTTTTAGTTCGTTTCTTGTGACTCATGCCCAAGCGTTCCACATTGCAAGTGCCGTGCTATAGCAGATGAGCAATCGTTTACTATGTAAGAAAGGCCATACATATGGAGCTGTTTATGTATGCTAAAGTCAAAATGTATTAGTTTGCAAATCATGCATTTTGCTTAACTTTTTTGAGGTCATAACATCATAATTTGTGTGAAAGGGCATCAAGGTTGTTGGTGTTTTACTGCCACTGCTGGTCATTTCTGCTAGAAACTGCAGTAAAATTGTATTTGCATGTATTGTACGTTTTTTTAATTAGTAATTACTTACTAACATTTTATTGTTTAAAATGATACCCAATTTCACAACATTGTTGACAGAACAACATAAAAACCAAAATTCTAAAATGATTTAAAAAATATGATGTAAACATCCTCGCATTCCCAATAGTTTCCATTGTAACATCATGTCTAAACTGGTGCTGACTGAGTTCGAACTTTGATTGAACCGGGATGATTCCTTTAAAAACTGCACAACATAGACGCATCTCCTAAGAATTGAAGAGAAAATTACTAGCAATAATCTTGAAAACAGAAGATTGTACAAAAGCGTGGAATTCTCTTTTCCCCTGAACTTTTTACTCCCTGGTTTGTTAGGTCATATCAAAAGGGTTTAATGCATTTTAATGAACACACCCGTTAATCTGCTATGCTTTTGTGCAGCTAATATGGATTAGCCTCTTTTTGCATGCTAGCGTTGCCAGAAAAGACTCTCTCAATCACTCCCACGGCCATGTTTCCCTTCCTCCTCCATCTGGACACAAGCCTGACATGACTTTTACCCCTCTTTTTCTTGTGGGACCAACCCTTAAAGACCCCAGACACTCATCTGAAAGGGGGGGTGCCCTTGCCAACCTCCTCCTCAAATCCATAGGGATGGGGGGATGAGCAAGGAGTCGAGAATATAAAGAGGACAGAGGGCAAGAGGGCCTTTTCTCTAATTAGTGCTACAGAGCCCTAGAGACAAGGGTTGAAACAGTCTACACTGAGTTCATATTGGTCCTTTGTTTCTTTGTTCCATAATGTATTACCCAGAGCTCCGAATGCACAGACAAGCATGCCTGCCACTAGTGTTTTATTAATATGTGCAGAGACTACATACACACACACACACTGAATATAAAAGCAAAGAGAAAAACATACATACTAAAAGACCTCTGCCCACAAATACATTCATTTATAGATGCAAACACAAAAGCTATAGCCAATTTCTGTATGTACTAGGGTTGCACTGAATTTAAAATGAAGTAGCAAACAGAATTGCAATTAAAATTTGAATAAGAGGAAGCAGAATTAAAAGGAATTGCAATTCAAACGGACAGAGATAGATGGATAGATACAGACAGACAAAGACACACAGATAGACAGATAGAAAAAAACTATCATAGAAATATTACACTACTGTACCCCATTCCAATCATATACCAACTAAAAATACCAAATTAATTTATCCATGGCATGAAATATTAAACAAAACATAATTGTTTTTCTTTCTTGCCACTCCGTATGACCCCATTCACTCACTGTCAGCGGCCTAGGGAGTCACATAATGCCTAGCTGTCCAGCAAATACACTTTACAGGTTATTTAAACTCTAACACACTAAAAAGTGCAGCCATGCTGGGAGGCATTAAGCCTGTCTGATACGCACGCGAAAGGAGGAAGAAAAAAAAACAGCAGCCGACATCTGACTGTGCTCGAGGGGATTGAAAACTTTATCGGTCATATGTGAAACCACAGCACCCACTGATAAAATAAAAAAATGTGACCTTTCTTCCCCTCATGTACGGTGGTTTATGTGTTCACGAACATTTGCATTGTTGCATGTTTTATCGGTTTATTTCCCCAAACCAATGCCCTCCAGGAAAATATCAGACTGTTTTCACAGTTGAAAATTCCAGAGATACCTAATGTTCACCTTGGAAATGTCATGATGTTCCCTTGATGGTCATGGGACAACCATCTGCATGGTCAGGCCCACACGCTTCATTTTTTAAATAAGACATGACCAAAGAGGAAAATCAAAACTTTCAATTAGTTCCTTACATAAATATGAGAGGATAGTCTAGTTGTAGGAGTTTTTATTTTGACGTTCACATGAAAGCCTTTTAATAAGCCAAGACAATAGAAAAAGATTTGCAGAAGGTGCGACCAAATGTGACTAATGCCATAATGTTTTAGACAAACACCTTATTTTAACCTTAAAATCCAGTTTTAAAGTTGAAATGGACCTGACACATCTGTGCCTTTACTTTGGTTTGTAATTAGTTTTTATATATATATTAGCTTCGAAAAGTGTAGATATTGTGGCCCTTGGTGTGCAGAAACACAAGACAGCCCAGTAACCAAAGCTTTGCAACATCCGTGAAACTCCAAAGGAAACCTAACGTAGGTTTTCTCTTAGTGTTTACACAGTAATAAATCTAAGCTTTCATAATGCACAGAAAATGGCAAAAGCAGCAGAAAAATGTACCACTGTACACTACCACAAGCTACCATAAACTAACAAGAAACAGGAAAAGAAAAATCTATTCCCTTGCAGCCTGATCATAAAGACAAACAAGCATTAACCCCGCTGTTTTAAAAAGCATCAGAGTTTTATTTAACATCTTAAACCTTTAATTGGAGGCTAAGTTATTTCCTCCTTGAGGAACATGGAAACCGCACACCCTCTGCTCTGCAGCTTTCCATATCGAGACAGGCTCGGAGGAGCTCCCCATCTGTGATTCTAACCAATTGAGCTCAAGAGGGTGCAGACCCCGTCCCGGCAGCCCTCGACTATGGCCTCTTAAACTGGGCAGGGAGGCTAACAGGTCTGGAAAGGCCCTGTCAACCCTTTCCCCCCTGGGGTCACACATGGAAATGACTAAGGCTATTTTTAAGCAAGACCACAGTAGGAATAAAGGAATAAATCGTGTGCTTTAACTAATATGAGAGGCCCTCCTCACCTTTAGGGTATGTCTGAAAATGTTATGGTGTCCATTTCACCCTTATTACCCTATCCGCTCCCTCTTTCTCTGTCTGGAAGTCTGTAACATCCCACTAAACAGGAAGTAGAAAGCATTCATGTAATTGCTTTTTGAACAGCTTCAAGTCTGGGTCCCCTGGTGGTCTGATTTCTCATCTTACCTCTTGCTCTCTCAAAACAGATGTGAACACAGGCTTAAATTTAGATGATACATTACATTTATGCATTTAGTGGACACTTTTCCCCAAAGCGACTGACAAAGGAGGAACACCGGCAAAAAAGCATTTCCTCACAGCCTTAGCCTTCAAAAATGACAAATAAACATAATAAAAGTAGTCCATGTGACTACTTACGAGACACAAGAGCCAATGATACCTGGTACACACAATGTGTCCATTAGATTTATTAGTCTATTTCTATTTCAAAAACACTATTGAAATATGGCCCTGTATTGTATAATAAATCTAATGTACACTTTGTTCTTACCAGGCATCATTGACTGTCTCGCAAGAAGTCATATGGACTACTCGACTTTTATGATATATTGCGGTATGATAACTATAATGATAACCTTTTTATTCTAAGCGCACTCTGCAGGTTTGTTATCTGCCGCTTTAAATGCTCGAGCTCGAAAATACAGTAAAACAGTAGTATCGTGAGATATTATTGCAATTTTTAATAACTATTTTCTATTTTAATTTATCTTTAAGTGTAATAGCAAAAAAAACAACAACAACAACATACTGACCGATAGCAGTTCCCTTAACCCCCTGGGGTCGGCAAACGCGCGGGCGCGTTTTGCTCGTTTTTTTTTACATAGCAGCAAAATAGACCTAAAATACTCAGTCAGTTTTGGTCATACAGCCTTAAGAAATATGAGAAAATAAGCTGTTAAATGTCTACTTTTTTATGTGTCCACTTACAATCGAAATAAAACATTGTGCTTTTGTAAAATAAAGAAAGTAAACAGGGAGTGCTTTATGCCTCTCCGTCTCCGTGAACTTTTTTTCTGAAGCACGTTTCTAAATTTAAACAAATCTCAGCGAATACTATTCACTCAGACATGAGCTATATATCTCTATAATCATTTAAGTGTGTAGTTTTAAATTATCTAATTCAAAACTAAAACAAATATTCTCTGTTTATGTAATCTATATAAAAAGAGCGAGAGATCAGCTGTGCTCATTATCTTTCTGGCACCTCATTACTCCGCTAATGTGACACGCCCATCGAGAGCGCGCGCTATTCAAACGCAGATCTGAAGCAACAACACATGCAAACCAGTCAACGCCCACAACAGCTGGACAACACGCTCGCTGTGAGGAATAATAATATCGTGATAATCCTGGACATTTTACCTCAAACGTGCTGGAGTAGCCGAACAACGGGTCCAGCTGCAGATCATCAGTAAGTGCTTTGTTCTAATCGCGATATGAAATGGTGTCTGTAAACCGCAAAAGACTGTTTAAATTTGAATCGCGTTTCTGTGTTTGAATGAATGAACGGCGCATGCTGTTGTTTACTACAGCTCGCGGAGTTTCGCTTTTAGCAAACTATCTATATTGCCTACTGAGATGAGTAAAAATCGACTGAATACGTTGAAATAAAATGTATTTGTATAAGCAACATATTAAACTGCAAATTAACATTTATTCCCTAATATATATTATAAAAGACCATATGTTACAGACGAAATATGAAAGACAAAATTTCGTTTTGGATAGATTATTTATAAAGCTTTTACTGCCACATCAAAACCTAATTTACAAGGTGCAAACAAAATCTTAAAAGGTCAATATAAGCCTTCTCTATAAATTATTTTTGTGTTTTATTAGTGACAAATTTGGGGAGAGGATAGCCTACATAATCCAAAACTTTCTGAAAATACGAATGAGAATTAACTGCACACTTACTAGAAATGTTTACCTTGGATATTATACAATTTGCAAGCATACAGTTTGTGGAAAAATACACTTTTTTCAAGATGTTTCCAACTCTGAACCAATTCTGTAGTAATATATATATATATATATATATATATATATATACCGGTATATATATGTATGTATGTATGTATATATATATGTATGTATATATGTGTGTGTGTTGTCTTTGCATTTTTTCTTGTAGCCACAGTGACACCTAAGGCTCATTAGTATGCACTGCAGCATTAGCAAGTCTTTGTCTTCAGGTGTGAATGAGGACATTATTCATGACCTTCTTGGATCATTCACGCCCACCTGCATATTGCCTTTCCAAACAAAAAGTGTCTTACAAAATTTAAATCAA
Organism: Phoxinus phoxinus; assembly: GCF_949152265.1. Classification (NCBI taxonomy): domain Eukaryota; kingdom Metazoa; phylum Chordata; class Actinopteri; order Cypriniformes; family Leuciscidae; genus Phoxinus; species Phoxinus phoxinus. Next base: position 10,514,263 of record NC_136878.1, on the reverse strand, counting down.
TCTATTGTTTAATGTGAACGATTAGCCCGGATGATTTTCAGATCATTTTGAAGTAAATACTCTAGCCGACAAGATCCATTAGTCAACAGTATTGTGGGAATATGTGAAGTTGGTCGTTTGTGGTCTTATATCAGAAAATTTAAGTTTGAGTTTTTTGAATAACCACGCATAAATAATATTCTCTCAAAAATGCAAACATGTACATATATGTTGCTCACATATTATGATAGCCATGTTCGTGCTAAATAGAGTGTAATTACACCTTTGCCATTAATATGTTTATAAGCAACTGAAAAAAATACAAATATCAGGGCATTTCAAAACATCTCAAGGACCCCAAAAACACCTTAGACTCCAGAGGGTTAAACAACTGCTTCAAATTTCACATACATCACTAAAACCATGAATCTCCCAATAACATACAGTCACAAAACCTGTGCAAAGTGTAAGCTTGCTAAATCCGAAGGTTGCATGTGTAAATCTAATCTCATTCGTTTGGAGAGTACAGTGGCCTGGTCTTCAGCCTGAGCACTTTATGGCTCTATATGCCATTTCACTTCCCATTTATTCAGTTGGAGCTGCAGTACTCTCCAGAGGAAGTCACAACCCTGCAGGCCCAGTCTCTATACCTTTCATCTGATTTATACCATAACTCTGCCCAAACACACACACACAACTTCCAAGGACGAGAAGTGCATCATAGTGAGAGAAAGGCCAAGGAAGAGAGAGAGACTGTACATGTTTACAGAGCTAAATCAATAGAGGAGAGGACAGGAGAAGGTTGAGTCTAAACGAAACTGCAGTTTTGGAGAGAATCAAGAGCCCAAGATTCTGACGGTGTTGTCTCCTAAAGCTGCAGTGTGTCATTTTTAGATGCTAAAAATATTTTCTTCCATCCCAGTTTAATGTGGAGGGACAACTAAATGTCAGTCACTTGTAAGTTGATTTCCCCTAAACACGGTCCTTTCAACATTGCTCCATTTGTTTGAGCAGTAGCATGAGTTTGCGATCTGTTTAGAAACAACAAATGTTTTACAATTCAGTTTGGTGCCATTAATAGCACGGAAATTACACACTGCAACTTTTAGGTGGGAACAGGTGGAAATCTTTGACGATACAGTTGATGAAACACAGAACAATGCAGTTAGTCCTGAAGAAGGAGGTGCAACCCTACTGAGTTCAACCACACTGTTTTTTTGTTCAATGCTTTTCAGGAAACACAGCCTGGATGGATAGATGGAACTATAGATAGATGGAACTATGGATGGATGGATGGATGGATGGATGGATGGATGGAACGTTGGATGGATGATAGACAGAACGACAGACAGAATAATAGACAGAAAGATAGATGGATAGAACGACAGACAGCTATGTGGAAACACTCCATTTCCCAAAATGATCTTAAACTCTGATAGCTCTCTTTCTCTCAACACAGTAACACAGAAATTAAAACACTCAAGTATCTCCGCATACCCTATCCTGACACACTGATGGATGGCCAGGATGCAGAACCTCTCCCAGTAAGACCATTAGTGGAGTGAAGTGATGTCCAAAGCACCAGTGCGTGACTGGGCCAGCTAGCGGAGTGCCTTTATAAATGAGTCTCTGCTGAGAGCGCTGGCTGGACAGCTCAGAGGAAGAGGAGAGGAATACTGGCTTTGGCTCTACACCGCTAGGAATTGCCAAACACACAGTGAGGAGTGTGATGCATCAGATTAGTTCCTGGTTTAAAAATGAATCATTACCCTACAAGTGTTTGGTATCTGTACCTACCTTTAACCGAAAATCAAAAGGTCAAGGATCTTTTTAAAGGTCAAAAATGACAATTCAAATCTTTGACAGTACCACTTGATATGCAATGACGATGCAGAAACCTATGAAACAACACATATAGCAAGAACAAAGCCCAGTCAGGATACATTTAGATTTTTTCCCCCATTTTAGGCCTTAAAAAAAACTAAGGAAATGACAGTTTTACAGATGCAGCAATAAACTTGATCTAGTTTTTGCTATAAACTAAAACTATTTTACATCATGCCAGCAACTGCAAACCGACACCGAGCTCTGATTCTATCCTCCATGAGGTCCATATTATTCTTTATGCTTCTTAGAATCCAGATACTATGATTCCACCCTGGATGTAGACGTGGGGTTTCCCAGCAGGGGTTGGATGTGCCACGGCCTTTTGGAAAGCTCCGCTGGGGCGCTTTGACAAATGGACTGTCTGACGAGCACTGCGTTCAGGGAGCAGGACCCTGTGCTCACGCCTCGTTTACCTGCCGCTACGCTCACTCGCTCATCCTGGTTCTTAGACACACACGCACACACACACGCTTTCTCTAGCAGCGACCCAGTTGTTGAAGATGTGAAAGTCAGGGAAGTCAGTGTGTACTGCAATAGATCAAAATGTGGCAACAGTGACTTTGTCGCCCTGCAATATAGTTTGTTTTGGTACAGTGTCGCGTTGAGTGGAACACTCTATCCAGGACATAGCCCGAATTCCCTGATTGGCTATAATATAATTCTTCATGTTTATCCACCGACCATGACCCCTTCAGGCTTGACACATTCACATTACTACTGTTTTTTTTATTTCTCCACTTGACCTGTAGATGTTTATCTTTGGTTTATTTTTGGACCTTATTGTGCATCTTTTGTTGTTGTTCTCATGTATTTTACGTATTTATGTACCCAGAAGTTAGCATTCCCTCAACAAAATGTTTAAGTAAAAATCAGAAGAGGTTGGATCATTGGGCCTACTCAACGAAAGCTGATTTAACAATTTAAAGCACCTAAAAAAATCAGCTGAATAAATGCGAAAGGTGGCCTACATTTGCACCTCCCAACCACCCGCACCTCGTTATTTCACCGTCGAGATTTATACCTTTACATCTCTTCAATCCAATCACAGTCTCGTTTCGACGGGACTCCTCAACCGCACTGCCACAAACATTGACAACTGCAACAGTCGTCTCGACAGATCCGTAGGTGTGTAAACAACCTCGCTGCGCATGTGTGTTTGGGATTGTGACAAATTCCCAAACATGTCTCTGGCGACTTCCCGCTGCTTTGGTGTCAGCCAGACACGTCAGACACAGACGCAGGGCCCCGTGGGACGGGCGCGGAACAAGATGTCGCCTGTCAAGCGGGGAACATTTGAAAATAAATAACATCAGTGATGATTTGGGTTTACTTGTCACCGACGAGCTGGTGTTTTTGAGGAGTGATGCCGCCGCTGATCCTCTGGGAGAAGCAATCGCTCTTTTCCAGACCGGCATCTCCAAACAGATGTGCCTGATTTCCATTGCAGATCTCACTGCATAAATCCACATGAGGATTTCAATATTGGTCTTAACAAGCAGATGACAGCAAGCAAGGGGGTGATCATTCATAATTGGAGATGGGGAAAAAAAACAACCAGAAAAAAAAAAAAAAAAAAAAAAAACTATGCTACCGGATTAAGTACCTCTGAATATATAACAGGAATACCAAATCTAGTTAAGAGCTTAGTTGATGCACAATGGCATGTTTTTCACCAGGTCTGTTGATGGACCTCATGAATATTAATAAGCAATTCCCCAGGAAACAAAAGGTTTGTGATTTTGTATGCAAGCTTATTGAGAGCTAATTGTTCTTGGTTTACCAACAGTTAGAGCTTAAATTGTGGCACAGCAAAGAGGTTTTAGATAATGACTACTACAGTGGATTACCAATTAGAAAGCAGCTGGGGCTTAAAAAAAAATTTAACTAATTAATCAAGTTCCTCGCCTGCCGGGCAATATTTTTGTACACAACCATTGCTAGGATGTTATCATGTTTATGCAATTCTTATAACATTTCCAGGTTTAAAAGGCTGAGCTTGGAAACAACATCATATTCTGGAAAGACACAAAAAGATCCACATCCAGGATGTAATATGTATAAGCGTGTTCAGTATTGCTCATATTTCATGTTGCAGATCCCACACATCTACAATTAAAGATATTAAATCAAAATTGACTTTTTTTTCTTTCTTTTTTTAAACACCACTCTATTTATATTTTTGCATTTCACAGATAATGTTATATTAAAAAATATAAATAAACATATGAAGATTAACTATTAATATCAAATCCTATCATGATTTATTATCTGGTATAGAAATGCTAACACCAGTGGTTTAATCCTCGGGGAACTGATAAAAGGCATAATCAAAATGCACCGCAAGTTGCTTTGGATAAAAGTGTCCAACAAATGTAGAAATGTAAATGTGAATTCTGTTTTATCTTCCACATCAGACTGCATTCTCTTAGACTAATTCATGAACGTTATATAACTGTATACCTGCGTGTCTGACTACGACTGCAGTATTTCAGAGTGCAGAGGTGAAACACAAGGTCTGCTTGTAACAATAGCAATCATCTCCAGGACCTTAAGGAGAACCAGCTGCTGAGAGCAGTCGATTAGAGGTTAGGAGCTGGATGAAATGCACTTGAGTCATACACATGAATCTCCCTGACTCGGCTCTATCCAGAGATTACATATCATAAAGCTCTTCTGGCAGCAAGGCAAAGTCAACCAGCTCCAAGCATGCAGCAGAGATTTGACTTCCTCTGGGAGACTCCATAAGTCATCAACACAACGACTGCTTCTTGGGAGTGGAAACACACCTTGTAGAAGGAATAATGGAGAACATGGAGGGGGTGGGGTTTCTGAAAGACTGCTGGGGTGTTTTAGTTCTGTGGTCAAGGCAGAGGTGTGGCAAAAATGATTATTTGCCTGAGCTTCCTGTCTCTGCAGAGGATACAGTATTATTAATGGTCACATGAAGGAACAGAAGAAGGAGAAAAGGTTGAAGATAAAGGATGCCCTCTTTTTTTATTAAATGTTAATCTCTTTAAACCATCAGCAACAGAGCTCTACCAATATTTGTTTAACTTCCACTATCAACACATGAACTTGGACACTAGGATACGATGTGTGTACACTCAACAAGAGAGCCTTTACAGCTTCTGTATAAACTGTGATGTTAATGACAAATCAACACGGTTTAAAGACTTCTAACCTCAAACAGATTCTTGCAAAAAAAAAAAAAAAACTGTAACAGTAGTGGTGTTAATATCAAGTTACTTTAACATTACTCTCAGATTTTTTTTTAAATGGTACCTTTAGAGGTACAACAGCTTGTCACTGGGGCAGTACCCTTAAAAGGACATCTTTGTACTGTCACTTTTGATCAATTTAAAGCATTCCTGCTGAAATCTTACTAACCCTAAACATTTGAACTGCAGTGTGTTATATTTATACACATATGACAGACAGACAGATAGTGTGTTATACTGTGAAACACAAAGATGAATAAAAAAAGTCTGAAGGAAGATTTTGGATCGTGAACTGTCTGTACCTTCAGGGTTTAAGCAAAAGTGAAGGTTGTTGAGATCAAAGTGAAACATAGTTAAATGGGCCCTTAAAGAAGGGCCCGGGCAAAACGAGATCAGATCATTTTTGATTAGTCTCTCAGGTCTTGGGGTTTGAGCCTGGTTCAGAATAATGATTTTTAGCTTTGGGTTAATGAAGCTCATTCACTGCTGCCGTTGTGACAGCTTAGCACAGCCTTAATAAAATAATCATCCCCTTCACCTAATTAAACCAAAATAATCTCACCCACCCGCTGACCCTGACAAGCCCCTGACCTCTTGTTCGGGGACTTTGGGAAATGGCGAGATCGTTCACACCATCTCCTTTTCCTTCACTCTTAGAGGAATGCAATAATAATAAGACAGTGAAATCCTGATTATCTGTAACAGTACTGCCGGCTATAAAACGCAGGATTTTAAAATGGCTCGTTTCATTGAGCATCCCCTGCCACCTTCCCAAGCTTGTGTGAGAGACACTCTCCGCTCGGCTCAGGGAGTAATTGACTCTGGTTTGGTATCACACGCTCATTGCTAATTTGGCGGCCTGTCTTATCATATTACTAGTGAGAATAAGGGGCCTCCCAGCGTCCACCCCCTCTTTTTCCTTTAAGGTTACACTGCAACAAAATAGCTACAGCAGTCATTATTAATGAAGGTGCGGAAGAATTCATTTCTTATTTATGAGAAGCTAACCAACTGGCAAGGCTTCTGACGGCCCTATTAATGATCTTTAGTGGGCCTCGGGCGGATTCTGCTCGCCCAAATCCACTGTTTTCTTCCTCTCAGTCTATCTCTGATCAACTCCCTCACCAGCACACAGAGGGAGGTGCTAATTCGTATGGAGGATTTAGACGTAACAGAGGGGGGGGAGGGACGGAACTCAAGGGAAGGGACCGTTGATCAGGCTCAGCTCTGGTGGAGAGAGGCAGACAAATAACAAATGACAGGTCTGTGATTAAATCAAAGCTGCAGCCGTAAGTGTTGAAGTATCAGCCTGTCACTAGCAATCTAGAGCTGGTTACGCCACTTTCCCCATCTCTACAGCCTTGTATACTCTATCTTTACCCATAATGCACCACCATTGTGCGCATCTCTTTCTCTCTCTCGCGCACACTTGCCTACACACGCACAAACAGCAATTTATTTGTGATCAGCCTTTCACGTTACTTCTAAAATTCATGGGTTAGTATAGAACCCAAGGTCAAACACCAAATCCTAACCCTTACATAGACATACCCCAATGAATGTGGTCTATTCCTCTGAGATGACGCATTGTAGACCACCTTAGAGATGGCATAGCAACTACCAACATTATGATGATGAGTTTTGCACAGGAAAGCGCCCCACACACATTTCCTTCAGAAAAAGAAGAATATGTGCCGGGTGAGAGGAGCTGCATGCACATTTAGTAAAAATGTTCCAACGAATTTGTCCACTGCTTAGTGTAATATGGCTGGTGCAACTGCAATGTCCATTATGTGATGTTTTACAATAATTACATACATACAAATAAAATGCCAATTTTGCATATAATTCATAAAGTGCACATGAAAGCAAAAAGGTTTTGGTGCTACGTGTTCAGCTAACAGTACAGGGGAACAGTAGCGGACGTAATCATATTGATGGGAAGAAGATGCATGTTCACAGGAATTTATAAATAAAATGGAATGAAATCATGTGCTTTCTGGCAGAAAATAGTAGCATCAGCCAAATCTCTCAATATCCAACTTCTCATTTCATAAAAGGCCACCGAGTGAATTCAGAATAAGACATTTACTTTATGCACATAGTCCAGGGCTTCTCATGCGACCATAATACCCGAGGGCCCAGAGGCTTATATGTCCTCTTCGCTGACCCACTGAAAGCTGGGACTGCCGCACAACAGGGAGATTGTCTGTAGCTCCAGATATGCATCAATACCAGTGGCCCACAGCCAGACTGAACATATCTCAAAGAATCTGAGATGGCGCCCTGGGTAAACGGCAGTGCATTTGGTATGGCAGACAATAAAGGGCATTATGTTAGCACTTGCTGTCCCATTATGGCGCATTCATTATAAAGTCTGTTTCCCTCAAATACCTGAACATCTAATACCAAAGTACTGTTAAGACAATACTGTAACCCCTGCTTTATACTGAACAACAGCATCCAGCTTCACATTTTTTTCAGAAATCCTATAAAATATTAGCTTGGCTCCGCCCTCCTACGCACTTCCGCTCAATTTTTATTTTCCTTTAAAACTACGTCTGGGATTGAGGTATATTCTTGGGTTTTCTCCAGTCAATTTTTTACCGGTCCAATCGGCGAACAGAGGGAGTGGCTGAGAACGATGACGTTGAGGTTGTGCACTAGTTTGAGTCGTCATACGTCACAACCAAACATTAGCGATTGGTTATGGCAGATCCAATAGTTTTAAACTTCAACAGAGGACCCGCCTTCAAGGAAGTTATCGCTTGTCAATGGAGAGCGGCCAGACTCTCTGTACAAATGAAATGTACGATAGTCTGGTAGAACCAGGCTAATAAATATAGCCACATAATGTTTTTATTATTGTAGCAAGAACCTAGCAAATTTGGCCAATTACCCCAACTGACCAATGTTGTAGCCCTGTTAAACACTTGTCAGGGATTGTAATCCTAGCCTACTTTATTTTAGTTTAAACGCTCTTGCGATAGAACATTATGCCAAAGATAAAAGGCTAAAATAATTTTACACCCTCTGTAGAGAGCATTCAATGTTTAAATTCAAAACGAATGATTACCAAGGTCTTTTCTGTTCTTATAAAAAGTCTGAGAAATCGAAGGTTCAGAACAATCTTTAGCTTATGGATTGATGGACCCGAGTATTTTTATAACAACGAAAAATTGTTTTGTTAGTGAACCTTCATATATAATATTGACAAACAAGCTTCATACTTTTTTTCCCAAATATTTAAAAAAGCAGTGTACAACCTTTCTCATTTACAAATGTACAATCATCATATTAAAAAATAAAAAAGTCAAACCATTAAGTAACTTCAGCTAGATTTACTTTTAGATGCAATCAGAGCAATATTAATGTGACACAAAAACAGTATGCATCTCAATTAGAGTGAACGCATTGGATGCTTTTTTTTGGATACATAGCCATGCGATAGATATCTAGATATAATATTTTCACATTTTTGCAAAAAAATATAATATATTAACATTATTGTTGCAATTACATTTGGTGCCACTAGTAACACAAATGAAACATGCAACATTAGGAGAGATGTGGGGTTTACGCATGCATCTCAAACCCACAAGCAAGTCCTTCGGAAAATATGACATGTACGTGACAGACCGTTGGTTTGAGCGACCTGACCAGAGGCACAACCTTTATATACACCAGCCATTACAGATTTCACAAGGGTCACCAGCACAGGGTCTTCCTGCCTGCCAGACTCCATCAAAGCATTTTACACGAAAGCGCTCTATGTTCTTACTATTAACCCTTAGGCATGATGCGGGGGGGTCACGCTTAACAAGGAGAGACACTGCTCCAGGAACATCTAATATTTACAGCCGAGGTAATAACCAGCACAGTGGAGAAAAATAAAGAAGAGAGTATCTCTCTCACCGTAACACACATACACGACTGCACAATCAGACAATGGAGGCTACTCTGGATGTGTGCAGTGGAGAGGAAGTGACCTTATGAAACAATCTGTCTGAATTGTAGTTGCTCATCGTAATGTTATGGGTCCCTGAACTGGAAAAAGATTTAAAAGACATTTAAACCTGATGGACCAGTGAGAACATACTGAACAGTGATTTTAAATGCAATAACATGGACTGTGCAGCGGTTATGTCTGTGTCCTTTTCTACCCTTAACGTTACATCATAAAAAATTGCTCCAATAATATCATATCACCGCAACACAAAACAAATTCTAAGCTTTACTACAACAAAGCAGCAGTCCTATTCCATTCTATTCCAGTAACAAACTAAGTATTCATGTAAATATAGCTATTTGAAGCATATATACATAGAAATTTGACATGTTGATTTGATGAGTTTTAGGCTATATGGGTTTAAGGCTAGGCAATAAAGCCTGTGTCAACTTACATTGTATTATGTCATAATATGCAAAAGTCAAATGTCATGAAAAAGACAATACAGTGTGTACAGGGTTTTGTCAAGACATGTGAAAACTAATGGTAACACTATTTTAAGGTGACGTAGTTACATGTTACTACATGCATTTACTGGAGTAATAACAGTAAATTATGCATAATTACAAGTAACTAACCCTAAACCAAACTCTACTCTAACTGTAACTCTATACTGTAACTGTATGTACAAGTAGTTCATTAATATTACTCAGCACTTATTTAAGTACAATGTAACTATGTTACTTTAATTTAAAGTGTAACCAAACTAATAATTTCACCCAAATAATAGAGTTAATATTTTAAATCGCCGTTGGTAGAGGACACCTCGTAACTCCAAAAACGCTACTTTTCAGGAAATGTGTAATTGTGTTTTATAAATAATTAAACTGCATTTTCAAAGCTGAAATTGCGGCTTTATAGATGCTCAGACACTTGCATGTGTCATTATATTATTAACATTTTACCAAAATCGAGCTAAAATGCAGTTACGAAGCTTTATCATCAGCAAATTTCGGAGAATTTCGGACATACATGTTTCGTCTGTCATTAGAACGGCTGCATCTGAGGCAGTAAGTGCATCACAACTATAGGTTTCAGTTTAACACGTTTATTGTAACTATGTGGGCGCTCATTTTTTCTGTCATTTGGTGCTACGCACAGGCTATTTAAGATTGAATTGACTATGACAAATTCTAGACTATAACTTCTTCGCTCCTCAAAAACAATGTATACAGTATAATATAGTGTGAGTAATGATAATGCTGTACAATATATATATATATATATATATATATATATATATTATATATATATATATATATATAAACAAACAAACAGTTTTGTATCTACCTTCGCATTGCAAACAAGCAGAGACGGTCCAAACTGACAAGAAGCAAAGTGGGAGAGAAAGAGAAGGACAAGAAAGGTACCCGAGGCGGGACTCGAACTTGGGTCACCCGAAGTGCAACCACGCTTACATGTCGGAGTACTGGCCATGAGGCTGTCTGCTCAGGCACATATTTTATTCTAAGCTTGCACAAATGGTCACATGAATGTATTCATTTTCCCTCATTATGTACAATTTCATCACGGGAGTCCTTTTTTGTGGCACATTTCACTCTGTGTCCCATGGTTGAAAATTACTGTGAATTCATCTTTCCCGTTGGTTTGTACTAATGTTCTTCCTGCTCTTTGCCTACACTTCCTAAATGTGCATGGATCCAACGAGTCATCAAGTACTGCATTAGTTCTGAGTGCACTCCGACTTTCATTCACTCATTTTCTTTCCTCACTCACTCGCTAACACACAAACCTGATAAATAACTCATGTTATAGCCCTCAAAACTCTCTCCTATTACCCCTTTTCCATTCATTTCACAGTCCCAGAAGCCTCCATGTGTCCTGTGCTTCAGACACTCTCTGCTCTGGAAACGAAAAGTCCCCTTTGGGCTTTGCATGAAGGTAATATGGATGGGGAAAATGGAGGAAGGAATTGATTGGGGAATTCCAGGCCTGGTGGGCTTTGAACATCAAAAATCTTTCAAAACTCATCCACCATTCCCTCTTCTCTATCCTCAGCAGGAAGGAAAAAACAAAAGGATAGGCACAATAGGAGAAGTGCAAAAGGAAAAGGAGGCATCTGTGGTAAAGGCATCAGGGCCTGTCTCTGTCAAATTATAACACGTACAATAACTCGATCCTTTCTCACACTTACAAATTAGTCCATTAAGCTGTCGGCAGCAAAATAAAAGGGGACATATTTTGAGTAATACAAAGACAAATTGTCGGCTGTTATTCGATGTCCTGTCAGCCGTAACAGCACTTATTGATGATGATCTGGCGTAGCTAGCTTAAGGGATATGACAGAATAAATATCAATGTTCAGCAGTGGTCAGGGTCGACAATACCTCTGGATAAAGTAGATTTCCAATGAGATTTATAAACACACTACATTGACCTTAAAGGTGCACTGAGTGGCGAGTAATTTTTACTCATATTTTGCTTAAGGAGGTCTACAATACCTGGAGAAAGCTATTCAGCACTGGTAAAAGATCAATGATATAATATTTTAACACACACCCAAACGCATTTATATATTGTTATTTATGTGTATCTTGCAATAAATATATATTTTTAATGGCAGCGGAATGTGGAAAGATGTTGTCACACCATCTACAAGCAGGGGTTAAACCAGCCAAAGTAGAGGTCTTCACGGGTCCACTTGAATCCGAAAACCCGAGATCCGAGCCGAGACCAGCGCGAATTTGGGTCTGACGACTTCTATGAAAACATTATAGTCTCACAAGTTCTCTCTGAATCCGTGCTTCTACATGCAATAGGGCTTAAACAAATTTAGATTTTTTTTTAAAGTTGACATTTATGTGATGAAACCTAGTTGCTGATGACATCATTGATGAACAAATAAGCCTGAACCTCGAGCTGAGACTCGACCGTGTGTTGCCTTGTGCACAGCTATGGCATATTACACAGCGCTCCTACACAACAGCTTACTTTTATCAGTTATTTTGTCTTTGGGTCGTTATATTTCTCACAGATTTCAGCTTGTTCTAAATCAGATATAGATAAAGTAGCACAGTAAAGATTACATTTATATGAATGCATTCGTGTGAGAGAGAGCGATTGAAGTGAATATCACCTGGCAGCATCTCTCTAATAGTGAAGCTGTGGGTTTTAGTTACTTTAGCCGCGTTTCTACCGACATTACCAGAACAATTTGTCCCAGGAACTTTTCCGATTTTAGAACCCGCAAAGACCTCTACCCAATCACCCATCTCATCCCAAATGGCACCCTAAACACTCACTGTCTTCTTAAGAGTCTGCACTTTCTTTGACTGTCTGCTGCAGAGCTCACTTTAGTGCGGGCTTGACAAAAAAGTGCAGATCGAAGGCACATATTGACAGCAAAGGGGGCGCTCGTGAGCACCCTTCTGAAACCTACAGTAATTAAACTTCGTAGACACATGCATGTGGCGCCCATTGTTAGTTCACATGACCGTAAGTGCATATGAAGTGCGCCATTTGGGACAGGGCCAAACCCTCTTTATTCATGTTTTTCTTTTGATAAAGTTTTTTTTTTTTCACATTATACAGAAAAGAGAACACACATAACCAAACTCATTCATGTCTTTCTAACAGCTGAAATCAGCCTTTCAAAACTGTCAAAGTTTGAGTTTAACGTTCAACTGAAATAAATTGCTTAAGGGAGTCAATGACATGAGAAATAACATTTTCCTTGGATCTTTTGACATGCAAGTGATCTTTGCAACATTAAAACCTGCAAGTTTTATAGCTTAAACCACCCGCCTCATTATAAATATATATATATAAAGCATTTATGTAACAAAGCTCTAATGTCTTATGTAAATGGCTCATTTGGATGTTGTGGTGATGTCACATGAGCAACAATATTTGCATATGATTGCCTCTAGAACAATAAATCAATGAACAGTTTTACATCATTACCCACTGGCATTAAATCATTAAAGACACGCATCCGTCTTACACTATAAGCGTTGTGCTGCATCAAAAAGGAATAGAACCAGTGTGCTGTCTACACTGGATAGAATAAGTAGATGCTTGTTCAATTTCTTAAAGTGGATCATTTCAGACAGGGCCAGAATAAGGGTTGTGGACATATGATCGCTAATGTGCAAAAAACCCACAAAAAAAAAAAAACACTGTTGTTTACGTGAACATCAAAGAACATATAATTTTTTTTTTTAAATCCATGTCATGACCCCTTTAAAAGATAGAAAGAAAAAAAAATAAAACAGCTTGTTATAGGCCTCAAGTAAGTGTACATCATTTTCAAAAGTTCTATTCATCTCTATACATGAAAAACCTTTTTAAGTTGAAATTGGAAAATGTGGAATGCATATAACCTTACTTGATGCACCCTTGAAGTTTTAACTAAAGCATCTATAAATGTATAATATTTGTCTTTTTTTGTAGAGACAAATATGTGTCCTCGTTTTAAGCCTTTCAATATTAGACGCATAAAAAAATGAATGCAGTTATTTCTACCTTTGACTCATTCAGCTTAAACACAGAGCACTGATCATTTAATATGAACTCAAACCCCACATAACTACAATTATAGTCACTCTGCTGTTCATAAAGTGTAAAACTATAGTCTTACAGATTCAATACTATTCCTGTAATCTAATCATCAACAAAGAGGACATTCACACCTAGTCAAAATTCATACGCTCTGTCTCTACACATACATCTCTACACATCGCCCAAGCCACGTGTCTGTTTTAGTCTCTGATCAGTAGCTATAGGAGAGAGTGCTGCATGTATCTGATTAATCACCCTAGTTCCTCGCTTCGCTTCAGGAAGTGCCGACAACTAATGAAATCATGCAGGAATTAAGTTGTTAAGGAGCTAAACATTGCTGCTTGGCTCATCATAACAAGCCTGAAAAGAAGGACTCTCCCCAACCAAACCTCCCCTGCTTTATCCTCCTCCTGCTCTTCCGTATTCCATCTCCAAAACCAAGCCAACAACAGCTTTCATCCAAGACATTTAAAAAGCCCAAGTGAAAAGCTTAAAATGAGAGAGAAAAAAAAATCTGTGTTGGATGCTAGGATTGAGGATTCAAGGCCTGTGGGAAGGAGAGAAGGAGACTAAAGGGAGGTGGACAGGAGTGTGGGTTGGGCTTAACAAGCCAGGATCTCGTAGATTTAAAGGCGCTTCTAAAAATTTATGGAAGCGTGTTTGGACAGAGGCCATAGCGAACAGCTTGGCCAGCTGAGCGGCAGTGCAGCGGGACGCCTAATAAGCCCCGCGCAATTTTTCACCCCATATTTTATCAATAAAAAAGCAGTTTAAAAAAACCCACTGCGGACGCAGCTCTGTGCCGTCCACCATCTGGAGCTGCCTTTCATTCTCTAATCCTGCCGTCATTAAAACGTTTCTTGGCAGTTTGAGGCTCGTTCCCCGTGTGCAGATGTGGAGCGAATCTTCAGACGCTCTCCTGATCAAAGAGCTCTCACGTCTACGCCAGACAGAGAAAACTTACCGCCTTCTGGCTACCGCAGGCCAGGCTGGAGTTACAGCTAACATTATTTATTTATTTACAAAGTTATTTATTTATCCCCGCACTCCCACATGAGCACAGGTCAGCGCAGAATGCCGGCCTCCTCATCTCTGCTTCTGTAGGCCATAACAGTGTTCTTTCATTACGTGTTCTGTGATTTCACTGACACAAAAACCGAAACCCTTGGATCTGCATTTGGCAGGACCACTAATTCATACGTCACACTTTGATAAAAAGGCCCAAACTGCAGTTCCACAATCTAAGTACTCTTAACCCTGACATCAAAATGAATAAAATACATGCCAAAATACACAACATCAGCAATTCAATCAACAAACTCACCAAGGCTGACTTTATTTGACCAAAAGTACAGTAAAAAAATATATATTATAATATATGAATTATAGTTAATCGGTGTCAGTGTATTTACCTATTAGAACAGAGTACTATTAAAACCTAAAAGTTATATATTGAGATTCACAATTTCACCCCACTTCTGCCATACGTCTACATGTTAACAAAATGTCAAAATACTCAAATCAAGCAAAATAAGACAGACAAATGATAGACTGAAGCATCTGTCTCAGAATGTTTTGTTTGAACATATGTTCCGGAAAACCAATTCGCTCTATTCCAGCTTGTTTTATTTGACAAGATGCATTTTAGGTCAGAAACATTTTTACACAAGTTCACAGATGGAAATGCAAGGGCCTGGCCAATGCACTGCCAATATAGTTCTGCAGGGATGACTGAGAAATTAGTTGGCATTTTAGCACTTCCCGTTTCATTGTCCCAAAGTCAAGTTTGTTGGTAAAATGCCTGAAATAAGGTCTGTGGTTAACTAGCTATTTTACAATATTCTAAATCAAACTTTCTTTTTTAAGTGGTGGTAAAGTTAAGTCCGATGGTGTTCTTCGTTTATAGTCTACGTTTAGTCGTTTACTTCTGCAGATTGTATTTTAGGCTTTGAAATTCATAAAAGTTAATTTGTAAAGATTATCATGATAATTAATGTAACAGACATAAACATAAGTTGGTCACAGAGGTTATTTTGAGCCATTAGAAAAATCCTATTTTTGATGAGGGAACTGGGTGATGCTAACTGGGTTAGCCTACACAAATATGTCATCACTACAACACTACTGTATGTGCACTCTTGAATTAGTCTGGCGCTAACTAGGCTCAGCCTTTGTTGCAGTTGCACAACATTCTCAAATTGATTAAATACACGCCGGTCTGTGATTGTAGGGACGTCGACTTTATATTTTCACGTCCACATGACGCGGAGCAAAACAAACCGTGATTGGTTGCTTTATATGTCGGTCAGACGTCCTCTTGGGTGGTCCTTGGCCAATGAAAGTTGCAATGGAGTCCAGACCTTATGGCTACGCGAGACTAGGCGCTAACTAACTCGCATACTCAAGGGGGCGATAGAATAAAAAAAAATGTTTCCGCATTTAAACCAAATGTGTAGCTATTCAGGCAAATTCCTGCTCTGCTGTAAAAGACATAAAAATGTACAACATGTAGGTATTGCTAAATTAATTGAGATCTGGAACACATTTGGAACCTAAGCGTAGAAAACAACCAGATTTTTACGTACTTGAGTGCGTTTCGGGGCTAACGTGTTCCTATCCATCATAGCTTTATCTAGTGTGTAAAAATGTCCATTTTGCCTACTATAAAAACAAAAATGTATAACACAATACTGTTGTAAAACAATGACAGGGCATTTTTAGGCAGGTAGGTCCAAACTGACAGAACTAGCACTGGATTGCAACTTAGCATCATAGCCTTATGGAGCATCAGGGTTGAGGGTGGGCGTTGATGGAGCTCCCCTGAAGCTACTGACGCACATCACACTCATTTGGCAGCCATCCCTCCGTCCATGGGCTTGCATATTCCGGCTGTCAAGGCCATGTGTTAGCTTTCCTACGATCCTCTGCCAGGCGTCTCCCAATGCCCCTCTACAGCAACACCGCGGGTGCTCTGACTGTAGCAGGTTTCTGCTAATGAAGTCAAATTAATTTAATCGAGGCCCCATCTAACCTATCTGTGCTGCCAGCAGGGAGGTGGGGTTAATGCCAGTCTGCTGCTGATTTCGCTCCAGAACAACCCTGTCAGAACTCATAAGAGTTAGCGCTCGCTGCTAAGTGCGCTAAAACGCACATGCTATCTAGCATATGAAAGTAAATTACGCAAATGAAGTTGCAGTGTGTTCCTCTGAAATGTAACAAAAGCACAGTGAGACACGGTCTGCCTTAAGTTATAAAACAGCCCAGACTATAACCAAGCCATTAAAAGCTGCTAAAAAAAGGAAAATCTGGCAAATGAGTGCTAGTGACTACCATCGTTAGGACTTGCTTCCCTTCACCCCCTGTGCCTCAAAAGCCTCTATAAGGTTTTATGTGGGCCTCATTGATACAATAATTATTTTTTTCCTGTAATCTTTCAAGGCCTGCACCCTTTTCCCCTCAGTGGAATGGATCAAAGCGGGCTCTATTATTTTCATGAGGGACTCAATCGCTGTATCCAAACTATAATTGAAAGCAGTCGGGCTTGTGTGTTTTGGTCGTCATCTCCGAACACTTGCTCTCTAGAGTGTTTCCCCTTTCTGCATACATCATCAACATACCTGCAGTTAAAAAAAAAAACCTAGCATATCTGGGTTTTGAAATTTGATACTTTAGGGAGTTAGGCACATAGAAATCTTATTTAGATTGGAATTACAGTACCGGTCAAACGTTTGGAAACTTTACTATTTTTTATGTTTTTGAAAGAATTATTTTATGCTCATCACACCTGCATTTGTTTGATCAAAAATACAGAAAAAATATATATATTGTGAAATATTGTTACAATTTAAAATAATGGTTTTCTATTTTAATATATATTGTATATATATTTATATTTATTTATGTATGTATACATTGGCCAAAGATTAACATACAAAAATATATGTTTTGTTTTGAGTTAAAGTAAAAAAATCATAAAAAATCATCAAACCCTGTGAAGACAAATTTATAAAACTACACAAGTTTCTATATAAAATTATTATATTATGCATAATATATTAAAATATTAGATAAATAATATTTAAATATTAATATACTATTTAATATCCACATATAAATACATATTTAACATATTATATATAATATAACAATTATATTCATTTATCTCTTTAAGAATATGACTTTCCATGTATAATGTGACAGAGTGACAAAGATTAACATGCAAAAATATGTTTCTTTTCAGTTCCAGTTTTAACAAAAAACCTCAGAGCTACAAAGATACATTTCACAAACTGCACAGGGTTCTACATTCAATTGTAATATGTACGAAAGTCTTTGATTCTGTCCATAGAAAGTCTCATCTCTCATGGGGTGAATTACAATCAATGAAATGGGCTAATAGTCGCAGCGAGCCCTTCTACGAGTTGCCTCTGATTGTCTGTGTCATTTCTTGGAAGAACAGTGAAACCTCAGCTCATGTAAAACTTCTCCAGACAAGCCCTGGCTGGGACAAATCTTGGTTTTCAAGCTCCAGTTGGAAACACAAAGCACTGGCAACAAGCTGCGAGTAGTTAACGTCCGCCAATGTTTATTGAATAAGAGGCACTTAAGCATCATGTTTATGCAAGATCAGAAATACTCCAGTCTGACACATGTGCACACACACATATGCACCAAATGTTTTCTCAGCAGACAACATCTGCATCCAATATGGACTCAATTTAAGTTTTATTACTGATGTGGAAAAATGTTTATAGCGCTTGGCTTGTTATTCACACACTGTTCCTAGCAAAAGCACTGGGTAGATTGCCACGACAATCCACCTTTAAAAAGCAAACATTAAAATGCTCAGATTGCGGGAAAAACCTGACTTTGATCCACAGCTTTGTTCAAAAAAGAATAACAGACACCTAGAATTCGGATAGAAAACCACAAGAACAGCAACCAAGTATCACAGAAACCATTGCACTAGCACTGCTTACTATTCTGCCTGATGTTACATTTTGCTTCATTTGGCTGTTCTGAAACTGGCGAGCGAATTGCAGTTTACTTGGAAGTTTGGTCTAGAAGTTTTCAGAAGAATTTAAACAAATTGGGTTCGGAACAAGAAATTGAAACGTGTGCGAAAACACCCTAAACACAATAATAAGCAGACGGTTCGTAATTTCCGCTAACTAATTCTCTTTTCAGACAATACCTTGAGCAACTGTTCCAGTCCAACAATAATTCACAGCGTGATTAAGTTTGGCCTCACTCAACTTCTCCCCGATGCCAGAATAAACAGACAATATAATAAGCACTATTTCACAAGTGTATGTCAAAGTGAATGTGTCCTTGCCAGCCATCTATGATGTGTATTTGTGGAGACATCATTTCAGCGGTGATGCTTTAATAAGGTTGGCGTCAAGCCCTACAGGACACATTACTCTTTCATAGTCAAGTCAAAAACATGAATGCAGTTAAAAATTCTGTAATTACTCACTCACCTTCATGTTGTTCCAAACCCGTAAGCTGCTACATTTTCCGTGGAACACACAAGGAGAACTCTGAAGAACGTTTATCCAGCTCTTTTTCAAACAATTCATATAGTGACCACAGCTGTCAAACTCCAAAAAGGACAAAAACCACCGTAAAGAAACCACAGAAGTTGGCCATATGGTCCATGCATTATTTTATAAGTCATCAATTCATACAATACCAATATGTGTGGAACAGATCAAAGGCCCACTTCAGCTCTCAAATCTCATTCTCCAATCTCAATGACGTCTAACCTAGTGCAACGCATCTAAAGAATGTTTGGATTGTACATGAACAAGATTTGTGAGTTTATGAATAGAAATTTAAATTGCAGCTTGTTCATGAATAGCTATCATGGCTAGTAATATGGTGCACATGCCATATGGACAAATCTTATGATATGTATAAGATGTTATAAGATGGTGCTCAACAGCCTGTGAACAGGGCTCGTTTTCATAGTATGGAAAAGAGCAGTAAGAATGTGCCGTAAAACATCTCCATTTGTATTCTATGGAAGGATGAAAGAGTTTGAAACAACATGAATGTGAATGACAGTAATTTAAATTTTTGGGTGAACTGCTTTCTCTATAAGCCTAAATGTTCTCATTTGCATGTCAAAGTAAATTCAATGCATGCACTTTAAAAAAAAATTGTATTAAAAAAAAAGTCCCATAGTCAACATCCATTCAAATAGAAACACAAGACCAACGAAAAACATTCAGATTCCATTTAGGGTCAGATCTCTTCTTCCATTCTCGAGCGGCATATAAGTAGCACCGCAAAACAGCGAGGAAAACATGGACCAGATGTAAGTCCTGACATTCAAAGAAAACATATTATTTCAAATTGAAGAAGAGAACATTGGAAACAGTCATAATATAAATAAATTCAAAAGAAAACCTCATCCATGCTTTAGCGGTTCGAAGAGAGGTAGCGTTATGATGCCATTAAGAGAGAGAAAGAGAAATAAAGTAAGAAAAACATACAAAGAGAGAGAGAGAGAGAGAGAGAGAGAGAGAGAGAGAGAGAGAGAGAGAGAGAGAGAGAGAGAGAGAGAATTGTAGGTAAGTGAGGGAAACCAGTGAGCTGAAGAAAGCTAGAGAAGATAGAGAATGAAAGCTATGCTGGACACAAGAAAAATGGCATCTCCATATTAAAGTGTGTGTCGAATGTGTCAGTTATAATTTCACGCCGCCCGCGGGGAAGAGAATTAAACCCGTCTGTGCCAGTGTGATCTCATTCACCCTTCGTTCCGACTGCATGCTGAATCCCAGGCTGATGGCGGAATATAGCAGGCAAATTGGTTTTAAATGAAAGCTAGCGTCCTAACCGGCGTTCGGCCTCCCTCTCCTCAGCCCTTCCCCAGGTGCACTTAATCTAATTTCATTAAAGAGATGAGGAGCGATGATTGCTTGTGTCGAAACATTAAGCCGCTCCATCTTCACCTCCATAAAAAAACTATTAGAGGCCTGTCAGCAAGCCTGTGGGTGGCCTGTTTATGACTGAATATGAGAAAAGGAGGATGATAGGAGAGATAGAAAAGACAGCTGAGAAGGGTCTAGGGGTAGAGGGTGCATTACAGATCATTAGTTCCTTCAGATCATCCAAACGATGCGGAGAGGAGCAAAGGACGAAAACAGCACTAAAAAGTGGCAGGGAAATCATTTGTCAGGGAGAAAGACTGTAGAGAGAGAGAGGCAGAGGTGCAGACATATAGTAGGGACATGTGCAGACTAGTCTGAAAGTGTGTGTGTGTGTGTGTGTGACGTATATGGACGAATATCACGACAACATGTCTGGGTCACATTGTTACCTAAAAATGTGATCCATTTTGCATGAGGAAATGAAGCCTTTTTAGGACCAATCAAGGTTTTGCAATGTGATAATATTATGGTAATTAAGCATATTTTTTTGACCAAGTCTAATCACTATACATAAATTCTGTACTTTTTTAAGGTAGATAAATTAATTCAATAATGCATTTAACTGATTACATATATTTAATTATGTATTTAAATCAGCATAAATGCACAACAACTATTTTGTTTGTTTGTTTGTTGCAATACTAAAATAAAAACTAGAGGGTTGGGGGGTTTATTTGTCATTTAAATAATGTCAATAATAATAACAATAATAAACCTTATGCAATATTCTCAATGGTCCTACAAATAGGCTTCTGATTTTAGGCTTCAGAATGTTATCACATGTATGACATGTACAATAGTTTGACTGCTTTTTACTCAACATGCTCAAATTTAGCATGTTAACATACGTAATAACTCACACATTAGCAATAAGCAAGCTGATGTACATGATACAACTTAACTTAATCTAGTAACCTACTTCCATATGGGTAATCATGAGAAATCACATTTTTCCTTGCTCTATGTACTACAAAAACACGCTAGCGTTCAGATCTCATAAGAATGCTAGCATGGCGATTCCATGCAAGACTGTGTAGGTAAAGGAGTTAATAAAAACAGGTGGGTTTTAAACAGCAGTGGCCCATCAAATTGGGGCCAACGCAAAGATAAAAGCCAAGCGTGTGGCGCTAATGCTTCCAGTGTCACACTGAACAACATGATATTTGACAGGACAAATAGCTTGAATTGAGAGATGGAGAAGGTTAGGGTGTCAATAAAGACAGCAATGCTCGTCAGCCGTAAAGCCCTTCAGTTAAAGGAGAAAAATGTCTGTGTTTACCTGAAGTGGCTGAAATGGCTGGGTGTGTTATGTGACATGCTGTCACACTGATGTAACGGACGAAGATACAAGAGGAATGAAATAACAGAAATCTCTTTAAGCTGCCCAACACAATAGACAGTTTTCGGTGTTCACTTGTCAGTTGAGATAGAATCACACCTGACAGCTCTGTTCCTGATTCATGCAACTGTGGAAATCTGTGTTAATGCAGCAACTGGACTGTGTTTTGGTTCCATTGCCAAATTCATATCCGCATATGCCTTTTCAGACTTTTTTTCTAACTGCAGAACTAAACTAAATTTTAATGATTAATTTGATCCGTAAGCATTTGAACCATAACCAATGCAACATTTGACAACTAGGGTTGGGAAAAGAAAATCGATTGCAATTCTGGTATCGGATACTTGTTATAACATTTTAATTTTGATTCCACTTATCGATTGCTGTGAGTGCATTTTAATGTGATTTTAAACCATTTAGAAGCGAGAAGACACAAAAGATAACTCAATGCGGCACCGTTTTCTGTGCTGGGACATTCAGAGTGTGTGCACAAAACGCTCATATCAAATGCTGCATTGAGTTCTCTTTGGTGTCGTCTTGCGCTTGAACTGACAAATACACACACTTGTAAACACAGTCGGAGAAAAACGTGCAAATTCACAAGTCAACACCATTGCTAAGTATTTTCTCCTTGGGCCTTCTTTTGTAACATTATAAATGTCTTTAGTGTCATTTTATATCAGTTTGAGGCCCCAATCCTTGCTGAATAAAAGTATTAATAAAAAAATGACAAAAAATTCTTACCAACCCCAAATTTTTGGATGGTAAGTGCATACTACCAAAAAACCCCCAAATTGGTCATAAATAGCAGTATCTTAACAAAATATTGTGAGCAATGAATCAAACGAATCCAATCCAAACCAATTCGTTAGAATCGACTTCCCACTTTGTCATATTCCTGACAATCAATCTGACTCGTGTAATATAAAAATAAGACATTTAATGAGTAAAATTCAAAGGACCCGACTTGATTTTACACATGAAAGTAACTGGACCATGAAAAGTGGACATTACAAACAACTATTAGAACAAGTATCCAATAGTCCACAGCCTCAATGCCATCAGTGGCCATCTTGTAAAAAGAACAATGATAAAAAATGATAAGTATAGCTACTTTGGAACAAAATGCACATATAAGATTCACAATAAGAAACATGCATTAGGCAATTATGCAAATGTTGACTTTAAGATACTACAGTATAAGACTTAACAAACCAATGTAAGCTAAAAATCTGCTAAAAACACTGAGAAATACTGGTGGCACGAAAATGAATCCAGATAAAGAGTTGAATCACATCAGATGGGCTCTTTATCAAAATCCAATCTTTCTTTACAGAAACCTTTAAAAGAAATCGTTTTCTTTAGAAACACACACAAAAACAGCTGTCAGCCATTTCAGAACAGGAAATGATTGTACAAAACAGGCAGAACAATGAAAACAAAGACCATACAATACTGTATATGAATACAAATACAAAATGCATCAACTATCTTCAGCTAGTTCCAAAACTTTTGGCCACAAGTGTTCTTGTAATTTCAGAGATGTATCTCGCCCTCAGGTGGTATCATCTGTCATGCACTGCGCATGCGGTTTTCTTTGAACAAGTCGTGATGTCTTTGTTAATAAGTGGACTAGATCTACAGTATGAAACTATTTTATTCAAATAAGCCCAACTGATCACACCCCTCCAGCGCACCTGCAGGCCGTTTTATAATGTATAATGTGTAAAAATGCCATGATGTTCTTCCCGCAACTGTTCAAAGAAGCTATTGTTCAAGAGAAGACACCTGCTACTATTCAACAGGAGGGAAAGATTAACGCTTTAGAATAGATTTTAATGTATATAATTACAAATAACAGTGTTTTATCTTTTTTTATTCAAAGCAATTATAAAGACTGATTTTTGAAGAGGTAAATATGATATTGCTTATGCTCATAGTTTAAGACGGATAAGAGCATAGAAAAACATCTATGAGTTATTCACCAGCTCACCTTGACACAAACACCATGACAACCATGGCTCATCTAAAAAGTGGCCCTCTAACCTAGAACTATTGTTCTTCTCACTGATGCAAAAAAACGTCTGCTTCTGCATTTATCATGGACAAAATTAACCTCCATGTGCTGCAATCTTTATTCATTTATACAATTAACATGGCAAAATAAACTAAAAACTGAAATCAGTAACAGAGAGCAGGTTCTACAAAAAACAACTTGGAAATTAGTTTCTATATAGGACTTACAGTACAGCAGCCATTACATACTACACACTTATACAGTGTATGTGAGTGTGTGTCTGTGTGTGTGTGTGTCCTGAAACCCTAAACCCTATAATAGCATAAATCTTTGATCTTGTGGAGACATTTTTCATCCCTATGAAGAAAACAGCTTATAAATCACACTAAATTAAGTTATGAAAATATATACATTACAGATCAAATACTTAAATAGTATCGGATTAGCATTTCCATGATCAAAAAAATATGATATTACCATAACGTCATGCTTGAAAACCCATAGGATTATTATTGATTTGGAAAATAAACTTTTAACTTGAAGGGGTCATATAATGCTTTTTAATGTATTCCCTTTCCTTTAGTGTCAATGAATCTGAGCACATTTATGATTTGCAAAGTTACACAACTCATAGTCTCCCACAAAGCTATTTATTCTTCTATCTAACAGAAAACACTGATCCAGACCTGCCTAAAACATCACAATCGATGTCCAGATATTATTACTTCAAACGTCTACGTCACAATGTGAAATATTAGCATAATGCCCCAAAGGCATACAGAAAGAAATAAGGTGAGGTTTTAGTAAACTGAAGTGTTGTCGTCATGACACAGAGATGCTGTGTGCTTGGATGCAAAAGCAAAACCGCTTTGTTTGACCTTCTGAATATAGATGAAACTAGGAATCAGAGGTTAAGATTTATTTATAAAGCCGTTCCCGAGCAGTGAAACCCAAAAGCGGTTAGAGAGGACAGCTTCCTGAACCCAAGCGAGTGCAACGCCATATGTACAAAGACTATACTTACACCGTGTCCTAACCAGACGCGATGCAATAAGATCCAGCAACAAATAATTTGTCTGTCCACACTAGACGCGACGTGACAGCGAGATGCGTACAAATCAATCAAAACCCACAGCCAATCAGAACAGAGTGTGGGCGGGCTCTCGCGGCAAGTGCACAGCACCAGAGAGTAATCTTGACGGCAATCGCAAGAAAATGGATAAGTAGGCTACATAATCAAATTCGCAAATATTACACCATTTAAACAGTATTCAAATACATAGGCTACTAAGTTACTAAAACAATCTTTGTCAAATAATACATTTATTTCTTTACAGTTTGAACGTTCTTGTTTCCATTTGTTTAATGTCAAGATCTGAGGTGAATTATCCATTGTTGCTTTTACAGCTAATTTAGGGCACTAAATGATATTCAGTCACATTACACGAATCTAACATTAAATAAAGCACATAAACCGTACCTGAGATTATCATTGCCACACTTTGTGTTTGTTGTACCAGCATGACGTTGCAGAAAAATAGAAACGGTTTCTAAAACGGCTGGTTAGGACAAAAACTGTGATTAAGATGGAAAAGATACCTTCTATCGTGTGTCGCGGTGCGTGTAGTTAGGACACGGTGTAACACTGTAAAACAGTGTTTCTGCTTAAGGCGAGACACTACAGGTGAATAGGGAAATATTTGTAACTAGCAGATATCACCATGAAACTTTCCCAGTTGATTACCTACATTAAGATGAGAAAAAAATATATTACAAGTTTTCTGTAATTTATTGTTTAAATATGCAAATTAGGCATTATCTAATTAAATATGCGCTAATTTGCCTATATTTTAAAAAACGAAATCTCAGAATTGGATAAAGCCAGGTTCAAAATTCTTTTTTCATTGTGTTCACATATTAGATGGGAAAAAAATTACAGAGGGATTTATGGATATCTACTTTTGTTATCCTGTAAAACAGAATATACTGTCAATAGCCTTAAAAAATGTATTTTCGCCATGTTTTTTGGAATAAAATGTTATATAAATCAGGCTAGGAATAATATATTTACAAATCCCTCTGTAATTGTCTTCATAATATAACTAGGTACAAGACTGGAAAGTTTGGTGTATATAGGTGCTACTGAAGAGGAGATTTCGGACTTGGAGTATGAGAGAAAAGTCATTTTGAGAAAAAGGCATTTAAAGATTTGTAATGTAAAAAAACATACTTTTTTAGTGGAAACAACTATTTACTGACACAATATCTTATCAAATCATTAGCAACAACAATACAAACGACCTAAATCACATCAAAACTTATAAACGCAGCATTTATGGCCTTCAACTGAACAGAAAAACAGTCAAAAACACACATCTGAGTGTCAGAGCACGTCACGTGATGCATCTGAACGAATCAGGTTGTCAGAAATTGACATCAGCCAATGAGATTTCGCTTTTAGGGTTAAATGCCCATTTTACTTTCACGATTGGTTACTGATTAAAAGGAAATGACCATATTTGGATCCGACAGCATTGTACAGAAGAGAGAGAGCTTCACAGACGTGTGTGAGATTAAAGGAAGAACACAGAGATCGCGGAGCAGCGCGTTGATTTAGAACGGCAACTTTTGTTGAATTTCAGAGAAATCTACTGACGCAAATAGACAAAGTGTAGTAAAATAAAGACCTAAATGTGTATTTTGGACTTTTTTTCACCACAAGTCTGAAAGAAAACATGTTATTGAAGACAAATAGCCCAAAATCTCAAAATTGACCAGTGAAAAAAAAACGATGTTTTTGCCTGCCGTGTCTCGCCTTAAGTCGTCGTCGTCTCTTATGACACTTCGCTGAATCTGCTCAGGCTGTTCATGTGTTCTGAAGGAGGCATGGCTTTGAAAACGCTCTGAAGGGAGAGCGAGATCTAATGTTTTTAAAGCTAACTTGCTATTGCTAGTCTTTCCGAAAGTGCCTACCCTACCTGTAATTGTGTAAAATAAGGCACATTATTATTAAAACTGGAGGGGAAAAAAACAGTTGATCCCAATAGGCCATCAACACAGAATTATTAAAATAAAAACGTACACTTCACATCTTAAACTTGGCCCTGACTAAACTCTCTATTTTCCCTCCTTCTTTGCCCTAGATCTGTTACAATCGGTTCAAATGCATAGACGCACATAAACAAACACATACATAACTTGTGACCAAAACGATGCAGGAATTTGAGGAACATGGGCTGGTAGAGAGAAAGGGGCCCACAGAGAAACAAAGAAAGTAAAGGGCCCCAAAATGAGTGTGGAATACCCCATTTCTCTTCTCTCTGAAGCCTACTAGTGTTAAAAGAATAGCAGGCTCTAAAAGTCCCTCTCTTCATCGTGTCAAACCCAAAGAGGTTTTCTCTTACCATCTGCCTCAATGAGGAGAGAGATAAAAGCCTATTGACTAGCGTGAGCTGCGGTTAATGCAAATTGCTGCTTGCTATCAATGTATTATTTATAGAGCACGCCGGAGACGTTTTCCACTGAACTGGGAGCTTGGCTTACAGGAGATTAGTTATGCTATCACATTCATTTAGCAGGGAGTAATTGCTTAACTGCAGGGGAATTAACACGTGTTACACTTCCACTGGAGCTACATGCTGTTTATATGGGTGACAGACATATTAGGGTTATCAATATTAAAAGATAAACAAGCGCTAAAGGTGCTGGGAAAAACATTCCACCAGAAAAAAGATCTGGCAACCTACAAACCGCTAACCAAATCTCGACAGCATTCGTGACCAGAGCGCATTTGAATAACAAATTAGACATAATGGTATAATCTGACAAGTATCTATCCATCACTATATGTCTGTAGCTGTTGTTTATTTTGGAAAAAAATATGCAAATATAACACCTTGTGGAAAGCTCAGATGAAAACAGTACTATCATTTAATGTCCGCTGACATGATCACAAATCACACTATAAACCAGAGATAAAATTGTACTCTCTTACATCAAAACTGTCCAGGAAATGATGTATATTGTTACAGAGAAACATACTATCAAGGTTGTGGTCAATGTATTAGTGATGGGAAGTCTGATTATTTTCCGTGAACTGGTTCTTTCGGAGAGTTCATTTCAATGAACTGGTTCAAAAACGATTCACCAGTTCGTTTAATCACTCAATGATGTCACATATACGCAATTCTAATATTAAAGGCACCAATAATGACGTGAAATGTTAACGTTTTATAAACTTTTCATAAACCACAAAAAAACATAAAAAAAACATTCAAAAACCCTTTCATTTCACTCCTCATTCAAATCAACAGCCCAGAACTGTTCTAACCATTAACAGGCTCTTGACTCGAGAGAGAACTGCTATGTTTTGCTTTTGACTCGAGAACAACTGCCGGATCGGATCACGGTTATATTTCCAATACCTTTTATTTGTTATACTTTATGCTTTTCAGCAAAAGAAATCAGAAACATACATTTTGCCTCTGGGCTCACAGTTCTCAGTACTGTATGTCGAACTCAAACATGCCAGACTGTTCTCAGTTCAGTTTACTGTTGGACTAACTGGAGCGCTGAATGATTTGGTAAAAACCGGCATCAGAGGATCATTATACTCCTGGATATTGGTTCATTTCGAGATGGAGTGACTGTCAGTGTCTAAAAAGTGAGTTTGATTGAGTAACTTTTGCTGACTTGAGTCGTGAATTATTTCAGACAGTTCAGATCGATTTGTTGAACTGGTTCAGCCAGTTAACAACAACAACAACAAAAAAAAAACGGTTCAAAAGAACGATTCTTTCACGAACTGGACATCACTACAATGTTTGAGAGCAATTTCACCCTGGTAGCTCTTTTCTAATTGGTTAAATCCATGGTTCTGCAACGTCGGCCCTACGATAATTGTAAAAAAAAAAAAAAAAAAAGCCGTTGATACCATCTTTCGGAAACAGGACACGGAAACATAAAATACTAAATATTTTAAGAATTACAATTACTTTAGCTAACAAAGGATAGCTTCCCCTTCATATTTAGAAGGTGCTCACCTATTTTGGTGAAGTTCACAATAGCTCTTCCTGTCTATAATTAACTAGCACAAACATCAAGACAGGGGACTACTTTTCTTTTCTAGTTCAAACTACTTCAAAGCAGTTGAATTGACACACCAAACACAATGACACCTCACAGAAAGCTTAAAACACTGCAATAAGTGTACTCGCTCTCTATCGCACTGCGTTTCCCTTTGTATCCCTGTAATATGCAAATAATCAACAATCACAAGACTGGCAGCCATTTTCTGTCATCTACACACATACACAAACACACATGCAGAAAGACGACAGCCTTTCATACTATAAACTCCAAAATCACTCTTACTCGCTGCACGGTGGGTTAGGTAAACAGACGCACACACACAAACACTCATGAAAAGAAGTCTTACCTTGTCATCGATGTCACTCTCGCTGTCACACTGTAAGGAGATAGTGAGAAGAAAAAGATATGAGAGAATTATTCATTCATTCTCCGACCTCATTATCGGTTCAGGTATGATTTTTACGGCTCCTCTTTTTTTCGTTCTTTCAGTGACACCTTTCAACAAAAATGGAGGTGATGAAGGGCATAAAGTGATACATTTGAAAGAGACTGCCATGGTTTAAAAGCGAGACACCATAAAATCTAACTTTTCCATCGGTTTTTCGGTTCAGTGAATGATAATAGATAGTAAAGGTAAGGGGAAATTTTTAGTATACGGACAAAACGCTTTCAAATTACTGGGAAAAGGATTATGCGAAAGCCACCTGACAGCCCGCTGGTGCTGAGACGAAAACGTAAAACTTTAAAAGCAAATTTCACATCTGAAATTGTCTCATACTTTAGCACTATGGTGCATTGACAGCATTTAGAGGAACATTTTTAGGAGCCCATTCAAAGTTTTTTATAAACAAAGTTTCTACATACATACAGGAGAAAATTATTTCACTGTAAATGATTTCGCCTTGGCTCAGAGTTTGGCCTTTGGTGTTTCTCGATCCCATTAACTTCTCTTTTTAATTGACATTTTCCTCTTACTCTGTACTATATTTGTCAAATACAGAGGCAAAATCCACATAAATGCATTTAAACTGTCTTGAAAGTAGAAAAGAATAATATAACAATAAATAAGTACAATAGATCCCACCAGCAACTCATTAGCATCTGTGTGTCACTTCACCCAAGACATTTTCTTTTGAAGATAAATCATTGAATTACTCGATCTAGATCAAAGTAAATCTGTGGCACTACAAAGCTAGTTGAGAAAGGAGAAGGGAAGAGGTTTTATAAAGGACTAAAACTAATTAACATTGTACAGTGGAGCACAGAATATGGCCACCAGTACAAACTTTAAAACATCTATATAAAAATACAAAAAAATTCTCACATTAGGATACACGGTCTCCCTCTCTCCCTGTTACAAAATACCCTCTACAACACTTAGCAGACGCTGGAGTGCCGTATTCCTCCATAAATTTTTCATGCCAGGCCATTATTGCACACTCTCGCGCTTCTAGCCTTTCATTTGAACGAGTGTTGGAGGACATTTCGGGTCTCGCGGCATAAATGGACTGCAATTATGCATATGCAAATGAGCAATTACAATCCATTTGCACTTAAAGGACTGATCTCAACCACTCACTTTTGTTTTCTTAATGAGGATTTGAAGTTTGCTTTTTTTTCCTCGTCCTAAAATGAGAATTTTCCATTCAATCTTCTTTATTCTCCATTTAGAATCTGATTGTTTGTTTACATCTGTGTTTGCATGTCTTCGTTAACGAGAGACATTCACGAGTGTAAAGTCTATAGGTAACCGCGACTCCAAGACGTCCCAACCAGCTGGCCAATTAACTGTTGCCAAGAAAATCAAGGTTGTGGGTGACAGAAGAGTGGTTTGTTTGATATGTTTTACTGTTGTGTAAGACAATCATACAATTGTAAAAAAATACACATCTTCACAAATATCCAGTGAACAAAAATGATCTATGCTCAATACACAAATACTTAATTATAACACAAATTGAGAGCAAAAAGGTCTGTTATACTCATATCACTTCTATAAGTGCCGTTTCTAATGCCAAGTCTAACCGTTTCTCCTCCTAATCTCCTCCATAGCTTTAAAATATAGAATTATGTGTAGAATTCAAATTGGTCAGATAAATCATATGATCTACTCTGTGATATCATGTCTCTGGACCGGAGCAGACTGTGTGTGCGCTCTGCGGCAGTTCACGGTTCGTGTGACACTAAGGGAAAATCAGACTTAATTTGCCCCAATGGAAAGCATTATTACACTGTCTGAATCGTTCCCTATCCCCTATATTCACCATATAGAAAGTAGTCATTGTGTGAATAAGTGATAGATTTTAGCTGCAGCTTCAGCGTCTAATTGGGGGCGGGACGCTTTAGATTCTAGAGAGAATGTGATTGGACAGAAAATCTGATGAGAAGCTGGAGAGCAGAATGATGTCATCAAAATCATTGATCCATATTGGCCCATCAACTGTTTGGTTACCAACATTCTTCAAAATATATTGTGTTCAACAGAAGAAAGAAATTCATACAGGTTTGGAACAACTTGAAGGTGAGTAAATGATGCCAGAATTTTCATTTTTGGGTGAACTATCATTTTGATTCCATGAGGACTTTAAACTAATGTGAACGAACAATGGCAAGTTGTATTTTAGTATTGCTAACGTTTACAAAGACTAATAAATACTGTAAAAAATTTATTGTTCATTGTTAGTTGATGCATTAACTAATGTTTACCAATTAAACCTTACATTAAAGTGTTACCAAACAAAATGAATAAAGAAATCCCTATCGTCTCCAATCAGGCAAACATCTGGTCATCTTTACATTCAAATCTATATCAGGAAACAAAGAAATGACTGGGGAGAAAGAGACTAGACAAAGACATCTCTGTCTTTGGCTGTTGACGCCCATTATCACCCTTTGAATATGTTTGAACCAATAATGACAGGTCCTGCTCAAACCAGCAGACTTCATCAGCAGATTTTTGGTGGTTTAATTTGTTTGTGCGTGTGTAGAGTCTTTGTATGCAGAGGCTACGCTCAACGTTCATCCTCCCACACAGGGTTTTGCAGCACACTTTCCTATAGCTAGCATGAAAATAAAGATTAGACAAAACCTGCAACCAGGGACAGGAAAACTCTCAGAGCGGTCTTAAATTCAAAAGCCTGCATTCGCTCTATGGAAATTCAGCACAGTTCAGCAGCCGTGCGCTTTTGTGGGTATAGATGTTTCATGTACATGTGTGTGAGTCTGTGCTGTGGATTAGAGGCACACATTCATTGACTCCGTCCTTTGCAACACTGCCTAAACAAATCCTAATTGCTCAGCTCTACTTGTCACAAGTCATCCACTGTAGGTCCAAGGCATTAGCACAAACAATGTGGCTTAGCCGATTGTCAATCATGTTCTTATTCAGGTGGGATTTTCTTGTTAGGCGATGTGGATGTTAAACAGTTCAAAGCAAACAGCTCTGTCAGTGATTCAAACACGTGGTTACATTTCTCCGCTCTAGTAAGTAAAGACAACAAAAGGCACGTTGTGTTTGACTGTATCCTGCATAAAGGCCATTGCGGCTAACATCCAACCCTGAATGTAATGTTTGCTAGCCCATAATACGATTGTATGCATTCGTGTGTGTGTAAGCATGTGGGTGTGGATATGTGTGCAATTTGAACACACGCGACTCAGGCACACCTACATCCTGTGCAGCAAAAAGAGGCCCAACTGAACCCAAAAGAATAGAAAAAGGTAGACCTGAGCAAAGAGCTAGAGGACACAAACAGGAAGACAAGGGGAAAAATCAAACATATTGTTTCAATTCTGAGAAACAAACATTTGGAGTGAGAAAGGCATACAATAGCAACCTTTCTTTTAAATTGTACCATGGAAAAACAAGTAAATGGTAATCAAATCGTATCAAAGTATCATGGAATTTTCACACGATTCCATAAAAAATTATATATATATATATATATATATATATATATATATATAAATAATATAAATATATAAACATGTATAATACACATCTGAATATAATTTTAGATAAAGATAAATAAATAATAACAATATAATTAATGACATTTATATAATTATAAATTATAACTATATATATATATATATATATATATATATATATATATATATATGGAGTAATATTTTATTTTACACACATGCATTTTTTAGTTTTAAAATAATAAATATATAAAATAATGTATATATAAAAATAAGGTAAATGTAAATGGACTGTGAAGTACATATACATTAAAAATACCTAATCATTTTTTTTTAAAGTAGCCTACCATTATACAATGATAAATCCCACGGTACTAAATTACTACAATATTAAATTAGATCAAAAGTTAGCATAGTGCCTTTTTATTTTTTAAGTACCATGGACTACTTTGTAAACGCCATATTGGAATTGGAATTGGATTGGAAATCATTTATTTGAAACAGGGACAATGCACAAATAAACATTAAACTTGTTAAACAAGAGAATATGTTTTGGGCCAGGTTATAGCAACAATTGCTAATTTCCACCAATGGTTTCCAGTTATAAAACCATTCTAAAGGTTTTATAACTGTTTTACATGCCTGAGACCAGGATGTAATGCAGTACAAAAGGTGAGGGATGATCATTGCATTTAAATATGTACTAGATGCTTCAGTGGTAAGAGAGTTTCTTATGTATCTAAAATTTATTAAATTTCAATTTATTGCACAATTTTTTAATATGAATTTTAAAACTAAGCGTTGAATCTAGAGTTACCCCCAGATATTTAAATGTATCTACATGTTTTATATATTGGCCATTTACTAAAATTTCCGGATAAGTCCTAAGTGTAGACCGATTTGTGAAGAACATGGTTACAGTTTTTTCAACATTTAATGTGAGGCATGAGTCATTTAACCAATCACTGACCTTGCTCATGACACCAGATAATTTCTTGGCTACGTCAGTTGCACTTCTCCCATATATGAATTTTAGCACCATGGTACAAAAACGAAACCAAAAAAAGTGCACAAAACAAATCTTTCAATATGACACACCTGTGGAAAGGTCGTGAAAGACAGTAAAGACAGCCAAGACAAAAATCAAATACTACGATAAACGCAGCAGACGCAGGCGGAGTAGTAAAACATATGAGAAGGACACTGAGCAATACAATTAAATGTCGTGTTATGTTTACTTTGGACAGTACAGCTTCCCCTGTCATCTCCCGTGAAGATGGTTTTGACATTTAAACAGCTTTCTTCACATTTGGTGTGCGTGTTTTATTTACAGACTCCCTCATGAACACTGCGGCACGTCCGTGTGTGTGTGCGTCAGTGAGCGAGTGTGATTTATTCACAGCGAGTCTCACTCTGGACCCCGTGGCTTCAGTTTTGGCCTGCCGACGGGCTCATATATTTCAGCTGAAATGGGAATGGGAGGAGGGGTGGGGGGGAACTGTCTAATATTTCAGAACATTTTCCTGGCAGCATTTTAATAGACACGCACACCAAGGGGGGGAAGACAATAAGCGTTGCGCATCCCGGAGCACATTAAAACCGACTGCCCAAATCAATAACACAGTTGCACCTGTCACATGCTGAGGAGATTGGGAATGAATTGGCCTTGGAGGGGGAGTGAGAAACTAGCCTGACGACAGCCATGCTGGCTCAACATCAGCGTCTGCCTGGGGATGTCTGGATGAATACTGATTCCAGCAGTACAGGATGCCAGAAAGACCAAAAAATATGCAAAACCAGATCTCAGCACCTTCCGTGAATACATTTCGGTGTCAGCGCCATGGCAACAGAACAACAGTGACATCATCGGGGGCTGTCAGCACGTGCAATAATAATGAGGCCTGTCTGCTGCTAATCTGACACAACAATAATCATCTAGTGATCTGTATTACAGAGAAAAGAACACTGACAACAGTAAAAACTGTTGTCTTAAATATGTTTACTCAGGGAATATCCTCATCCAAAGTCTTTTTTTTATTATTTCAAAGGGTTTAAAGGGTTAGATACTTTAAAGGGTTAGTTCCCCCAAAATTGAATCTGTTCTCATTTACTCGCCCTTCCAAACCCGTAAGACGTTCGTTCATCTTCAAAAGTACAAATGAAGATATTTTTTATGAAATCTGAGAGATTTCTGTTCCTCCATTGACAGTCTAAGCAACTACCACTTTGACGCTTCAAAAGGTTCATAGGGATCGTCGAGAGATTTAATTTAAAATATCTTCATTTGTATTTCACAGATGAATAATAGTCTTATAGGTTCATGACAATCTTTTTTTTTTGAGTGAACTATCCCCTTAACATATAGAGATAGAAAAATACCTCAAGTTTATACTGATGTCCAATTCAGTGTTGTTTTTGTTAACTTAAACTCAATAATTGAAATACATCTGAAATTAAATACAAAATTAGATGAAAAATGTAGTCTGAAAAAAGTAAACAAAACTTAGAAATGTTGCCTTGGAAACTAACTAAAATAAGTTCAAATAAAAGTTGAAGTGTTGTAATTACTAAAAATAAATCTGAAATAAAAATAAAATAATGCTACAAAAAAACACAAACACTAATAAAAATGTCAAAAGAGATTATTTAAACCTAAATGAAAACAATATTTTGATTTAGTTTTTGTTTTCAATAAATATGATATTAGTATATAATTACTACTAAAATAACACTAGTCCAATTCAATAACAGATACAGTAGGATTCAATTCACAAAATGTTTGTAAATGGCTGGAGAACTTTTTGGAAAATCGTATTTGAGCCATAAAAACATTAAATATTTTTTCTAAACTAATCAAAAAAGGTGACTAACTAAAACGATGCATTTCCCTACAAAAATTAGCGATGACTAAACTGACTCGCTCTTAGAGTGAACCAACTTGCTCAAGGTCAACCGAGTAGGTTCAAACTCGGGTGTTACCTCATAATGTATAATCACAGAGGTTATCTTCACCCTAGAAGGTCAAACTAAGGTGAAGGTCAAAAGTCAAAGATATAGTCTAGGTTATCAAATGTACACTTTGCACACACAATCCATTGTAGCAGTGAGTGAGTCTGTGAATACAACACTACAGGCTTTAAATAATTCAACACAGGACCGTCTCTGTTAGTGTTCACTTCAGGCGACTCTCCCTCTCAGTGGCCCAGCGGGAACTTGAGTCACTTTAGGCCGTCTCGAGGGACTGAGCAGACATCGTCGTAGTGTAACTCCAACTAGCATGACAAACAACAAAAGGTCAATGCTCATAGGCATCGGTTACATTACTTTTTGCCAAGGATGAGTTTGATCCGACCACTCTATTAAATAGTCTGCGACGAATACTTTATTGCAGACTGGAATGAATTATCCCCCAAAAAATATTTTGTAACACTTCAGTTAACATTAGTTAACATGAATTAACATTGAACAACACTTCTACAGCATTTATTTATCTTAGGTCTTGTTTCACAGACAGGGCTTAGATTAGGCCTTTGTTCAATTTAAGGGTAGCTTTTATAAACAGAAAAAGACATTGTTGGTGTGCATCTTGAGAAAAAACAATGACACTGACAATGTAAGGTACAGTATGTCAGTGCAAGTTGCTTTCAGTTAAAACAGCTCAAACATGCATTTTAGTCTGGGACTAGGCTTAAGCCTTGTCTGTGAAATAGGGCATACAATGTCACTTTCTACATTTACTAACACAGTTCTGAACCAACAAGAACAAACAATGAATTATTTATATATTTTTTAATTAGCATTAAGTTGATACATTATGTAAAAAATATATAGCTCATAGTTAGTTCATGTTAACCAATGCGAACTAATGAGACCCTTTGTAAAGTGTTACCAAATATTTCAGCATATCCTAAATCAGGGGTGGGCAAGTTCGGTTCTAGAGAGCCGCTGTCCTGAGTTTAGCTCCAATCCTAATCAAACACACCTGAACGAGCTAATCAATGGCTAAATTTGAAATCGCCCCCTAAACCCTCATTCACTAATCACTATGTTAGTCCACTAATCTCGTTCACTTGAAGAGTGAGCAAATTCAGACAGCCGTTGAGTATACATCGGTTGTACACTTGTTAATGTGGTGCATTGTGGGATTGAATAAGTGCACTCAATAACATCCACTATGATTTCGGACACCACTATAAATGGCTGTCCCCTCAAATAACGCCCTATTTGAGGGTATAGGGGGCGATTTCAGACTCAGCCAATGTCTTCAGGATTACTAAGGCTACAGGCAGGTGAGTTTTTTTTTTTTTTTTTTGGGTTGGAGCCAAACTCAGACAGCGGTTCTCTGGACCAAACTTGCCTACCCCTGACCGAATTAACATTCATGACATCATCAGCGCATTCGAAACGGTCGCCCCCTTCAAAACATGTTTTGGCGCCACCACTTTTTAATACAAAGCCAGTGCTAAATAACATACCCTAAGCAACGGAAGGGCCAACAATTCCTGGAGCCTCTCACACACAAAGGCACTCTAGAAACAAAAATGGCTGCTTACAATGGCAAAGGAAAGAAAAATAATCAAAATGGTTTGGTCTATAAATACATCAACATCCCGATTCCCGACTTGAGGTCAACAAAGAGCTTTCACAGAACTTTGCCAGCATAATATTTCAGTCATGTTGCTCAAGCGCCAACCCTTCAGAGATGAGAAGACACCAGCTTTCCTTGACCCCGGCATAAATGATGGATCAAAACCAGACGCCCACACTTTGATTTGATCAAGGCATCAAATTCATGCAGCAGTTTGACATGTGACTTTGCCTTTGGGCATTATGGGAAGTGACTGGAGCAAAGAGAAGTTGGATTAAGAACTATTGATCTGATCAGGGGTTGAAGGCAGAAACTGAAAGAGAAAGATAATGATGCATATAGGAAGAGTGTGAGTTGATGTGGGAGGGATGGAGAGAGAGGAAAGATGGAGAGAGGAGATACAGGAAAGACTTCAGAATTGACAGGGTAACGGACAACAGATTGAAAAAAAAAAATCGAAATGCAAACTTATAATATAAACTACAGTACCAGTCCAAGGCAGTTACTTCAGTTTTACTTAAAAAAAAAAAAAGTTAACTATGAGTCTATGAATGTCATCAACAGACAGCACAGCTTTTCTTGTTGGTAAATTAATAAACAATATATATGTTATAACCTTTGAGGGTCATGTGGGAATCAAATATCATGAGATAATTTACAAAGACATTACATTTAACAATCAAAAGGTGTCAATAGACATTCGCTATAGACCTTATGCGCCAGAGAAACAAGCATGCAGCCATCTTTAGAATTTTGTGTTTGAACTTCCATTTTTGCGCTAGCTCTGTATGTTTTTATGGCTGTCGAAGAATAATTCGCTGGTGAAATGGATTTACTTATTGTATTTTAAAAGCTACAACTGTAGGCAGCAGCACACAAGAACACTCGTTGATACTAATTGTCATCTTAGCAAATGCCCATAGCTTTCAAAATGAACAATTTCTGTATGAATGAGTGCAAAAACTATTTTGTATAAGAACAAATTGTAAATGACAAATATTTGACAAAAACAACCTTGTGTAATAATATTAATACTATGTGATATTGAGAAATAAATAACTATAGATCATAAATAAATGCAAAAAAACTAAAGTCAGTAGCATCATTAACAACATTGACTATTTGTGTTCTTAATAAATGTTCCTGTTTGTACTATGCATTATTCACCAGTGCATGCTTGGAAAAACCAACAACACAAGCCTACAGTGATTCAATCAAATCTGGATGGACATTATTTCACTCAGAAATACATCACATTATAGAAGTTAAATGCATTTCGAATGCCATTTCATGCTGTTTTCAAGATATCTTGCTAAACACTGGATTCATTTGGTCGAAATCACTGACTAACGTCTGCAACCGAGTCAAAGCGGTGCCGCTGTGGTTCTCAGCTGCCGGCCCATGAGAACATTCTGGAGACGTCTAACAGCATTTGGCTATGTGTGATGTGACAGGGAATCTCAAAGGAGCGTTAGGGAGTTTTTACAGCACTTAGGGCCTATTTACACTTAGTCACTTCATGAGTCTTTATCGATTGGACTGCTATCCATTTTGGTCCGCACATTCCACTCACACTTGGCCACATGAATGTGTGTCTGCAAAAACAATCTACTATTCCTAACAAAAAAAAAATTGCTGCCTTACATTTTTAAGTACAATCAACTCAGATGTCGAAGTCATTTAAACTTAAATTACATTGAACTGATGTCAAACATTTGTTGAATATTGTATAACTTAAAAAAAGTCGAAAATTGCTTTGCTTTAAAATAAGTTATGTAAAAAACATATGTTGTCAACTTATTGATCATATAATATTTTACAGTGTATGATTTTCTTTCTTATATGCTATTCCCTGGCTTAAGCCTAGTCCCAGATTAAGTTTGAGCCGTTTTAACTGAAAGTAACTTGCATTGATGTATCTTAAAATATGTCAGTGCCATTGTTTTGTCTCAAGATTCACACCAGTAATGTTTTTTCCTCGAATTGAACTAAGGTCTATTCCTGGTTTAATCTAAGACCTGTCTGTGAAACCAGGCCTATAGTATGTAGTAAAAAGGATATTCCCAGGATTATTTTATATAAATCATTTTGTTTCTTCTTATTTTTGTTATCGGTAATAAGGGTTATAATACCATGAACTAAGTATTAGTTCACTTAATTTGATAAATAAGATCAAATTAAACTGAAATAAAATCAAATCTAAAAACTAGATAGTTTCCAAGGCAACATTTAACATATTGATATGAATTAAAACCATATAGACATTTATTAAAAACAAAAACAAAATGACTAAAACTTAAACTAAAATTAAAACAGAACACAGGCCTATATAAAAAAAACAACATACAAAATATGAATCAAAACTACAACAATATCTCAAAGATATTAACACAAGTCAGCATTAAACATGAGGTTGTTTTGTGTAACATTTTCTTTTATTTAGTTACTTAAGTGTCACGTGAGTTACCCTGGTGGTGTTTTGTCTTTCTGTGTATGCAAATACTGGCCATTTTTGAACTGATTCATCATAAGACTTTCTATTAAACCACCAATGAACTATTTTCATGGTTGTTATCAGTACATTTTAAAGTAAAAAGCCAAAGTAGATTGGTATATTAGCACTAAATCACTTGATATGCATTCTAAATATTCTAAATGATTCTAAAATATACAGGCACCAATATGCTATCCCATAATACCGGACAAATTGTGACTATTTACTATAGTAAATATAACAAAACATTTTTTACAGCGAGTCTTATCCAACTGTCTTGGATGTTTTTCCCCCCACACATTTTATGAATGGGTCGCTTTCTAATCATAAAAACCCAAATGTCCAAGTGTACTGCACGTAGCCCATTACATCAGGCACACAAAACAGCAGCAAAACCAACTGCAGACGGAAAAAAGCATGCAGCGCACACACTCACACACAAACACAGAGCACTAGGCCGTAGGAATTTAAGTGAGGGTGCTGAAGAAATTAGGCAGGGAAGGAAGGAAATGGGATGTTGACTTGAACTGGCCTCCAGGGCAGCAAAGAGCCTGAATGTGTGTGTCTGACAGTTTGATCGAGTGAGTGGAGGTCTCCCCATGGCCTGCGTGTAGCGCACCACAGAACAGATTGAGCCTACGGGCATTTCTCTCGTCTTCAATCTCTCTCTCTCTTCTGTGTCCTTGTGTGGGCCGCAAAACACTGAGAATAAAGCCAGGATGGATGGATCAGAGACTAGACGGAGCGGGAGAGAACGAGAGAGAAAGAAGACACAGCAGTCGAGTCATTGGTCCTCTCTGTTCAGTCACTGTGGTGTGTGTGCGCGCATGTATCAGTTGGTAGGAGGCCTGAGCTCTGATTTCTGGGGGCAGTCAGCCGTTTCACGCTTGACTTGTCATTCAACCACAGGGCTCCTCACTATGGGTGACAGAGATTGAAGGAGGACTGCTTTCTTTTCTCTATCTCTCTTGTTTAATTTCAATTGTGTGTGCATCATAGGCACGGAAAAACACATTTGAGTACATTTATATTGCCAAAGAATAATGTTATTATTATTATTATTTTTTTTTTATTCAAGTGGGGTAACCTAGTGACAAACAAAATAAAACCTAAAAAAAATAAAACGTTGTGAAATAAATAAAAATGCAGAATAAAATAAACTAATAAAACAAAAATAAATTCAAAAATGAACATTGGAGTGTAAGATCAATGAAATAACCCTCAGGGTTAGTGTAGGTCCGAGAGGTTTTGTCTTTCCTCTAGGATGAACAGTGACAGACTCATTATTCAGCTTTGACCTTAAAGATTTATCAAGACATTTTGTTTTTGTATTTTAAAAATGTGGCTCTTGCATTTATAGTAACATGATCAGTCTCTATAATACCTTGTCTGAACACATGTTCTTGTGCTCTTCCAAATGTTTGGCTATAATAAATCAGTCAATGGTGAGGGCACACAGTCCCACAAGTACAGTAAGTGCTGAGAAAGTAAATAGGCAGTGACCCAATCTGCAGACTTTTTTAGGCTGATTAAACTGTTGGGCTTTATTCCAAACACCACACACCCACCCATACATTCATCCACCCACCCACCCATCCATCCATAGTGTATGCACACACCCAGTAAGTTGTCTGAAGTTGAATATGGCACAAACAGTGACTCAACTAGTGCTCACTTTATTCCAATACAGTCTTACACTACCGGTCAAAAGTTTGGGGTCAGTATGTTTGTAAGACATGAAGAATATATAAGAATTTGCATTCAGCAAGGTGACAGTAAAGACATTTATAATGTTTAAAAAAATACTATAAAAATGTTGTGTCTCTTGAACT
The DNA here is from genome assembly GCF_949152265.1 of Phoxinus phoxinus. Lineage (NCBI taxonomy): Eukaryota > Metazoa > Chordata > Actinopteri > Cypriniformes > Leuciscidae > Phoxinus > Phoxinus phoxinus. The sequence continues at coordinate 10,472,423 of NC_136878.1, read as the reverse complement.
TTCTATTCCTTAAAGAATCCTGAGAAATATTAAGCAGCACAACTGTGATAATAATGAGAGATGTTTCTTAAGCACCAAATAAGCATATTATAATTATTTCTGAAGAATCATGTGACACTGAAGACTGGAGTATGATGCTGAAAATACACCTTTGCCATCACATATAACATATATTAAAATGGAAAACAGTTAGTTGTTATCACTTTTTACAATATTTTCCCTTTGTGCGTTGAGCACACCAATGATGTCTTAAACTGCTGTCTAGTAGGCAGATTTAGAAACGGAGTTGTTTCTCTATCAGAGTGGATCTGGATGTTGGGGTATAAGGAAAGATCTGTATTATCTGTATTTGTACACATGCAGTAAATCAGTTCTTGTTTGCCTTGTTTTGTTTTGTTTTTCATCGTCGCAAGCTGTCATACGGTTCTCAGTTTAGCTTCAACTGATGAAAACTTGGAGCGCAGCCTGTGAAGTGTTCTCCAAATAAAATTTCAAAAAGAGTAACAAAGAAACCAAGAAGGGAAAAAGAAAAAGAGCGCGTGAGAGAGAGCGAGAGAGAGAGAGAGATAGAGAGCATCCTAAGGCATTGAATAATTTAAAGAAAAACACCAGCAGTTTGACCCAGTGCAATACACCAGAAATATCACAGACAAGCTCTCTCTCATTCTCTCTACAGTGCAGAAGACATCACTAGCAGCCATATTCATCAGATCTGTCTCTCCTCTGAAGAATAACAGGACAGCTGACAAGTCAGTTCTGCTCATCCTCCCTGTAATCTTTCACCTGTGCGCTCTTCTATTTTATTCCTTCTCATTTCCTCTTTCAGTAGTTAAACTAGAGTTACTGTCAAACAAGGAACCTGAAAATGAGGCTGGATCTCAGTAGCACTTGTTGACTGGAGAATTGTATTGAAATCAAGGAAAAACGGTTTCAGCACACACATACTGTATCACGATTAAAAAGATTTTTCCCCCCAAAAGTCAAATGGATTTCAAACAATAATTTATGCTGACTTTATAACAAACGGTGGTTTATTTAATAAAAATTAATAAATAAACAGAAAACGAACACTCATAAATTAGGCATGCTAATACCTAATAACAAGCAAGTAATATAATATAAATGTATTTTCCCGTTGTTATAAAAATAAACATCTGTTTTCTTTTAACTTTGATGAAAGGCCATACGTTGATTTGGTTTAAATAAATTTCTCCCATCAACAAGTGTTTTGTTTCACACCAGTGATTCCTTTTTTCAGCCTTTCTCTTCTCTCGCTGACTTCCTCATCCCTCTTACAATCTCTTTTTTACAACAACCTCTCCTTTCCTCTCCTGTTTGTCTACAATCCATCACTTTAACCCAATAGGCCTGACTGAGGGCAATCTGACAGTTTTGTGTGCGTCTCTATGAAGGCCACACTCTCAACAACTGCATTTCCTGAAAAAGCAGAGGTTAGTCTCAACAGCAGAGCTATACCCCGTTCCGCAGCTCTGAGTGGGTCAGATGAAGAATGAGTCCATTCACCTGGAGACTCAGAATTAGATGGACTATGTGATGTATGCTGCACATGAAACCGCAAGAGTGGGCTAAAATAGCAGGTTTCAATCCGAGTGACTGGCTTCCATGCAATTTCCAGGAGTCTAGATGCCTCTTAATGTCCACCAGGAAATAAAGTACAAATTTTACACATTTTATGTACCAGACTGCTACAATAATCTTCCGAACTAGCTGTTGAAAAAGGCAAAGATTGGACATTTTACCAGCAAAGTCTACACACCTTTCTAACTAATTTGAAAAAGATTTTGAAATTTGAAAAAGTTAAATAATCTAACAAATTTACTTGCACTACCATTCAAAAGTTTAGGGTCAGTAAGATTAAAAGATTAAAAATTAGTTTAAAAAATAATAATTCAGCAAGTATGCATTAAATGGACAAATAGTGACAGTAAAGTCAACAATTGGCTACAATAAGCAACAAAGTGAACCAGACTTTACAATTGTTTGTTTGCTTTAACAATCAGAATATTTAATAAATCTATTTATTGCATTTCATATAACTAATTACATAATGCGTATTGTTAATGATTATTATATTTTACTTATTATGCACACACACAAAAAAAAAGACAAACAAGCTAAGAACAAGCAATCAGGATTGAAAAAAAAATTCAACAAATTGTGCTACTTTGACAGCTCCCTCTCCCTCTGTTTCTCTCTGGGCGTATATATTAATGGTTTGTCCCTTGTTTGTAAATGTGCCAGGTTGTGTGAGTGGCTGCAGGCTGTCTATTACAGCTCTCCTGAGGGGCTCGGCTCCATATGGCCGCGCATATGGCACTCAGCACCATCAATTAATGCTGCTACAACTCCGATTTTCTACCAGCGCTGTCTGTCTTCCGCCTGTCGTGTCTCCTCTTCTCTTCATCTCTCAGGGTTTGCCGTGTTTCTCTTTTCCCCCACCGGGGAATCGAGTGTCAAGTTGATAGTCTCAAATCTGATAAGCGCAAAGTTGTCTCACGTTTGAGACGTCTCATAAAGGTTGAAGCCGATTGGAGGTTGCTTTCTGATTTGAGGAGATGTCAGTGCGGGGGAACGTCTTGGATTCGAGTTAAAGTTGTGTGTCAGAAAGGTTGCAATTATAACATTGTATGATCTTATTTTTAGTTTCACTACGGGCACATTTAATTTGAAGTGTGTGATTGCATGTGATATCATTAAACGGAATTACAAAAAAAAAAAGAAAAAAAAAGTGTTTCCCGAACCCTCCAACATTGGCCAAACAACTATAGAAGGAAAGTTAAGAGTACAATTATACTAAGTACTCCAGTAAAATTGGATTGCTTTTCGAAAATCATGAATGAAAACTGGAAGTACAGAAAAAATAAAAGCTGATGCCTGACATTCAAATATAGTGTATGATGTTGAATGGATTGAGAAATGAGTAGCTCCCGACGGATGAAGTCACCTTCTAATGCCCTATAGTTGTGTTTTTCAGACCAAGTGCAATTAACAAGCTTATTTGAACGGCAGAAGTTCCCACTGTGTGCTCCCAACGGTCTCATTTTAGAAAGACTGTATGCGCACACAAAGGAAGTTGTGGAAATGTTTTGGACAGCTAGTCATTTTGAAGATCAAAGTGAAATTGTGTAGAGTGACTCCAGTTCTTAAGATTTGAGTTGTTTCTGTTGTCTGCTTTCTGAGAGGTTTCCATCGGAAGCTTGAAGGTGTTGTCAGTTCTAGAGAGAATGCCTCCATCTCATTAATGTGTGATGCAACTCAGATGCGTGATGCGTTCAGACTCACAAGCGCATACAAAAACAAAACAAACCAAAAAAAAAAAAAAAAATAGTAGTTCTGCTTTGCATCGAGAAAGCAAATCACTTGTCTTGTGTATCTTATGGTAGGCGAGGATTTTCTCTCTTCAAAGTAATCCCTATTCACAAACACCCAGGAAACCCAAGACAAGACATTAACGCATCACCCTTTTCTTGATCGCCTTCCAAAAGATTTTGCATGCCTGCCAGGGCTGTTCCTCCCAGCTCTCAATGTCTAAGCCCAGGCTTGATTGATTGAGTCAAGCTGCTAGTTACCATGCGAACCTAGACCGTTGCCTGGGAGACCATCACAAAGTGCTTCCTGGGATTTTCAAGGTCACTGGTTGGAGCAGGTCTTGCTGAGGGGGTGGACTCCCCAACTATGAGGGCCCTGTAGGGGGGTCTTTCACAAAACCTAGAGAATACCCCCATTCAATCTTCTTTTCTGCATTGGTCATGCTTGGACTCCACAGAGGATCCTCAACAAATTTGTTGTAATGCGCTGGCATTCCTTTGTTGTTAGAATTCTGCTAAAAGAAACGCGATCTTCTACATTTTGTGGCGCCTAAACATCTATAGCTGCCTTAAGTATTTGGACACAAGTCTCAATAGAACGAATGTCTGAACTTTAATGCATTAGATAATAATATATGAAACCAAGTGGCATCTGCATCTTCATTATTTTATAGTTTTACAATTATATTTCACCAAATAGACTATTTTGACGAATCTATAAAGTTAGGCGTAGATCATCACATTAACTATGGACATGTTCCACCAACATTTGATAATTATAAAATGGCTTTTCACACGTAAAAGAGTTTAAATCCTGAAAACTGAAACTGAATCCTGGGTTGTCTTGCTTCAAATATCACACTGTTCATATTTTATTAAACAATTAATCCTGGGTATTCATAAACTGACGTTTCACTCTAAATCCCTAAACTCTGGTTTAACGTTCATTTGTCACACGTATTTGCATATCGCTTGTAGTGTCAGTGTCATTGATTGGATGAACACAGCAATCTTATTACATAAAGGTTCTAGCAGTGCTCATCCTCAATTTGTATATTGCTGACTGCCATCAAGTTTTTGGACTACAAAGGTAAGAATAAAACAGTCTCTCTTCTTCTCTCCAATTGAGGTGTTTTCCATCACAATTTGACATTTCCCCCTTCAAACACCGAAACGCGTTTATACAACACATTAAATACACGTGCGGTGTTTCTGTGGCACGTGAATATGAGGCACGCGATTGGTTGTCAGAGCTAAGCATCTATTCGTAACATTCTAACACTTGCACACACGCTGCAAAAGCAGGGCTTCATAACACTGGGTAAAAATAGCAGTGCTAACCCCACTTCTAAATTACAAATGTAAAACTTTCCTTTACCCGAAGTTAAAAGCGAGGACTGAACGACAATAACAGTGTTAACCGCAGAGTGCAAAGTCTAAATTACACTTGGAATTTAGAACTGGGTTTAGCATCCCTTTTTACCTTCGTTATTATCGTTGTTCAATTATATTTCAAATTAATAAATATTATACAGTATATGTGTACACACACAGACACAAATACATTTTGGCCACTGTTTTGGGAGAAAACAGGTTTGCAGAACGAACACTGTTGTGACGCTCAATGTCCTGATGCTTTTGTTTTAGCACCAAATAACATCAAATATCCAATTTCTGCTAGTGCACAACTTGTACTCAAGCCATCCTTCACTGCATTAAATTAAAGTGGAGCTGAGGTAAGCCATTTAAAACCAAGCGTGTTTCTTATCTGATGCAAGACCTCATGAATCCAGGATAGTGGTGCCAACCATATGCCAACTCAATAATGAACGACACATACTTGTTAAAAACACTGCGCCCTACATACTTTGCCCCAACGGAATTGATCAGTTCTGCGTAAAATCTTTCTAATAAAACTTGAGCTCAAAATAAATGTCTAAGCAATGAAATGATCATATTTTAGTTAAATAATTCCAGAGAAAAATACGTGTTAGAACTAAACTGTAACAAAAATAGTGGGCACATCTCATTCTTAGTAAATCCTCCCAACATTGTATCACTACCAATAATCTGTTAGTATCATGGAAGTTATGACTGGATTGACAGGATCCTGAACACTAGCAGTACTAGCTAATATGATCAAACTGAAAAAGCAGAATCCATGACACCTGACACACCAATATCTTCAAAACTAACATTTCATGTTTCCATTGCAGTAGTTCCTGCCAGTCGGATTCCCCTGTTATCTAGTAAGAGGCAGCTAATTATATCAGCTTGTCTCTGCTGCCCATTGAGCTCAACATTAGATGCTGACAAGCTAATACAATCATCTCTCCTTTTCCATCCGCTCTAGGAGAGGGATTTAGCCCTATGTTCCTCAGCCTAGTGGACTGTTAAATTGAGCGTTCACAGAGCAGGCAGTCGAATGAGATTTGGCATGTTTAGAGTGTTAACCTTGAGAGCAGACAGAACTCTTTTACAGAAAGAAAGTGGTCATTTGCAGAGATGGGGTCAGTTCCATTTCAATTCAGGAGATACAATGGAATTCCACGGTGTAGTACTGATTGATTCCTACACTTCTATGTACACTTCTCAAGTTGCCTAATGAATTCAATTCAACTCCTCTTGAACTGTCTGAATCAAAAGAATTGACCCATAACCCGGAAAAATTGGAAGTTGTGGTTCTTGGTAGCTAAAAGCAACTCACTTGCTGGTTTCATACCATAGTTGGCTTATAATAAATGATATGAGAGTCAAACAGGCAGAAGTAACCACTGTTTAGTGAAAGATTATGGTGTCAGAGTGATGATACAGTGTGTGTACATGTTAAGATTAACCCAATTAATGTTTCGTTCTGTTTATGGGGATCAGCCCTGAAATTCAAACCACCACTAATGGACAATTATTGGCCTAGGCTGCTGGAAATAGATCCTATGGCATGACCAAAACAAAAAATCTCAGGCCTTCCATTTGGCTCTTTTTGAATGCAAGAATGTGCAACAAATGCAACGGCAACGTACCTCCCAATATACTGTCGCAACCAATACCAAATTTAAAAACGAATGATCCAAAACGTTTCACCTTCAAAAACAAGTATTTTAGTGTGCGTGCCTATTCTTACAGAAACGTAAAATTGGTGTCATGGTGGCTGATACTGATAAGAAAACCCATCTAAGCGCAATAAATACAACCTCTATTTCTCTTTAACCTCACATACATTTAAACTAATTGCATGCAGAACAACTTGCCTCATTATCCACTTTGAGAAATCCCACAAAAATTCAACTCAGCCCCCTCTCTCTTACTAGCAGACAAATATAACCCCTAATGCAACATTAATATTGCTGTGCTGAAATGTTCTCTTCGAAAGATTAGGCAGGTTTAAAATCTGAGTTAGTGTGTGGGGACCAATGTCCCCTCAGGCTCAACACTATCATCTGCAGCGAAATGACTTCGGTAATGAAGAAGTCAGGCGCATAAATCCTCTACGGCCTCACCTCTCCTCTGCCTCCTATCCTGCTGAACAGCTAGTAAAAATTCCTTTAAAAAATTCATAGTGCAATTTTGCTCAAATCCCTCCCAGCAAGCACAATTATGGAACTTTTCATCTCAATTGATTTATGTGTAGGGCTGGAAAGGAGGTAAAGAGCGAGAGAGCGAGAGAGAGAGAGAGAGAGAGAGAGAGAGAGAGAGGAGAGAGAGAGAGAGAGAGAGAGAGAGAGAGAGAGAGATGAGAGAGAGAGAGAGGAGAGAGAGAGAGAGAAGAGATGAGAGAGAGGAGAGAGAGAGGAGAGTGAGAGAGAGAGAGAGAGAGAGAGAGAGAGAGAGAGATGAGAGAGAGGAGAGAGAGAGAGAGAGAGAGAGAGAGAGAGACCAAGCACTAAATCATTGTTTACTATGGGAACACATACGGTACAGTAGGTCTGCATCCAATATTATGGTATCTATATCATCATATTACAAGAATAAGGATATTCATATAAAATAAATAATCTGCCCTAAACATAACTTGCTCTGTAGTAGACAACATCTGTGGCCTACGATACATTTGACTAATCTCTTAGTTTTAGTTTTAAGTCTAAGGGATGATCAGCCCTGAAACTATTATAAAGGATATAAATCACACTTTGTTTTTCAAAATGATCATTGGGGTCAACTATAATTTGTTTTATTTCATCCACCTAAAAAAGACTATAGATCAAATGTACATTTTTACTAAATAACTCATAAGTGATTAACAAAAATACAAGCTGCACACTGAAAGCCACTTTCTTTGAAAGTCCACCTGTTTTACAAATGAACCCCTAACAGAATTATTCAACGTATGCCTGAGATCATAAGGTCTCAACTTATGACGAAAACACATGAAATAGTGAAAATATCCAACTTCAAACAACTCTAATAATAGACCTGTAGGAGAAAAAGACAGACTGAAAAGACGGAAATTAAAACATCAAGCTGAAAAAAAGTGAATAAACAAATAAATAGATTTCAAATAAATTTCCTGAAATTAACAACAACAGAGTTGCGAAGGAATAAAGAGTCAATCCATCATCGACTGATGTACCGCTGTGTCACACTTCATTGAGTTCAAAATATTTCCTCTTCAGGAAAGTGATTTATCAAAAAGCAGACATCAACAAAAGTACAAAACAAATTAAGTCAAACATTTTCAGTCACATTCCACAAAGAGTGCATCAGGGTGAAGTGGAATTTAATTTGATTAAACTTCCTGTTATAATTGGCTCCCTTTCCAGGCTGCAAAAAACACTGTCGACTGCCGTGCTGAAAACTCAATCAAGCCGCATTACGTTTTTATCAGATAAAAATGTAATTGATTTGAAAGCAGACATGATGTATATTACAGTGGGAGCGCAGTGGAAAGCCTCCGTTGGGGGCGGCCTGTGGGGATCTCATTAACTCTATCTCTGAATTGCTGAACATAAATGAACTGACATTGAGGGATCGAGGACCCACTGTGACAACATCTGAAGTGTTTATCTCGACTTTAGAAACCAGACTATACAGTAGTCTCAAGCGCAAACGTGTAGCATTGCAATGTGCATGCAGTCTCATTAAGCCTGTACACCTGTTTTAACAAAAATAAGTTCCGGGTAACTTTTTTTTATTACAGTTGAAATCCAAACCCAGCTATGTTTAGGATGAATTTACTAGTAGATGTATTTTTAATGGTAAAAGGCAATTTATAAAGTAATTTATGAAAATAAATAATAATGCTAAATGCCATTGTTGAGTCAAAATGTACATTTATGTTTATGAATTTTACCGCATTCAAGATACCGCATTCTAGTTTTTAATTAGATTTTGATTAGAATAAAAATACACTAAAGTACTTAAAAAATGGACATCTGCCATGATCAGCACTGAACAAACACTAAAAATATAGTATAAATCACTTTTTTCCTAAATATTATTTTATAAAATTTGACTGAATTACATAATATTTACCAATTACATTTATTTTTATTAGTAAAACACCTTTTATAAAAGTAATATGCTAATCAAATGAATGCTAACGTGAAAATTTCCATTTATATTGATGAATGCATCATCAAAGTGACCTGCACTGCATTCAAGGTCAAAATAATTATGAGTTTGTTTGTTCCCTTGAAATTAAACCCATGACCATCACTTACTCTGCCAGTTGAGCTACAAGGAACTACTTTAGCACAATTACTGCGCTACAGAGAGCCTTGAAGCTCATGCTGACCAGCTCAAATCTAGCTAGAGACATTTCTTGATACATTCCTGAACTTGTCTATCAACAAAAGTGGCAAAAGGGCCAAAAATATACTTCAAGCCTTCCACTTTAAAAATCACGACTGCAGCGCTGCTTCGAGACTTTGCCGTCTCTCCTGCGGGAACAACTCATTTCCTGTCTGATCCTGACCGCACAGCCCTCTGTCGTTAGTAACGGAGACCTGTCGCTAACGGCTAACGAAGCCTCGGCGGAGGAGATAAAGACATAGTGAGTCAGGGGAGGAGAGCAGGCCGCACAAAGCCCAGAGGGATTTGCTCATCTCTCTCTCTCTCTCTGCCTCATGTGGTTTGCAGTCCCATTGGCTTGCTAGGAGCTCCCAGTTTGATCCCAGACACTGAAGCGGCCCTGTGAAACGAGGACTCAATTAAAGCAAAATGAGGGCAGAGGGGGAGCAGCTATCTGGAAACAACAGGAAAAAAATCCCTCCAGAGCTATGGCCTGAATACAGCATGTGAGTAATGTGATCCATCACGTAGAGCTAAGAGCACACGGTGCTAATGCATTCTGAATAGCTGACAAGAGATCTTGATGTACGACGCAATAGCATTTCCATACAAAATCAAGGGAGGAAACTTAAAACAAATTAGATTTTATATTGTAGTCTGTCAGGGTGAAAGATGGGTCGCAATAAGAAAATATGCGCAGAAAAGTAATAAATATAAAAAAAAAAACAAAAAAAAAACATATTTAGCCTTGTTGACTAATAGGGCATATATGGTGTTGAACTAAAGGCTTGTCAAATACATGAGACAGATCATTATTTTAATGGTATAATTCCCCCCAAAATTCATGATATTTATTATTAAAAATAATACATACTATAAAACTAAGAAAACAAACAAACTAAAAACTACCACGCTAGGTTATTTAATGCTATCTATGGATCCATGAAGAACCTTTAACATTCATGGAAGGTTCTTAAAATTAAAATGATCTTCCCACTAAGAAAAAAAATCTTTATTTTAAGAACTGTTCACTGAAAGGTTCTTTAGGGGATCAAAAATAGTTCTATATGGCATCACTCTAAAAATCCCCTTTTGAAAAAAATATGCGCAGGGTAAATCTCAACCACCACCAATGTGCAGCATCCTCCAGATGATGTGACCGCAGCCATAATGCGCCAGAACTCCCACCACACACCGGCATCAGTATACATGGGGATGATTAGGAGGCCATTTTGATTAATAGAGACCACTGGGCAAATCTGGCCAAAGGACATCCTGGGATTTTTTTTTTTTTAATAGCCACAGAGAATCAGGACCTCAGTTTAACGTCTCATCCGAAGGATGGTGCTTTTTTAGTGTCCCCATCACTATACTGGGGCGTTAAGACCCACACAGACCACAGGGTGAGCGCCCCCTATCGGCCTCACTAACACCTCTTCCAGCAGCAACCTAGTTTTCCCAGGAGGTCTCCCTTCCAGGTACTGACCAGGCTCAGCCCTGCTTAGCTTCAGTGGGCAACCGGTCTTTGGCTACAGGGTGATATGGCTGCACTTTGGCTGCAGTACATATACTTTCATAATATATCATGAACTATTTCACAACGTTTTACAAACTGCTCTTGCCAAACACACTTTGACTTGTCTCAATTAAAAATGTATAAACCCCCCTTGAGAGGTTTACAAACAAACATAGCGAACCGAGTGTAATAAAAGACAGAGGGAGCGAATGTGGAAAAGGAGAGCGAGAAAGGGGCCATTAATCAGGTTGTAAGTATCATGCTAACTTGTTGGACGTCCATGTGCTATATAAAGATCTGGTACCACTGTAGAGTCAGCTGATTTTCCCCTGGCCTTGCAGAAAGCCAAACCCAACAGCTGCCTAAGAGAAGACATCCACTCTGAGGTCAGAGCGCTTTAACGGGCTGAGGAGACAACAACTGCATTTCAGGTCCAGGTAGCAAAGAAAATGAGCCCAATGCTATTAAGAAAATCGAAGTGCTGTTTAACAGCAGATTTGTATATAGCAGTAACCAAGTACTTTTTTAATGGGATAGTGATGTCTGATTTGCGAACAAATCATTAGTTTGAATCTGTTCTTTACAATTAATCAGTTTTCAATTAATCAAATGGTTCACAAATTGATCCGAACAATTCGTTTATGATTCAGCCTTAATCTTCGTCTGTTGTAAGAATTTTAATTAAAGAGGACCTATTCTGCTTTTCTACATTTTCAACTCTCTTTAGTCTGTAATGTTGCTGTTTGGGCAAGAAAAAGTCTGCAAAGTTACAAAGCACGGAGTCCACTACAAAGGGAGTTATTCTCTATATCAGTACGCACTGAGTTTGAGCTGCGTTAGTAGTGTGTTGTCGCCATGTCCAAGAGATGCTATTTTTTTCACCCCGGATCTAACACGCGGTTATGGTAAGGGACGTGACATTTCAGTAACACGCTCGAAGCGGTTGACCAATCACAACACACTGATTCAGCTGACCAATCAGAGCTTTTCAGAAGAAGGGGCTTCAAAGAGACAGAAACTAAACAGAGCGTTACTGAGAGACTGGGAAAAGAGTTGCTGCAATAATAAAGGAATTCATGAAGGAATCTTGTATAACTGGGTACAAAACTGGCTGAACTGGATGTTGGAGAAGTATCAGCGCTAAGAGATGACTGCAGTTTCTGTCAACAGCTGTTGTAGAACATCACTCGATCTAAATAATCTCCTCAAATATCAGACCTCTCACTTAACTGTGACCGTTTTGTGAGCATACCTCATATCGCTTTAGAAGATTGTAACTCAGTACATCTGACCAAAACCCTAAACGGAAACCTGAGAAAGTTCTTAAAGTGACTATGTGACAAACAATATGTTGATACCAGGAACTGTGTGGAACAACTTTTGAAGAAAATGTTTCAGAAACAGTTCTTTTCAATGATTGAGTGGGCAAGTAAACAGAGGCTCATAGAGGCCTGAGGAGGCTAGCAGGGTCATACTTCGAGAAACAGATTGAGGGGAGGATTGAAAGAGGTAAGTTCACAAGCTGAGTAAAAGTGGGAACTAAAAGAAACAAGCTTGCCTAATTTAAAAGGTAAAAAAAAAAAAAGTTTCAAAATAAGCAATAGATTTATAAATGCCTCTGCACTTTATCTATAAACTGAAACTACAGCGAAAAACCACAAGACCAAAGAGCAAGTGCGTAAAGCCAGTCATAAGACACACACACGGTCAATGGCTTAAAGTGTTCTGCACATTACACAAATTAAAATTAGATCTGTCTTTAACACTCTAATAAAAAGCCATATGAAAGTACTTTTAACCTCTTCCTGTTTTCTCTTCATTTCCCTTTCTTACTTCACAAAGATGGGTCATCCAGTAAATTTCATGATCTTGACATTCCTTTACTTTCAAGTATCATCTTCTAATTCTTGTGATGTACATTAAGAAATCCGGACAGGAATGGGTTTGTTCACGCATGTTGGCCCATTGATGTCTCAGACAGCAGTAAAAACAAAATGAGCGTGGAAATGCATTTAATGAATTTAGCCTCTTAATGAAAGATGTTCTTTGTGCCTTTCAAAATCATCTGACAGTAATACTGCGCTGAGGCTTGAGAAATCATCCCAATGACCTCCAGCTAGAAAAGTATTTTAAGTGTTGAGAACAACCATCGACGTGACTGATATTGGTCAGCCGTGTTTTGGGAAACCACGTGGTCTTGCACCACGCGGGAGAAAATGGTTGAACACAATTACATGCCTCGCTCACCATCTCTCTCATTCCAACAGAACATACAGGAAATTCTGAAGCACATGAGCTGTTCACTTTAGAGAATCTTTGTGTTTATCAAACACATTTAACCAAAAAGCAACCCATATTAAACCCAAAAGGTACACAATTGACAATCACTTATTTTAACATAGTACACTTCTGTTAAAAACTGACACACCTCTCTCTCTAAACACATATAAATATATATGGAAGTTTTGGATATATGGATATATATTATGGTTTTAACCTGTGGCATCCTGACGTCACGTGTCTTTACGGGATCTTACCGGGATGTGTCTGAACGCACTCACAGATCCCGGAGAATCACTGGCAGTGTGAATGAACCAAAATTAAACGATCCCGGGACACATTATCCGTGTATTTTCTGGAATCTCTGTGCGAAAGGGGCTTTAATGGAATATTTGTGCTGAACAGTAATGGGAAAGCTGAAACAATATCTTGTCAAACTACAAGTTACTTATAACTAAAAGTATATCAACTACAGATAAGAATCTGTAAAAAAGCCATTTAAAAAAGCCATCTAAGGCGGCAATATCTTCAAATACACAATATCTACAAATATATAACTTTTAGATGAGACCTCAGATTGTTTAACAGCATGATACCTACATTTACAATAAATATAAACTAGAAAACAATTTATATAACCAAGTCATAAACAGTGATGAACAGCAATGTTTTGCTAAATAATTAGATATAGGGTTTGAACGATCGATTTTATGAAGTCGATAGTTATGTGAAGTCGATGTTGACTAATCGCTGGTGATGACGTTAAATACTGTAATAAAAATATAAGAGATGGGAATGCTTTGCAACATGCCACAACTTGCAACTAGAGGCTAAACTCTGAACAAACTCTGATGTTGGCTTGAGAAACCTGAACCTTGAGCCAAGACTCGAACTCAGGTCGCCCTGTGCACAGCTGCAGGATACGTCACAGTGCTGCACACAAGGCTATTGCTCCTACATAACATCATTTTTACCAGTTGTTTTGTCTATGGGTCACTATATTTCGTACTTCTACTCCTAAATCAGATACTGATAAAGTAGCACAGTGAGTTTACATTTATTTGAATGCATTGAATAGTGAGAGAGTGATTTCGTGTGTGAATTAATCCTATCTGTCTGTGCAGTTTCTCTTAACTAATAGTGAAGCTTGTTACTTATGCTTAAGCAATTTCATTGATAAATCACAGGACAGCATTGACAGTACGTTTCTGCACTCCTGAATGTTTCTGTGTGTGCATGATATGCATGTGATGTCTGTATGTGTAACATTGCAGATTAACTTACCTGTTCAATAAAATGTTTAAAATATGCATTCACCCAACCAATATTGAGTATCTAGATCGGCAACCTTTGAGTGGCACGGTGCATCTGTGCATCTCTGCATCACAATATACATCTATTTGTCATTCTGACTGATGGAAACGGAGCGTAAAAGTGGACTTCAAAGATTTCTTATCCTGTGGCCCCCTCTATAGGACAGCATTAGTATTACAGCCAATGTAAATCTATGGGATTTTTTAAGGAGCTTTGTTCATAATTTATAAGAAAACTAAGTCTGATCAGTTAGAAAAGATATAGCACACTAAGTCTGAACAGTTTAAAGGCCTTTTGTCTGCTGTGTTCTGCATGGCGGTCATGTTGTTAAGTGTCAAAATCACATGACCAGCGGCTAGTCGACGTCAAGCTTAAAGCGTAATTGCAGAGCATTTAAAGTTTATTAAAGTCTGCAACCCCTATTAGATACAAGTTACAAGAATATAAGTTTTCTTTCAAACTTTAATTTACATTAAACAAATCAATTGAATAAAATGAAATTAAATGAAATGTAAAATGACACATGAATGTTTGATCATCTGAGTTTACACGCCAGGTCATTTTTGATAGCACTTAAATCACACTTAAAAAGTGTGACTGTTCTTTGTTTGTTCACGATGCATAGGAAGCAGAGGTGGCAATTTTACTCAGAACCTTAAACCTTTTTCACACCCTTGCAAACAAAGCCATAGGAAGTGGTTTGCACTGCGGTTCAGTCTTCTCCTTTGCAAAACTAAAAGAGCACTAATCAGCTGTATACACACCCGATCTGTGCGATGGAGAACCATTTCTGCGGTTTTCAAGGTGCGTCTGTGTAGCAGGAATGAGTCAGATTGAGACCAACCATGCGGGCTTACTTTAACCAGTGGTTTATCTCACCTGAAACTTGCAAGTTAGGCGTTATACAGAAAGGAAATCTGAATGTAGGTTGTGTTACCTCACAGATTCACATCTTATCATGCCCATTTTCTTGCTAAATTAGTGTGTTTTAGGAGTGAATAACCTTTATGACTCTTCTTTTCTAGTCTATTAGGGAAAAAACAGTCACACCTGGAAGCCGTTTCAGAAGTATTAGACAAATTCCTCGAATACGATTCAGTTCTGTGAACCTGGACGTCAACGGGAGACATCATGAGGGCCCTTTCACATGATTTGCATAAGTGTAGCCCAATACATTTAACTTTTTGGATTGAGGTGTCAGCAGCCCCACCACAATGCACGCCAGTAAAGTGTTTTCAAATTATTTAAAAGTTCAAACTATTTCAACTTTGACCCCTCTCTGAACATTCAAAGTGCATGCAATCATACCCATATGCACTGTCTTCGCACCCGTTTGCGATTTTCACACTTTTTTTCAGATTAATGACACAATTACGAGAATAAGCAACAAAAAATGTTGTGAAAAATTATTGTAAATGTAAAAAAATATGACTAATAAAAATGTGCTACTCCGTTACATATGTTGTAACACACACACACACACACACACACACACACACACACACACACACACACACACACACACACACACACACACACTTTTTTACTTAATTGCAAATAAAATATTTATTTGTTAAACTTTCTCATATATTTAATTTTTTCTTGTCATCATCCAAAGATTGTTTGCTATATTTCCCTTCAACTGCTTTTTTTCAGTAAAATATTTCTGTTTTGTTCCTCCGCTCTAAGCTCAAATACATGTTTCCGTTGTGTACTTCCCGCTTTCTTCCTTGAAACCTTGTAAAATTGCCTTTCTGTGATGCCATCAAAGTTGCTTTTCAGGTGGAGGTCAAAGCAGCGTGCTGAGCAAAGCATTGAAGCCCTGACGTGAGTCATGTGAAAAGGCCTTAACACATGCCGGGACTGTTTTTTAAACTGGTAAACTGAACAGATCTCCAGCACTGAATTCATCCACTCACTTGGGGTCGATCTAGAATTGCCTCCCAACCTTAGATTATAAAACCGCTACATTGGACAGATTTCCTTTCTAAAGCTGAAAAAAAAAGGTCTTTGATCAGATCTACACCAAACACGTACCAAAAGGCCATGACCGAGTGGAAGAATTTTGGCTATATTGATCTTTATTTTCCAGTTTATTGCTGTGAAGCTGCTTTGAAACAATCTGTATTGTATAAAGCCCTTTATAAATAAAGGTGACTCGACTATAGCGGAGGGCTAGCCGCACACTGACTGCGCCATCCTGATAAATGGATTCCATCAGCTGTGGTGCGAAAGCCACAATTACAGGTTGTTGTAGCTGTTGTAGAAGAATAGGTGCTGTGGCTGAGGAGCACTGAAGCATGGTTGAGAGGAGCTAACGGGAGCTTCTTAAATAATTGCACCTTCCATTTCTCCTCCACCGTGGGCACGCATCAACTTGAAATTTTGTAATTATAGTAATTGTGAGCTCAACGAAGCAGCCCTCTAATACTCTCCTCACAGGAGTAAATACATGGTACGCCATTCCAAGTGGAGCCAGCCAAACACATCCTCGGCCAAAGCCACAATTTGAGAGCTCTATAGCTAATGGTGGAGCTAACAAGCACTAATGCCACATTGTCTGAAAGAAGAATCGTCACCCCTGCTAGAGTGGGTGCCTACTGCGATATTGAGTGTACTAGCGCACATGCCTGGTGTTCAAAATGACTGCTGCCATTTTGAGGCTGAAAGAATGTCAGCATGCAGGGATCAAAGAGGACGATTGCGATGAAATGTGGGGGAATTTGTGGCGGTGGGAGTATACGGAAAAATATCAGGCACCTAAGACGACACAAAATGGAAGACTTATTCTCACATACACACGCCTAGGCAGTTTCAGAGCGGAGAGAATGAAAGATGGATCAGTTACAGTCGGTGAATGTTAATTACGGTGGCAATGCGATAACGCGTTATTGCTTTCTTTCACGAGAGCCGTGCAAATTTATGAGACTTGAGTTCTGAAACAATGAAGCGTGGCACGGCATGTCAGTTCCCTCCACTCACCTCCCTTTGTCAGAATGATGGGGCAAATTAA
Organism: Phoxinus phoxinus; assembly: GCF_949152265.1. Lineage (NCBI taxonomy): Eukaryota > Metazoa > Chordata > Actinopteri > Cypriniformes > Leuciscidae > Phoxinus > Phoxinus phoxinus. The sequence continues at coordinate 10,455,244 of NC_136878.1, read as the reverse complement.
TTTCCCTTCAATATTTCCTCCTGACTGTGTCAGAAATGAGGCCTTGACCAATGAGCCTGCACCTTCCCTCCCTCCATTTTATATTCAGGTTATGCTGTGAATCTTAGATTTAAAATGGAGGCGCAGAGATCTTTATCTGCATATGACATTACGGCAACCAAGAACAGAAATAACATGAATAGAGACTAGGTATCTCGATCTAACATCTTTTTCTTCGATTTGGAGAAGTGAGACCTGTGAATAAGAGAAGTGCAACTTTAAATTTAAAAATGCTTGTCTAAAAATGAGCATACATTGCAGGTTTACACTTTACTGTCCCATGATTTTTCTTGAAAATACTGATCTTGCACTACACATTTTTGTCCAACACCCTCAAAAAAGAGAATGTAGCAAATTCTAGCTGCAATGAAACTAGACAGACAGATAGTCTTTTTGCACACAGCTTTGCAGCTCATGCATTCTGCTTCACACGGATCCTGACCGAGACGAAAACACAGGAATTTTCGCACATCAACCGATCACTTGTTTAGCGTTCATGTAAACACTACATTCAGATTCACCAATCAGAATGAATTCAGTCCGATTGAAACAAAAGGTGTGCATGCAAACATAATGAATGGCGACTATAGAAAGCAAAAGCCATATCCCGGACATTTTGGGCGATCTTGAAATCACGGACATGTCCAGGAGAGAGAGAACGTATGTGGTCACCATACTACTCAGCTTTCTCCACAGACAAAAAGCCTGTTAGCTTAGCTTAAAAAAAGATGGCTGACACTGTTTGTACATTATTTGATTGTACATCAAATTTTTGTATCATTGGAGGATTTTTTTCCAGACAAAAAATACAGAAATCTCTCGTTTTAAGGGGGACATGAGGGAGGGAAGCACAGTCATTCGAAAATACTACCGTGTTTCTACTAATACAAAGCTTAATGCTAATCGGTGAAGTATCCCTTTAAATAAACGCTTTGTTTATAATGAGGGCGTTTTAAGATATGAAACTTGCAGGATGTTTTAATTGGTACAAAGACCTATTGTACGTCAAAAGCTCAAGGAAAATGTGATTTCTCATGCCATGACCCCTTTAAATGTTCCAGTCATTCACTAGGAGTGAAAGTAAGAGCTGAAAAGATTTATCAAAAGTCACAGTAAAAGTGGCCAGCACTGAGCTGGGCCATATATCTGGGTTAATGGATGAGGGAAAAGCGATAAGCGCTAATACAAGAGATGCTTAAGACAATCCATGCCTCAAGATCAAGCCAAATCCCAAACCAGGACTTCAAAGCGTAAGTCCTGACCCTGACAAATTCAGCAGATCTACAAACACAGTCTGAAGGTTTTAACTCTGTTTAGACAACTATCTCCCAGGCCGCACCCTTAATCTTTCTCTACAGAAACATACAACAGCTATTATGAGATGAACTGGGTGCCATGGAATGTTACAACAGACAGACTGCCTAGAAAAACTTGAGACTGGTCCATTGCCTTTATTAATATATCTGACTGTTTGAACTGCTTCAAAAGCTCAACAGACCATATGTTAGAAGCCTAGAGCAGAGATGGACTATAATCCAACCAATTCAGGCTACATTTCTGGAACGGTCTATTCCAGCGCACATTTCTTGCTACATATTTGTATAGAAATAAATAGCCAAGCATTATTACAATCGGCTCGCAACATCAACAGAATGAAGGCTGTACTTAATGAACTTCACAGAGGGAATGCAAAAGAACTGAAGCCTAGAGCCAAAAGGCTAAACCCATAAATCTGCCTTCCAGGAAAGATCTGCCAAAACGCTCATCCAAAACAGATAAGATTCACAAGGGAGGGTATGAAGGCAGATCGCATCAGACTGTGGGAGCAGGAACTGTTCAAACTCAGCTCATATGTCAATAAAAACAGGTGTCAACCAGATTAGCTAAAATGCTAAGGGCTTGGCTAATCCTAGAAGAGATCAAGGAAAGATCAGTCATCACTAGCATGCTAATGATGTGAATGCTGACATAACCAAGCATCTACTCTGTGTTTTTTTGTTTTTTTTTGTGAGTCAAAACTGGGGCAGATTGAATTGTTATGACACATTATGACAAATATAAAGTTTTAAAAAAAGAACGCATTTGCATTCAGTCAACATGGTGCAACATAAATTAACATAACAATGAAGTATAAGTATATATTTTTTAGTATCCAATACAATGAGTGGCATATTTAAAGAAAAAGTTCACACAAAAGTTAAAGTTCTGTCAACATTTGCTCACCCACATGTTGTTCCCAAACCTGCACGACCATTATATATAGATATAATATGATAGAATGCTTCCATCTACAGTATATTCATTCATTTTCAGAATTGCATGGAAAAGAACGACCAGCATTGCATTTTAAATAGTACAGTTTTTGAATAATATGAGAGAGACTAAACAAACCGGGATGGGTGATCTTGTCAGATTCCCTGACAAGCCTAAGGTAAATCTCATAAACATTAGCATCGACTAAAATATGAGGATCAATCTTAAGGCGATTCAACGATCAGTGCAAGTGGGTTTGCTAACATGATTTTAGTCTGAGTCTCAGACTTCGTGTCAGACCACATATCTCATAATCAGTTTAGTCCAGAAATAATTTTAAAGTGCACTCTTTCCCAACTTGAACTTGAACATTTTTCAAGATAAACAATTTACACATCTGGTAAAATCTTCTCCAAAAAAAATAATCCACTCCAGAACCATCTCTACCATTCATACTAACCCACATCCAAAAGAGACTAGTATTCCTTGTCTGGAAAAATGGTAATAGTGTAATCTTATAAATATTCATACAAGAATACCCACTGATAACTCAGATTCTGTGAACTGAATCTGGGGCTCAATATCAGATCACTCTCATCCAGGGCAACTCTTGCAAATGAAATTATTACATTTTAATATTCTCTGCCTGAGTCTAACATGACTCAAACAAAATGAATATCCCACACATCAAAGTACAAACAATCTTGAGTAAGTGAATGAGTAAGTGAACTACTTATAATACTACATTTACATTTATGCAATTCGAACATTTTGTTATCCAAAGTGTCTTCCAGTACAAGGTACTGCATGCATTTGAACAGCTTTGTATGTTCCCTAGTATTCAAATCCATGACCTTGGTGTCACTAGTGCCATGCTCTAAAAAACAGTTGAGATGCTGAACTTAAACTACACAATGGGAATTTTCCATTTTCATTAATGAAAATGAGACTACGATGAATAGTTGAACAATCTGTTCAGTGGGTTGTAATGTAGTGTACCTTGATGCCAATCACTTAGCTGACGCATAACTGGAAATCCGACTTTGTCAAATATCTCTAGAATTCAATCTATACTCACGTTCGCAAAACTTCAAAAACATACAAATGAACATAGTGGCAATAAATACCAATAACTATTTTTTTCACACAAATTATAATTAATTATTACAGGGACATATTATTGATTAATAAAGCCTTTTTTATGCAATTTCTTGCACTACGTTATGACTTATGTTATGATTCTTCAACTAATGCAATTTAGAGATTTGGATCACATAACCAGGTTCATATGTGGCTTTTCTGAAATAGTAAACTTGTAAAATACTAAACTGTAGAAGAAAGTTAAATGGCATGATTTGCTTCAGCAAATGTTTTTTTATATCTCACGTTTGCTTTTGTTAACGCAGTTAGCGTTCTTGCGTTATGTAGTTAAGGTGGTATGCTATTTTAAAACACGATAGAGCATTAACCTTTTAGCACCACTCACACAGACATTTATTTTACAAAGTTCTGCCAAACATACAACAACCAACATAATAGAACGTTGCATTCATCCGTTTTAGATAAAACTGAACACACTTTAGTGCCACTCACTGGACATTTCACTTTGAAAGGGTTGCGAAACCTGCAAAAGCACAGGCACGTTTTTCCAGTGAGACTAGGTTAAAAATATAACACATGACATCTACCCCTAATTAGGGTGTTCACACTTGTAGTTCGGTTCGCTTGGTTCGGACAAAAAACAAACAAACAAAAAAAACATTTAATCCTGGTCTGCTCTGTTTAGCGTTCACATTGGCATTTTAATACCGAACCTAAAGGTATAGGGATATGTTCACACAACCTGATTGGTCGGCTTTTATTATGTTCATTTTGTGACAGAATTTACCGGACATTCAAAACAATGCTGTGTGCTGGGATTAATGCACTCGTTGTATGTATGTAGCCTACATGATGGTATTTTTACCAGCTGACAACTCGTGCAGAGCTTGTGTGAAGGAGTCAAAACATTGACAAGATTCCCTCCGCTCCGTCACACACACACAAACGAAGATCTGCTGCGTGCCGTGGAGGTTCTGATATCTGTACCGAACTGTGATGGGCAAACTCGCGACTGAAAACAAACAAAAAAACCCCCAAACAAACAGGTATGCTTGAGCATTCAGTCCTTTTATGGTCACAGCTTGTGATATCAGGTCCCGTTTTTGGTTTGTTTACATGTATTTGGTCCGTGTTGCGTTATTTCATTCGAACAGCACCAGAGTTCGTTTGGAAGTGGACCGAGACCCATCTTATCAGCGGTCTCGGTCCACTTGTTCGGTGCGGCAGCGTTCACACGTTTAAATGAACCGCACTAACCGAACAATCGCACCAGAGTTCGTTTTAAAGTCCCCGTGAACCGGAAGTTGCAAACGACTTTTCTCAAGTGTTGTGACGCATTTCCGAGTGAAACGGAATATTAAACAGAGGGCAGGGTTTTACTTTAGCGCTCCTCCTCTCGCCCATAGCAGATTAACGGTTTGAGGGGAGTGGTTAAGCGATTAACCAACCCAAGCCGTCAAGCCTACAGTATGTCATCAGAAAAAGAACCATTCCAGACCCGGAAGTAACTTTTCAGACTTTGATTAAAGATAACTTCGGCAAAAAAAAAATTCCGTGTATTAACTTGCACGGATTAATTGTTCACCACAAGACTAGTAATATCCGTTAACAAAGTAAATAGGGTCAATTTTGATTTCATGCCGACTTTAATCGAACCAAACATGACAAGAGTGAACACACCCTAAAAGATTGAAAAAGAAAACATGATCACACTAGATGATCAATAACACTGCCTGAATTCAAAGAAACATTTTCAGTTACAATTGTCACTTGTCTAAATATCAATAGTGTTTTTAGAGAATGTACAAAAAAATAATTGAAAGGGGGAGGGGACTGGAAAAAAACACAATTATAAAGCTTCATTTCTTTAGAGAACCATAAAGTTCTCTCCCTGTAGAGCGTCTGAGCGCAAATCAATTTCTTTCAGTCGATTACAAGCACCGAGGTTCTAACCTTCATTTGTGAGTCTAATACTCCGACAGTTATGTAGAACACATACCAATTAAGCAATTCTGCTCAAATAAGAGGGCTGTGAACTGACGTGATTATGGAGGCCAAGCCCCAGGGGACTCTGGGTTATCGGCTCAGGAGCAGAAAAGTGAGCAAGAGAGAAAGAGAGAGAGCAAGGGGAGCATGAACAGGGAATAAGAAGAGACAGAGGAGGAGAGGAAAAGTCATTTATTAAGTCTAATACTGTGCGAAACGTTCCCGTGGTAATGAGAAGGGCAGATTGTGGTAATGTTGGGAGCGGAGCAGAAAAGGTCAATCTATATCCGTTTCTGCCCACAGGAGCCATGTTGATGAGCAAAACGTGCATGCTCACCCATAACATCCCTTAGACTTTCAATTAGAGAAAGATTTAGGGTCTACCTGTTTGCTTCCATGTGCTTGTATCCATCTTTTTTTAACATAAGAGCAGGTGCAGCTATTTTACACCTGCAAGGCTTCTAATGTCAATAACCCTCTCCAGGTATTTTACACTTCTATGGTGCAATCAGAAATTTACATTTGTAGTTCTTGCAGTTTTTATACAGCATATGCTATCAAACAGAAGAACAACATACTTGCATAAACCCCTGCATGAAATATGCACGCTTCAGCTGCATTTGAATCTAGTAAGCAGAATCTACATTGCAATTCAAAACACTAGAAGCCCAATGCATATGAGAGAATGTCAAGACAATGACTTTTTTTTTTTTTTTTTTTTTTAAATAAATTGCCGAAGCACCAAAAAACACCCCAGCACACTGTGTGAATGCTACTCCTACCTTTCTTTCTTTCAATCTCAGTCTCAATCTACATGTACAAAAACAGAAATGTATATTAATTCCTGACAGTGCACGACAAGATGCGTAATGTAAACCATGGGCTTGCTATGTGTTTCTATGGCAACATTGCCAATGCTATGGCAATCCATGCATTGTAGTGTCCTTGTAGGTAGGATGCCAGCAGTGTTGCTCATACAGATCTGCTAAGCTCTGCTGTCCTTATGTTAACATTTATGAAAAATCTAAAATAGATGACAACAACGGTGGCCGAGAGAGCTCAACGTGCAGCAACTGAAGAAAACGCATGCAAATAGAAAAAACACTTAGCAAATTAAGAAAACATCAGTTTGACAACATATGCTGCAAATAAACAACGCAACCAAATACAGAATTGCGCTGCAAATGAAGAAAACGCATGCAAATAGCACATGCAAAACTGTCACACAGATTGGCTACAATGCATAGCAACGGCAGTGAAGAAATAAAAATACACATGTGCGCACGCATGCACATACGATGTAAAAAAAAAAAGCATCAATAGAGGCATTCACAGATAAAAGTGTTTAAAAGTGCCGATAAATAAATTCCTTGCTAAGAATTTTGGTTTGTAGTTAACATTTCAAACTGGATGACCATTAACACAAGTTTTAGGCCAAACGGAGGGGAAAAAACCTGAAAGAAACTGCCGTTAGTTCCGCCTAACCTCCCGAAGTAAAACGCTATTGCATTCAGTTAAAGCGGTTGCCAAAATTTTCCATTTTTCCCATTATGCTGTTTAAAGAGTAGACAGTACGATACCATTTTCAGTGATAAACCTACTTTTACAATAGCGGTTTTGTTAATAACCCTCTGTTGATCAGACTTTCCGTGGGCGGGGCCGCAGGGATTAAAAAAATGCTGTTACACTTTAATCATAAACTCACTTAAATGATCAATTTCAACTTATATCTTAAGCTATTTTGAACCCCAAGTAAATCTATCACTTTTTGCAGTGCAGCCTTAATGTACTGAGTCCTATTTCCTATTGGCTAGTTTAACTTTTGTTCTCATTTGTCATTTATATCCATGTGTCTGCCATGTGAAGCAAAAACTTGTAAAGCCTAGAATGTCCTTAAGTCAAACGCGGATACATTTTAAAATGCTGCTCGTAAAATGTGGGATAATGATCACGCTGTAAAATTTTACTAGTGATGTTATGTGTAGAACATTCTATTTTCGCTATGCCTACATCAGAGGAACTGATTTCTGCTCCTGGGCATCTATATTCAAGCACAGTTTAGCTCTAGCTCAAGTCAAACTCTCTTAAATCAGCAAATCAAGAGTCATATTGCATTCAGAAGTTCCCAAAGTAGGAGCTTTGAAGGTTTAAAGGGTGTAGGGGTTGAAAATATTGGTCATTTTTAAACATACTTTGATGCCAACTTACCAATCCATTTTAGTTCGCAATGTTAATTTCAAAGGGACTTTTAAAGCAATTTTAATACTGTGTATTTGAGAAATTAATTTTGAGAATTGTTTGCAATGGTCGCTTATGCAGGCATCATTAAGACAGTTTGGATGGGACTGTTCAGAATGAAATAGCATACTACTAAGTGAATAATGAAATATGTAGTGTATACTACCTAGTACCCACTGTTGAAACAGTCAGCATTATGCAACCAACAGTGCTGTGCTACATTGTTGTCACATGACCTTATGTTGAGACTGGTGTAGTTTATAACTTAATACAAAATTGTATTCAGTTTTTTTGTAAAAAATATTCACTTTTGGCAAAAAAGATGCAACAAATGTGACACTGGAAATAGAACATTTGAATGCAATGCATTCGAGGATACTAAATGCTACGTCATATACGGCACATTTTGGTATCCATGTATTTTATTAAGAAAATTTAAATACTGCATATATACTGTAGTTATTCTGAAATAGTATGCTATTCGGAACATAGCAAGTTCTTTTGGATTACTTGAACATTACTAGCATGTCTGTTTGAGCAGGATTTGAAATAAACTAAGGAGCAGAAGTGAGCACTCTTGACCGAGATGTCGATGAGGTCACATGTATCTCCAAGCGCCTTAGAACAGATGCACATAATCTTATATGGATTCATAACCACCCCCATCCAAGCATCTCTAAAACAAGCGCGGAAGGTGGAGAATGTAAGACGATGCTGGGATATTAAAAGCAAATAACAGAAGTCAAGGGAGAGTGAAAAACAAAGCAGAGCACTAATTAGCCAATTAACAAGCAATTAAACTCCTGGAGCCTAATGGCCTGTTGTCTGGTTCATTAATGGAACCCGTTAGACTGACAACCCAGTCGCAGTAAAGGCTGTACAGCAGGAGACCGGGAATGAGAGCGGTACACAAAGAGACAAAGGCTATGTTCAGAATGGAATAGAATATACAGTACTGCTAAATACTAGGCAGTATACACCGTTTACTGTGAAAATACACTACCACAGAAAAGCATGTGGTTGATGTTTGTTTCAAATGAAAAAAGTGTCTTATGCTCAACAAAGCTGTATTTGTGCAAATTTTTTTTTTTTTTTTTTACAATTTAAAATAATTGCTTACTACTTTTTATTAGGATATTTTACAATCTAATTAATTCCTGTGATGTCAAAGTCGAATTTTCAGAATCATTACTCCAGACACACATACAGACATGCATATATATATTTATATATAAACGTAAATAAAAACTCACATAGGGAAAGATAAATTACATTACATTACAGTACATTTTCGATTGATTTGAACCTGCAGGTCATCACACCGATGCATGAGGGGAAAATTAAAAAAACAACTGTTAATGAATCACACTCCATGTATTAATTCCATTCCTATTTACGTTATTCTTTTAATTTACATACTTTTTGGTTTATTAAATACACTTTGCAGGGCTTCCAAATCCTAAAAGTAAATAGGGAAGGAACGCAAACACAGTCCATTAAAAGAGCCCAGCAGTCCCTAATTAAAGATAGCATATTGCGCTAATACATGCTAATGGAATGTGAGCTAATATTTGATGGTTCCACACTGTCAGAGTCTGTATTTATTAGCCATAGACGAGTGAAATATCTCTTCATGAAAATGCATGCGAGGCAAGAAAACAAGAACTTGCAGGTTTTGCAATCCGTAGAAATGAGCTATGCTTAAAAATGCCTTTTCAACTTCCAGCTTTATTAGCTTTTGACTAATTTCCTTGCCTAATTATATCCTCTTTGAGGAAAATTTCAGAGCTATTAATAATGTACTTGGAGTAATTAGCAACATAAATATTTATAATGAACTGGATTAGCCATGCACTCTCTTCTCTCTCTGTGTGTGCGTGCGTGTGTGTGTGTGTGTGTGTGTGTGTGTGTGTGTGTGTGTGTGTGTGTGTGTGTGTGTGTGTGTGTGTGTGTGTGTGTGTGTGTGTGTGTGTCAAGATATACAGCCATAAGTATTAAAGGAGCTCCATTTAAGCTATTAAACAATTACACTGTTTTGTTTTGGAGTACAAAAAGTACCAAAAGTACTATAGTATTACCATGTTTTTGGACATGACACATATTTTGGAAGTTTGGATATGGATTGCCATTAATAAACCACAAAATATATCTTTCAGTGCCATGGTATATTTCAAAGTACTTTTTTGTAAGGGTAGTTATTCTGTACCATGGTATATCCCTTAAAAAAGTACCATGGTACATTTATGTTATCAGATGCCAAATAAATCTACAATAGTAAAATTCCACAATACTGATATTTGTGTGTCATGGTATTTACATCCCTAAAACTACCATGATATGTTGGGTGATTGGTGGCAGGTAAACAACAGGGTAAATTATTTTTCATATTTAAAAATACCAGTCTGTGGTACACCCCTTAAAACCGTAGTGGTGGTACCATGGTACAGTCATGGCATCAGATAGTAATACAGTGTTATGGTCATTTCAAATGTATCGCATACCAAAAAGGACTAAAGGTACCATGGTATTTTGAAGATGTAACAGTACTACCATAGAGTTCATGGATGAGTACATGGAGTATCATGTAAATACTGTGGTACACACATTTCAGTACCATGGTATATGTCTGATTATCCGGTTTATTTATTATTAAGAAATTCTATTTTATAGTACTATGAAACTGTGGTATCAAATCAATTTAATATTTCTATAAGAATTATAAACGATGCAACGTCTTCCAAGAAACAAACAAACAAACAAACAAACCAGTCATAATGCAGTCATTCTCTCCTGAAAAGATTTACAACTGTGCCATAATAAAGTTTCTAGATAGTTAATTTGCGGTAAATCATAACTACACCTGTGTGGTCACAGTTAGCGCCAGTGGTGATTTTACCTGACAAAATCTCATCAGTCATTAGCATTAAGCTCCGTCCCTGTGCTGAAAGGCTACAGACCTCCGACTGAACTGAGCCAGATGGAGGGCCCATTAAGAATTAATTGACTTGTCAAGCGGTCAGACCGTTCTGTGGTGGAGACAGAAATAATTGCAGATGGGAAGTGAAAAGGGCTGTGACGCCCAGCGGGCGGCCGTGGTCTCACACAGAGCACGTCTTCTACGTGTTCAGCCGAACATGCCTCCTGGCCCGTCTGTCTCGCCCTTCTCTCGTTCACTCTCTCTGACCAGTGCTAATTACAACGCCCTCAGAATGTGCTACACTAAAAGGTCAATGCAAGTGGCAAGCCGACATTAAATATCAAAGTAATCTCCTTCTAAACCGACACGCACAGCGAGGGAGGGCCGTTACTGCTGTCGAGCCGTGTTAATCTGTTCAAGTCTGAGGTTATCTTGAGTCACGCGGATGATGTTTACTTTGAAGACGCCACCAAAGGGAACAATCGCAAAATCTCCAAGAACATCGCTCTGAGAGTAATAAAAACGTAAGAAGATGCACTGCATTGAATGGTATTGAATTGATCACACAAAAGAACGGTCATATTTTCATAATAACGTTGGTAACGTCGAAAGAACAACAGTCTTCATCATTGATCCATTAAAAAATTCTCAAATGACCTGTTATCGGATATACGAATTAAGTAATACCTTGGGAAATAACCGTCAACACTGCCTTTGATTCATGCAGACCAGATCAAGACCAACAGAACATTTTGTCTAAAAGAGCAAAAAAAAAGTTCTGGGATTATAAGGCAAATACGAACCTGTGGAAATCACATAAAGGGCTGTTGGGTAACTTGCATGTTTGGATATGTCTTAAAAGACTCATAAATGTGTAACATTTTGCAACCCTGAAAGATAGATAGAGATCTTTCACAACTGTATTTACTGATCAAACAAAGAGATAAATGTGCTAAAATAACTCATGACAACTGTGACATTGTGTACTTATTACCCCCTAACCCTACCACTAAACACAACTCTCACAGAAAACTTACCGCATTAAAAACAAACAAATAAACTAATAAATAAATGGTATGATTTATAAGCGAGTTTCTTCATGGGAACCAAAAAATTTGGTCATAAGATAAAAAAATATCTTGTATTATTATTCCACAATGTAGGAAATACCTGAACCGTACTTTAAATAACATAAAAAATACTGTCAGAGATATCTGCTGTTGTTCATAAATACCAGTAGTGATGTTGTACAATGAGGATGTTGTCATGTTGCAGGAAATAGAGTCATTGGTGTCCTAATGTGTAGTGAGCAATCTTCCTTACTGTCCTTACCAGTGCGCGAATCCACGTACACCATACACTGATTCACGACCAACGAAGCTAGAGACTGTAGGGACTCACTTAGTTCAGTTCATAAAGCTCTCAACCAAATGAGCTGATGATCTGAATCAGGTGTGTTAAATAAGAGAGACATAAAAAAAAAACATGCAGAGCAGTGGGTCCCTAGGACCAGGATTGAAAACCACTGCTCTATACACATGGAAACAAGTTTATAGATTAGCTAAACAGGTCTAGATAAATAGGGTATTGAAGAAGTGTTTGGTTTTTAATCTATATAATCTATAATAGTGATGAACACAAATCAATGAGAGAGTGCAATAATATCCATGCTTTGCTAAGCACACTGTAATGTCTACTGCTGGGATCTAAGGTACTAGGTTTTGCAAATCATCAATGCTTTCATACAAGACCGCTTATTATGACAAAATGAAATGTGTGCACTTGCAGTGACCAAAAAAAGGAAAAACAAGAAACGATAACCTTATTTCATCCCTTTCTCCTAACACTAGCCCCCTCCTGTTTTTGTAGATGCCGTTATTGCTTTTCCCCCAAATGAATTGCTAAATGTTAAGATTTGCATTACAATCTGGCAACCCTCTCCTTCTAAAGCGATAACAACCTGTTTCCCCCCCAGCACCGACTCTCATTCAACAGCCAGCTCTGTTTTGTAGAGCTGCAAGGCCCTGCAACAATGTAATTGCGGTTTCCCTCTCCATCATTATGGGGGAAGCTTTTGGCGGCCTGTTTACAAGCTAAATAAATAGCTACACAAAACATCTGGAGCTACAGAAGAGGCCTTGAGTGGGCTCTTCACAGAACCTCAAGAGCGTACGCAAAGCAGCAGCGAGAAAGAGCTCTGGGTCTTGAGGGTTAACCCTTTGAGACAGCATAAAAAAACACAACACCACCAAAACCACTTTAATTATCTTAAAAAAGAGGGGGAGAAGAAAAGAGGATTAGGGCACTGGAGTTGCACGAGTTTGCTTGAGAAACATTTAGCGCAGGGTCGTAACTATCTGGCTACCATTTTTTAATCAAGTCTTTTATTATTTTTCCTGCTATTCATGAGAAAATAAATAGTGATTTTCACTCGCCACATACACTCCTGGGCAATAAATAAATAAATGGGCCAAGCCAAAAATGGCAAAACATTTAGGTGTCTTTCTTAACCATTTCATTCACATATTACCGGTCAGTAAAAAATATCTGGAATTGCACATATACTGTAAAGTAACTTAGCATACATTAGCCTTCCCCAACTTGCAGACAGCTTTTTACAGGAAGAAGAGTCAGAGTTGTTCCACTTAATATAAATGGCTTCAAGCTGTTCATTAGTAGTTGAAAAATGTCTTACAGTTTGAGTTTAATCTGAGACCAAATATTCACTATCGGGTTCAAATCTGGACTTTGACCAGATCAAAACATGAGCCTGATGGACTTGTTCTCAAGCCACTTCTTGGTTGTCTTTTTGTCCATTTTGGCAGGAGCATTGTCTTGTTGAAAAATAACACCTGATCATTCCTCTTTAGATAACAACTTTTCATAGGAAGCAAGCTAGCAATATTCTCCTGATCTCCAAAGCATTAAATGTCTTTCCACAGTGAAGTAGCTTATCAATACCAGTAGCTAAAAAGGCTTCCCACACAATGACACTCTTCCCCCATTCTTCACTGTGATAGAGATGCCTTTATTATTATATTTCTCAGATGCTTTCTTTTGAAGACACCGCTTTGGAGTAGAACCATGTAACTCGTGTTTCATTATGATTCATCACTTCACACACAAACTTCCCATATTCTGCCCAAAACTTTATTCAGTCTTTGATGTTTTTCTGAGACAGCAATGGCTTTTTAAGTAGTACATTTGCTTAAACTTTGCTAATTTCCTGACCAATAATTTGCGGTTTAGACAATTAAAAGCATTTTTTTTGTACATTTAAAAGAAACATTGCTCCATCATATTGTGTTACTGTATGGACAACTGTCATACATAAACATTACAGACCTGATAAGAGATGGAGGTGGAACTTTTCAATAAAGCTGAAAGAACGTCAATAAAAGGGAGCTAGCGTCATGTTACAAGAAATTCTCAGCAAAGAAGCCATAAAAATGGACGCAAAGCCACACAGTCTTGTAAAATTAACATTATGTTTGACATCTTATGGTTGATTATTTAAATATTTGGAAACCACCTGAAAGTTCAAATAAATGCAAATGCCCAGTGTCCGGCCTTTATCCTACACCAGTCCCACACCACACAACTACACCATACAAACAATATACATACAATCACAGCTACCAAGATCGTTGAATACACCAACATCTCTTTTATTATAAACTGTATAATGCTGTAGCACTGACTCCGGCACATACTATACTATACTGTACCTTATGAGCCAGAAAAACAAGCACAACCATTTTTTTGCCTTTTTGCGGTAGTTCTGTATTTCTATGGCGAAGAGTAATTAGCTGATGAAGTGGATGTGTATTGTAGAGTTTACAAAAGTTATCGTGAGAATTGAAATGTTTGAAGCAGATGTCATAACAAATGTCTGTAGACTGGGAAGATTTTAAAAAGAGCGGTTCATTCATAAAACGTAAGATCTTACCTTCATGCTGTGGAAATTTACAAACTGCAAGACAGAACACAACAAATATAATGAGCCTCATATACATGGTGACATTTTTGCAGTGGAAAAAATTGCAATGACTTGTTTTAAATCCCTACACCGATACCAGGGTTAGACAAAACTTCAGAATTTAAAAATTGGCTCTTTTTTTAAATCATGATTTAGCACTTTACTAGAATTTTAGGAAGATGGTATACAAAACTGCAATTCAACTAAATTCAACACAGGTAATACATTTTGGTAAATGTTCTTGGAAATATTGTATAAGAATACGTGTTCTTCTGTGTTCTGGTCCACAAAAGTTAAATTATTAAATATAATACAATTTCTAAACTAAATACAAATTTGCACAGGCATTTCAAACATATTCTGAGGCCTACATACAGTACCTTCAAATGCATGGCTTTTTTTAAAAAAACGTAGGCTTTTTGCAAGTCAACATTCAAAGCTTGTCTTGACAAACTTTGCTTTTCTAGTTTTCGATCACAGTAACAACAATTTATTTGAATTTCAATTATTTTATTTCTACCTCCTTGCATTCAAATGGCAATTGTGCTTACGGTTTGCTTTGAATTCAGGAATTTAAAAGATATTCTCTCAATTCAACACAACCCCGACCAGTACTAATACGTGTGATTTCTGGTTCCCTTTTTCCGCAAAACTGACTCCTCTGTGTGGAGTCTATCGGAACGAGGTTATCAAAACTTCACACGGTGGCTTAAGTTGCAAATGTGACCATGATAAAAGCCAAGCCAAAACAGTCTTAACACAGCCCTCAGAAGTGCCCTCACGTCAATATTTATAAAACACAACCTCAGGTTTACTGCTGCTCCATGCCAGCGGCCTTAATGTAATGATATGGTGGAATATTCTAAAATACTGGCAGATGTGTTCCTTGGAGTTTCAAACCACAAATCTCTCCATCTCAAGTGGAGCAGAAGCCATACAAGCCTCACAGAGAATAGAGGTTGTGTAAATATTGGGAAAACACCAAGACTAAAGGAGCGTAATAACTCCTTTGGTAATATTTCATGTCTTAAGTTCCAACACAAAATAAGCCAAGAGAAACCCAGCAGTCCACATGTCGTTTTAACCACATAGGGCTCATCCATACATAAAATATGAGAATCCCTATTCCCACATGACTCCACATTTACCACTCCCATAAATTTCCTTTCCCTCAAGAAATACTTTGTTTCTACTCTTGGGCATTGAGTTGTACTTGAGATATGTTGCTGAATTATGGTGAAAGTATCAGATGGCATTACATGATATAATGAGAAAATAACTCAAAGAAAACATGATAAATTCCACTCGAAACATATTGCCTATTAGGATTCAAGGATGTGTTTTTGGACTATCTAAGCTCACAAAAGTCCCTAATGTGGGGGCAACTCAAGTGTTGGAACAATTTCACAACAAATACATTAAAGTCTTGACTTCACAGCAAGTGACCCATTAGACAACAGGCTTCATGACGTGTAAATGTGGACAGTCATGTGTAACTCTATGGCTTGGATTACATTTTATTAGCATTTTTACTTAGCAATTTCTAGTTTAAGAAATATTTACAATGCACTATATTATGCAATATATAAATTGTGACTTTTCTATTTTTAATTTATTTTTCCATGATTTTCCTGAGTTTTGAAACTTACAGTATGTTTTCTTAGTATTAAACTATACATTTCCGAACAGGAAAGGCATGAAAATAAAAAAAATAAAACCTAAAAGTAATAGAAAAGTTCAGTGAAATAGGCAGCTGAATGTTTTGAATGTGCACGCACACAGCTATTCATTTAAATGTATTCATTATAGTTGTATGTAGAATTATGGTAAATAATATGAGTGTACAATAATGTATTTTGTTAAATTAAATTGTTTTATCTCCACAAAGCTTTGCTCTCATTACCTGTCTTGTATTTTTTAAATCCACCAAATGGTATGCAAATATACACTCTTTTTCCTTTAAACCCATTATCTAAATATATATATATATATATATATTTCATAAAATATGTAATCCACATTTTAGTTTAAGGTAATACATACGACTCATGCATGAATTCTTATTACCAATACATGCTGTAAAGAAGTTATGAGGTAACGAATAAGCAAATATGATGCACACCACAATGCTCTTTAAAAAAAAGACACGTATTACTTATTGATTGCATCTTATGTAAACAAACCCTGCGTTAAAGACGAATGGCTTTGTAAACGGAACATGAGAAAGACAAAGAGAATTCACACTTGAGTCAACCAATGTTTACACTAACATTTCTGGTTACCAGCCAAGAGCTACCAAGAAATTCTAAAGAAACTGATAAAAAAAAAAAAAAGTCCACGTCACGTGTCATAGTTCCTGTACTAAACATTCCAGCCAGGAGCCATTATAATGTTAGAATGGCAAACTCAGAAATATGATAGTGATCTTTCCTCTCCAATCTCACTGGGGTCTTGATGGATTAAACAAGGCAAACGTGATAAAGAGGGAGGAAGGCAGGCAGGATGAGATGAGAACAGAATTAAGTGCCAGGTGAAAATATGAAACCCATCCCGCAAGCGAAAGAACGATCATCTTTCATGTCTATACCGAAAGGTCAATGGTGTGATCCTGCTGTCCGGGCCAGCAGCCAATCCCTTCACACCTAATGCCACACACACACACATACGCACGCTGCTGCCGCAGAGAGTTACAACAGCTGTTAAGTGTGCATAATGAATGCTGTAAACCCAAGCAGTAAAACCAGGCACGCCGCCCAGGGCGGATGAGAGAGACGACACCAAATCCTAGATCAAATTCTAAACGGAACATTAGAACTGAAGCAGAGGGCATTTAAAGAATCTTAATGAAGTAACAACTGCACAGGGAGTCAAAGCGCTGGCTAGTTCTAATAATACAATGTTATTTACATTACTCTTATTCCATCCACTTATCACATTCTGGTCAACAGAGGCATTCAACTAAGTACTGATCTGAACTCAGGAAAACGTACCTGAATGTGTTCCTCATTCTTACTTTCAAAAGTACAAAGTTGTCATCCAAACAAGTGACAATGAAAAGAAATGCCATGCAGTAATTATTAATATACTGTCTTTACTTGCCTTATTGTGAACCATTTATTGATGGTATTATACCAAAATGTTCTCTGTTGACCTTTCTATTCATCAAAGAATCCTGAAAAAAAGATTTCAGTTTCCACAAAAATATTATAATGAGAATCAATTATACTTGATAATGAGAAACGTTTCTTGAGCAGCAAATCAGCATATTAGAATGAGCATGTATGAAAGAGACGCATAAAAAAATGGTAAAAGTATAAAGGTAATGACTTGCCCTAGTCCTAGCCCTAGTATATTGAATCCCAATAGATAAAATCATGATAAAAAAAACATAAAAACTCTACAAGATGAATATCCTAATTCCCTGAGTGTGAAATATGTCATATTATGGAAGTAAAATGGTTGGAAGTGCCATTGCATGATTAAATAAAGACATTTATTTTTATGTTTATGTTTGTTTATATAGTTATGCACTAAGCAGGCATCTATCAGTGTGAATATAGCACCACTCTTCATATCCTGTTCTCCCAGCTTCAGCCCTCATTGCACTATAATTCCTGATGTGTCCTACAGACATCTCACTGAACATCATTAACAAGCTCTCATATTTCAGAAAAGTATGGCCAGCAGTAACTGGCATAGTAAAAATCAACCGTAGTGACCTTGCTGTGACGGACACCTGGTTTTATTCTCCTGAGGGCGGCTTTAGCTCTTTGCAGTAGCTGCAGTGGCCCCTCTCTCTCCTTCTCATGTTCTTTTAAAAGTAGCATATATACTGGAGTAGTCAACTTAAGAGTAGCATTTAATTAATGGAAAGTAAGCATGCGTTTTATAGAGCTGTGTGTCAGGGCGAGTGATAGAGTGATTAAGTGGAAATGAAGTCTGCCTACGAGAGGACATAAATCTAAAGGAGACTACACTTAACCTCCAAGCCACTGTAAAAGACACCAAAAGAATTACTTGAAGGAAGAAACAGCCAATTGCTCCGCTGTGTAAAAACACCTGATAAAATGTGACACCTCAACTAAACAGCTCCCACATGTGTAAACCCATAAAAAGTGTTATTTGACTAACCAGAAACATGAAATTCCCCAAAATATACTAGTCATTTGTTTGAGTGCTGTGAATCAAAAGTAGTCAGCCAAAAATCAAAAGAAAAGATGAAACCTATCCTAAGAATTTTTGGATTGTGAAGATATATTTTCAGGATATATTTGTCCTACTTTGTGTACGTTAAGAGTATATAGTTAATCATATTCGAACAAGGCATCATATTTAGTTCTGGGTAGATTAGATGGTAAGCAAACAATTCTTGGTTGGGAGGGACTTCTCGTTTTCATAACAATGAAGGCTATCCCGCCTGATCCAAGCCACCAGAAGGTATACTGTGGCACAAGTCACAAAAGATTTTACCGGTAATTATGGTTATGGGATGAATGTGTCACAACACACAGTAAATCACACTCTGCTGCGTATGGGGCTGTGTAGCTGGTCAGAGTCCCTATGATGACCCCTGTCCACCGTCGAAAGCACCTACAATAGGAAATTGGAAGTCGGAAATGGACCTTGGAGCAGTGAAAGAAGGTCTCCTGGTCAGACAAGTCCCGTTTTCTTTTACATCACGTGGACGGCCATGTATGTGAGCGGCGTTTACCTGGAGAAAAGATGGCAACCAGGATGCACTGTGGGACGACAACAAGCCGTTGGAAGGAGGCAGTGTAATGCTCAGGGCAATGTTCTGCTGAGAGACCCTGGGCCCGTCCATTAGTGTGGATGTAAATTTGACACGTGCCACCTTAGCATTGTTCAGAACCAGGTAAACCCCTTCATGACAATAGTGTTACCTAGTTGAAGAGGCCACTTTCAGAAAGTAGCACACATTGTTCAGGAATGGTTTGAGGAACATAATGAAGGGGTTCAAGGTGTTACCCTGACCTCCAAATTCGCCAGATCTGAACCCAATCGAGCATCTGTGGGATACCAACAAGCTTGATCCATTGTGGTTCCACCTTGTAACTTGAATGATCTGTTGCTAACGTCGTGGTGCTAGACACCACAGGACAACTTCAGGGGTCTTGTAGAATCAATAGGGGATTTCGCACCGCAGGAACTGAAACGATTTTAGTTCTAGGAACTTCTTTTGGAGGAACTAATTTAGCTCCTACTTCTGAGTAGGGTATAAACCAGCACTATTGGAACTACCAGTAAAGTAAGTGTACACTGATTGGCCGAACGCATGCAAAAGACCAGCACCCGCCATTTTTTAAAAAGCTGTGTAAACACAGATTATTGCCTATATATTTACTCAAAAACTAAAATATATGGAAAACAGTGAGAAATGGACCTCTTAACCTTTATGCTAAGGAGAAAATCCAACGCAACTTTAGGGGACCAAGAGAAACATGATTATGCTCAGCTAGCAACACTGGACATCAACCACACGGCAAACGCTAATACCGTTTCACATACGGTCTACTTTCTTTGTATAACAGTTCTACCTAATAACATATTAGACAGGACTGTTAAATAGATTGTAAACTAATGACGGAGAATGAGAGTGCGTGTGCTCACTCCATCAAAATAAAAGTCACAACAGCAAGTGCGACTTACGTCACTTCAGAGTTCCTACTGGCGGTTACGAATGCAAACAGGAAAATGTCCCTAAGGGAACCATCCGTTCTCAGGGAACCACCCTGGTGGCTAGTTCCTAGAACTAACAGTTGCAAAAGCCCCTAAAGCCCTAGTAGTCGGCGCTGTTTTGGCAGTACACAGGGGACCAACAGCATATTAGGCAGGTGGTCATAATGTTTTGGCTCATCGGTGTGTGTATATTATATATATATATATATATATATATATATATATATATATATATATATATATATATATATATATATATATATATATATATATATATATATATATATATATATATATATATATGTGCTTGTACAGTATATTCAAGCTCTTGATCAGCAACAGACTATTTTGAGAAATGTTTATTAATTATCCTGTGACTTTTCTCAGACGTGATGCAGGACATAACCAGAGAAATTACACGGGTATCAGCATTAACAAGAAATGGCCTTTCATAAACGACAAATATGCTCGACAGATTAATCTGATTCTGGAATTACTTTATCTGGCAAATAAGATAATTCTGAAGAGATGCATCTCATTACATTGGTGATATGCATGTGTGCTTGACCAATCTTTACACATTCCACTTTGTAATTCAATAGTGCGCAAAATCAGAGCATACAGAATATTGTAGATATGGCTAAGTTTGAATACTTCATGTTTAGTGTCTACAGATGCACTTTTCTGAAAGTGCAGACACAAGCTATGTGCTTACCAAATCTCTAAGTAGTAAACCACAATACATAAAAAAAATAAAAACACTTGATATTTCTTTCACAGGACAGTTCTAATCTTATATAACAGCTGTAATTACTTGAGCCTCGTTTAACATTCATGGATATGATAACTGAAAATTATTTACAGACAACCAAATGCGAAATGCAATTGCTACAAATACTTTTTTCCCTCTGGTTGCACAGTACTTTAAGTGTGTTTCTTTCAACCATGGAGGGAAAATGAAAGTCTGTCTCAATGGGAATTCTGAGAGAAAGGGATGGAAGAGTTGGAGTTGTGTCCTAGGAGTTAGCACATGCATAAGTTAGGCTTGCATCATATCCTGCTCTGCTTTTCCCCCAAAAAAATATTTTTCTCTATCTATTATCCTACCAAACAAACAACCAACAAACAAATAAATAAGAAGTACAAAGTACTTAAAATTAGCACAATTTGGCGGTCACAACCCATTTCACTGACATATTTCAGAGAGAAACCAGATATTCAATGAGAATAAATATGGGTGGAAACTGATTCCATCCATCTGGAATTAATTGGATTGTGAAAAGCGTATTGGCCTACCAACGTAATTTCAGAGGCAGAACAAGTCACAGTTTTTTCTTTAGAATACTGTCCACTGACAAATGGTTCAAAATAAGACCAGGAGGAAATGTATTATTAAAAAAGTAGATACAATTTTAAGAATTAAAACCGTAACAGTAATTTAAGACTAAAAACAGATTGCAGGATGGGGCCACTGGAGAGACTTTTCCTGCACACAGGAAGAGACGAGAAACCTGAACATGTTCTCATTTGGCTACTAGTCAATGAGCAGATTTGGAGAACACTAATTGCAGGAAAAGTCTCCCAAGAGCAAACTGTGGTTAAGTGATGAGCTCAGGGGCACGAGTGGAATCTCCACGGACTCTATCCAAAATTGCACCTGCAGCCTTTTTTCATCTGCACTGAAAATTTGGAGGAAGGTGGACAAGGGCAACGTACTGATGTTAAACCCACAATCCACAAGCATTCAAACCAAGCCGCCCCTGTGTATGGAAACCCAGAGCTCTGAAACCCACTTCCCTATGGTATCCACGCTCCCTCTGCTGCTCCAGCCCACATTCTGACAGCACTGACAGGTAATGATGAATCGCAGCACTTTAACTAGGGCAGGACTCTCAGCATGCTAATAAATGGCCTGCCCAAACTCTGGATGATTTCTTACTCAAGATATGGATTAAAAGAGAATTGCGTGGGGCAAATTCGCTGAAGGCCCATCACTTTTCAGTGCAGCATTTCAGCGAAAAAATTTAATAAAAAATACAATGCAAAACAATGCAATACAACTTAGGCTAAATGCAATAAAATTGTGCTGCATCACTGACATTCTTTTTTTTTTTTTTTTGAGAAAATTTGTCAACCTTTCTATGTAAATTAGTTTTCAGTGAATTAGGGGTGGCCAATAAATACTGAATAGGCTACTTAATCTATTTTTGATATCTTTGCCAGCAATATAAAAATCAAGCAACATTGTGAATATTGTTACGGTTGTATTGCACTTTTCATTCAGTCATTAACTTTCCTAAAACCATTAGAGTAGTTTTGTGACGATTTATTTGCATCGCTCAAAAATATATTCACACTAAGGGTACGTTTACACATCAATGATGTACTAAAAACAGAAATGTTTTTCTTTTGTGTTTTTCGTGTACAGGCTACAACGTTGTCAAAAAGATCCACGTTCACACATTCACTAATACATTATTAAAATCAAAAGCTGTATTCTTTATATCATTTAACAGTTCTCCTGAGCTAACCTGAACTAACAATGATCTATTTCATTTTTACTGACGAACATTTACAAATATATATATGTAAAAAATATATAGCTTATTATTAGTTAATGCATTAAATAATGTTAACTAAAGGGATATTACAGTTTATTCTATATTTTGCTACAGAATCGAAGGCAAAAATGACAAAATATAATTTGGAGAAAAAACATGTCTTTCTTTAAACTGTACATGTAAAATGTAGAAGTCTACTTGGCTTCTATGGCTTTCTGGTAACAACCTATATGGGAAAATCTAGATGGCATCAATCTTGAGATATACATTATATAATATATAATGCATTATTTTTTTCAATGGGAGCGCCGTGTTTTTAAAACACCAGGAGCGTTACGAGGCGCTGATCGTCTATCTCCACTGAAGTGCCGAGCGCTCTGAGCGTTTTTTTTTCTTCAGTCGCGAAGAATGCCCAACTTTGGGTAAAATGCAGCGCTCATCACTGTCACCTTTTACCCAGCCGTCCAATCACAGTGGAGGAGGGGCAGGACAAATACCACACGAACAACCGCCGCATCCTGCTGCTTGCACAACGTCAACAGACAAAAACAAGCATAATATCAAAACAAAATCATTTTTAACAAGAGCCAGATACTGTTTTGTATCGACATTTTTACATAGAAACAATCCAGAAACAAACAATCTGTGAAATGAGATACTAGCAACACTTCCACGAATATTCCGTATCATAGCAAGCAAAGCGTCTCAAAAAAAAAAACCCCCGCTGCGCTGCCAAAACGCTCTCACGCGCCCACCGCTAGGCACTTTCAGCAGAGCGCCTAGCGTTTTTAACAAGGATTTGGTGGACCCGCGGCCTTATTGTGTGTCTGCGTGTAAGAGCATGCGTGTTTGAGATTGTATATGTGTGTGTTCTTTAAGACATGTTGCTCTACCCTGTAGTTGGGCACATCTCCTAAATACTATGATCATTCCCTCTTGTGAACACAGACCCAGAATGCCTTGCCACAGTTACCCCTCCCTAATTACAGCTGTCCCATCAAGCCAAGGGAGGAAAGAAGTGTGGAGGGACGGAGGGATGGATGAATGCAGAGAGGAGGCGGTGAGCCAGCGGCAGGATCTCTCATCAACCGAGCGGGGAATACGAGTTTTTCCTTCCTCTGCTTCTCACCAGCCATTTTATCACACTGTGTAATTGAGGCCTTGGCTCATTTGGGTTTGTCACGTCTGTAGATTAGGCCTTACAATACAGATGACAAAACTCACAAACATTGTCATGTTGAAGGATGAGGACTGCTAACTTAACTTAAACACCTCGTTAACCTATGTAACATTCTGACAATATTTACTCACCCTAATGTTGTTTCAAACATGCATGATGAGCAAGTGATTACCAGCTTATAATAAATTGTTGTAAAGGACAACTGTTAAGACAAAAGATTTATAAATAAATACACTACGGCTAAAAAGTTTGGGGTTTGTTTTTGAAAGAAATGATTAATGCTCACCAAGGCTGCAGTTACAGTATTTGATCAAAAATACAGTAAAAACAGTAATATTATGAAATATGATTATGTTGTCTATTTTAATATATTTTAAAAGGTAATTTATTCATTTGATGGTAAAGCTGAATTTTCAGCATCATTACTCCAGTCTTCAGTGTCACATGACCCTTCAGAAACCATTCCAATATGCTGATTTTCTGCTCATGAAACATTTCTTATTATCAATGTTGAAAATATTTGTGATGTATATCTTTTTAGGATTCTTTGTAGGATTCTTTGATGAATATAACGTTTAAAAGAACAGCATTTATTTGAAATATTTTACATTTCAGTTTGAGTACAGTCCCAATTCTATAAGTTAGATGTACATAAATATTTCATTTAGCACTTACATTTTAGAGCATAATAAACTATTTCATTATGACCCTTGTAGGCTGAGATTTATGTACAACCAATGTTTTTTAACAACTGTTTTCATTGGCATGAAAATCAACTCCATAATTGCAAATATGAAGTGTTTTCAGGTTGTTTATTTTTAGAAGAGTTGCCTATACAGTACTTTGTTTTGAGGAGCCAAACTCCTACAACTCCGGCGCTCGTGTCGGAACGAAGGGGAAGGGATTCAGCGTAGGAGGTGTTTGTGGATCTACAATGTATCTATAATGATACGTTCCAGTTCCTATAAAGAAACCAGAACAGTGTTCTGTTTGGAGGAAATCACAGTCAGCTCATGTTTGGGGAAATAGCGGTTCAAGGATTCCAGCATAAACAGATTGTAATGATGGGAAAAACAAATGAGGGTTCATTCCGTTATTGGTTAACTGCTCAGGATAAACAAAAGATGATATTAAGCATATTTAAATGCTAAAAGACGACCAAGTACAAAAGGTAATGCAATTGTGTGTGTGTGTGGGGAAGGTTAATTAGCGTTTGACGAGTACAGGAAGAATGTGAGACAGCGAGTGTATGTACCACGTAGCTTGGCTGGAAATGAGAGAAAAAGCGTGTTCACAGTTCATTACCACATTTCTTTCCCGTGTTAATAAAAAGCTGCACGTTACAAACGTGTCAACAGGGAAGTGTTTTCATTTACACCGACGGGTTAGAAAAAAAGAAAAAAAATGGAAGAAAATTAGATGCTAAGTAATTTCAAGTGGCGGTTTGTCTGCTTGATAGCAATCGAGGGAAAGCATCTCAGATAAAGAGAGGTATGGTTTCCTCCTGTGAGGTAGCAGACACTTTTTTTTGGCTGTAAAAAAGGAGAGAGAAGAGTAATTGCGAACAAAGAAGTGGTGGAATTGTCATCACTCCATGGAGACTGAATTTCATGGCCCGATCTGAGAGAAAAGAGGCGAGAACGACTCTTTCATGCGGCTGACTGAAGCGCCTAGGGAGAAGAAGATTTCATTCGAGCCGTTCTCAGAGGCTAGCGTCAGTTATCAGACCCAAATCAAATGATCCTACAAGTGCCACAGGCAGACACGGAAAAGCTTGCTGAGAGAAAGGAAGTGCCTCTATTAGAGTGGACTAAAGGCATCACGCGCGATTGATGTGCACCATCACGCTGTGAGGATCCGCGTTCAGGAAATTAAAAGTATTTTTCATCCCTGACTATGCCCTCAGTCAGAGACAAAACTGGAGAGTAATGATACAAAATGGCTTTTAGAACTTTTAAAGACAGAACTCAGTTAATGAACAGGAACTATTCCAGCCCTCGAGAGAGAGATTTTCAAAAGGACTTTTTTATATGAGAACGTATCCATCAAATAGTCAGGTGATAGGCCTTCACAAGAGAGCAGAACTGCTATGATACTCGCAGAGAAACACAGCATTGTATTTAATGTAATGTCAGCATCACAGGACGGATCGTGCTCATTCAAAATACTCTGCACAAGTACACAAACAAGTACTTGGAAAATACAAGCTATTTCTGTAACACTTTACAATAAGGTTCATTAGTTAACATTAGTTAATGTATTAACTAACATGAACTAACCATGAGCAATTCCCTTTGTTACTGTATTTGTTAATCTTCGTTAACGTTAGGTAATAATATACAGCTGTTCATTGTTTGTTCATGATAGTTAGTATATAAAATTAAAATAACCGACATAAATGCAGTAACGTCCTATGTTTCACATACTTAGATGTGATACACAATAGGGAAGAAAAGACTATAGCAACTCCCATTTCATACCAACTTTAACAAACCACTTGTTACGTGGACCTAACATCAACAGTGCAGGTCTGAGCGACACTTTTTTTCACATTTATAAAATCTAATCTGTTCTGTTTGATTCTCTCCAAACTTGCTTTGTACAGTAGTTGACCTTACAGACAAAACTGATCATAGAATTATACCAGTTATGCTAATATCTTACCCTGCAACCACTATCAGTCTTCGCTCACCCTACCACAGCTTCCAAACTAATATTTATCATTTATATACTGTAAATTCAGAATTGTTTATAAACCTCTGGAAGCAAAAACCCACTTAGACTGTAGCCTAA
Source organism: Phoxinus phoxinus (assembly GCF_949152265.1). Taxonomy (NCBI): domain Eukaryota; kingdom Metazoa; phylum Chordata; class Actinopteri; order Cypriniformes; family Leuciscidae; genus Phoxinus; species Phoxinus phoxinus. The sequence continues at coordinate 10,428,500 of NC_136878.1, read as the reverse complement.
ATGACATGCATTTGAGAATACATTCTATAAATGTTGAGTTCTGTTCTCCCAGCCGACTATTGAGGGGCAATTGTGAAAAGCTTCATCTAGTCTATTAAATGTTCATTGCTCATTTAAGATCACCAAAGGGATCACATTAGACAGACATAGTCTTAATGCGAGGACTCGCCTCATTGGCGCTTGTGGTAAATGTTCCCTCCATTAACCACAAAGATCATGGATAAAGTGGTTTTAAATTGACTGATTCTAGAAACAGACAAAAGTTGTACACTGATTCCATTTTATTGAAACACTAACAGTGATTCTTTTACATTAGTTCCATTTTCCAGTAGCTGGAAAGTTCATCACATTCAGAAAGTAAATGAAACATGTATTGTGGCAGTATCATGGTACAGTATTGGATGGCAATACTGTGGTACAGTGATGGTATTAGATGCTAATATAATATACTAATACTGTTCATGCACTTTTTATATATCTCAAGATTCAACATTTTGGTATTACCATGGTATCACTTTCAGAAGTCCAGTTAGTGTCCAAGATAACCAAATAAAATAAATACTGGCATACACAAGGTTGTCTCTCAATCCGCTTTCTCATTCAGAATCAGCAGAAAAACAAATAAACAAACAAACAAACAAAACAGGTTGGAGGATATGCTCCACTCAAAGGCATGTATCGGTTTCTGCTTGATGGTATCTGTGCGATGTACCACATCTCCTCCCACAGGGACTATACTATTAGGCTATTTCAGGGTATGCTAGTGCCTACGTGGTGATAGACTCATCTCCCAGAGCCCTGAATGTGTATGTGTGCGTGTACAAAAATATGTTTAAGGGGAATAGCTTATCCTGTATCCCACGCAGCAGGTGCAGTGTGGCCTCTTTGTGACTGTAACAACGCCAACATGAATGTTTGGTCTTGTATGCCAAATGGTTTGTAATGGAACGCACTGCTCCAAGTACAGACATATTTTGTCATTATAATATTAAATATTATTAATTCATTAACTAATTTAGTTAACATCTGAAATATCACCTAAAGGCTAATTATAGCTAGCCTGGCTAACGCCAGACCCAATTCTCGTTGGGTCTGGGAACCACATGTGCATTTTCTCGTATTTGAGGCGTGGTTTACGAATGCTCGGCGCCGTTTATTGGGTGCTAAGAATGTCTATCAAATGCGCCTGTACGTAGCTCATAGCCAATCGTTTCCATTATACCAGATGACGTATGTAGAGCGACAGAAATTAGACAAGGAAGAAGACGATGGGTAAGATATTTTTGTGTAAACAATGACGTTCAGCGACTATTGCCGTTTGTGCAAGATAAACATGAGGGTCGAAGGTATATATGGATATAAACAAACTGCTTAGTTGTGTCGCATAGATGTCGTCATCGTCTTGCTGCTCCCTCCTCGTTCTGTGATTGGTTCCCTAGATGAGGCGAAAATCTGGTCCATGGTATCCAGACTGCCTTTCAGCGTGAATAAAATCGCGCTGCGCAAAGGCAGTATGGGGAAACCCAGGCTAAATTATAGCATGTATAGTACGAATTTACAATAAGGTTCCATTTGTTAAAATTTGTTAACTATTTAGTTAACATTAACAATGAAAATGACATCTAAACCATTTATTAGTGGAACTGAGCTAACGTATTAACAATGTGAACTATATATTAAGTGAACTTAATATATACTGTAACAAAAGTATTGCTCATTGTTAATGATTAGTTTATGCTTTAACTAACATTAATTAATGGGACCTTATTTTAAAGTGTTACCAAAATGATTATGATTATTATAATTATAACTAATTAGTATTATAGTTAACTGAAGTATATGTACATTTTACTTTCAGAGTCTCCTTAAGTTAGTGTTGATGTAACACAGTCTAACCCCAAAACGTCACATACTGACGGGTCTTGACCATACGGCAACATACGACGAAAAGGGTACCCTTTAACGTCCATGAGTGACGATTTGGGTAAGGTTGGGTTTTGTCTGCGTCTCATATTGACGTTATAGGGGTACCCTTTTCGTCGTATGTTGACGTATGGTCAACACCCGTCAGTATATGACGTTTTGGGGTGAGACCAGGCTGGTTGATGCATCTCCTGAGTTTCCATTAATGAATTGCATGAACATTTCAAACTTTTTCTATGGCATCTATAAAATTGCCAGCAATTTATAGATGGCATAAATGTATCCATTTACATGCGGGACATCAGATCCTATCAGAATGGAAATTGAAACTCAGTCACCCAACTTCCTAAAGAGCACAGCGGTCTCAGAGCATCTTCTGAACATCACTTCAGAGTGAGGAGGAGGGGTGTTTTTGCCTTTTTACTCCTTCTGTATCTCTCTCTCGCTCTTATGCTTGATAGTATCAGGCCAAACTGCTATCAGCGTGTGGGAACAAGAGTATGTGCCTATCGGCTCATCTTGTGGTGGGACGTTTTTCACTCAGAGGGGGGCGGTTGGTTTCAGACGAGGCGAGAAACTACACACAGCTGTCAATACTGCAAACCCACAGTGGAAACTGTTTTTTTTTCTTCTCGTTTCTGTTTTGTTCTCTAATCGGATCATTTTTAGTCTCCCTTTTGCATGCATTTATTCTGTGATTGTGAGATTGATTCACTATATAGAGAAAAGGGGAAGCATAAAGCATGCATAACAGTTATTCCATTCTAAAAAAGTATTATTTAAAAAAAAAAAAAGCAACATTAGTAAACTACACTTTTCCGATGTATATGTCCTTCCATTCTCAATCATTTAAACGCAAAAAATAAAAAAATTAGCAGTTAAAGGGACTGTTCACCTCAAATTGAAAATTGTCATATTTTACTCACCTTCATATCCTCGCAAACCTGTTTGACTATTTCTTGTGTGGAACACAAAAAAAGGAATTTTTAAAAACGTCTCAGATGATTTTTGTCGATACAATGCAAATCAATGGGGTCCAAAACAACATTGGAACCCACTGAGTTTCACTATTTGAGACTTGTTTCAGTCTTTTGTATTCTACAGAAAAAGAAAATCAAAAATGTTTGGAATGACACAAGGGTGAGTAAATGATGATAGAATTTTCATTTTTGGGTGAACTAAGCCGTTAACAAGCAGTTTTACTAGATTTTTTTTTATAAGGATACAGGAACATACTTGGACATCTTGGCAGTGAGACATTGCCTCTGGTCTAGCATATTTTTTCATGCTCTTGTTCTCAGTCTGTCTCTGTCATGCCTATAGCCTCCTTCCAGATGCATTAGCCTGACTGGCCGCAGAGGGCCCGAGCAGTTCCATCAGGACTGTCATAGACACTTTAGTGTGACGAGCCACGCGGCAGTAACCCTGCTCTTGATAACACACTTTAGCGGGAGGAGAGGGCTCGACTTCGCCACGGCAAACTCCAGAACAGATGTGAGATCTTTAAGGGACATGGGGATTTTGTTTGGGTGATCAAGCATTTAAATTTAAATTTAAATGGATAATTCTCAGTTCTGTGAGAATGTCAGGGTCTTTAGAAGGCTGAAAAATAACATATACAAAATACACAAAAGGCATCTTACCAGTGATTCAAAGTAATCAGCTGAATACCTCATTTCATTGGTTAACACTGAGGATCCAATTGTATGCAAAAACCAAAGCCCTAAAAAGAAAGTTCACCCCAAAAATGTAATTATTAATTATACAAATCTCATGTCATTCCAAACCAGTATGAGATTTTTTTGATGAGAAATACAAAATGTTGTGCTGGTCACTAATCCAGGCAATAACAATGAATGAACTGGAGCTCTAAAGCTTTCAAACAATTGCAAAAGCACATTAAAGTCACATTGTAACTGAAGTAGCAACATTTTTTTTTTTTTGTATTGTATTGTATTGTGAGATAATAGATAATCAAGATGAAAAAAATAATAATAGGTTAAATTCATTGGTTGTTGATTGGATGGAGGCAGATCTGAACATGAGCTTGCAGTTGATTGTATGATAGGGTGGGGTTAACACGGACTAAATGATAGGAGAAGTCTGTCATTTCATTGGAAGATCAAGTTGAGATTAAAAATTAAGGTCAAAAGGTAGTAGACGAAAAAAATAAACATATGCATGGATGAATCATTCACAACCAGTGTAGTATCATTGAGATACTATTATAGGTTTTTATTATAATTTTGAATAAATGTTTATTTGTTGTATATTTTTATTAATTTTAGTATATAAATAGTTTTTATTTATATTTTAGTTTGTTATTTTTGTACATTAAATTAAACTAAATGAAAATAAGAAATGTTGTCTTGCCAAAAATACTTTTTTATATTTATTTTATTTCAGTTAATGATCATTTTATTCAAGTTATGAAAACTTGAAAACTTGTTTTATGGTTTTTAATTTCAGTTAACTATAATAACCCTGTTCACAATAAAAAGCAATAACAAGCATTTAGAAAATAGATAGGATGAATTCCTGTTTCATGCCGACTTTAATAGTACCATAAAAGTAGTCCATTTGACTCATGTGCAATATTCTGCAGTCTTCTGAAACCATGAGACAGCTTTGTGCGAGGAACACAGCAAAATTGAAGTTATTCACTGATCATCTTGCCCTCCAGGGAGCTGTGAACTGCTGCAAATGATTCATGAGTCAGAGGCACTGCATTTAACTTGTGAACAACTTATTCAGACTAGTTTTGTGAATCTATTAACTGACAACACGAGGGTGAGAAAATAATGACAAAATGTGCATTTTTGGGGTCAACTATCCTTTTAACTGATGGTTGTCATTGTGGATGTGCCGATCATCAAAAAAGCAAGTTTTATAGCAGTTTGTGAGGTGGGTGGGTGGGTGTGGCTGATGAACATGTCTTTATCAACAAGTCTGCTGGACTGTCTTTTTAAAAGCATTATGAAAATCAAACAACAACACCTTTCTTTCACATTTCAATGTCAACATATGGTTGGGTGTCAATAGATTTGCAGTTTAATGTGTCTTTATCAACACCTTTGATGTACTGACAGGGGCGCTGCCCACAAATAGCGAATTAAAATCGCATGTTTTGAAGCTAGCACAGTTTGTGGCGTCTGCTTAGGCCACGTCAGACTAAATAAAGCTGTATTTGTAAAACGCACTTGAAATGTTTTGAGAGCTATGATGTGTAATCTACTATCTTACACCCTTTCTGCCACTTGGCGGTTAAATAGATAGTCCACCCCAAACTCACTTGCTGTGACTGGCTTGTTTGGCAGGTTTTTTTTGGTAGATGTTATAATACCACCATTTGGACCCAAAAAGCAGCTTTCTATATTTAATATTTGGCATGTATTCTCTTAAGAAACCTTATAATAAATATAATAAATCCTCTCCCGTGAACATCAGATGTGCATCTCAGAATCTCTCTCGGAAGTAGTAAGTCATCAGGTCACTTTTTGGCGACTGTTTGAAGAATACTGTAAATTCTGACATACTACTCTTTACACATACTGTTTTTCTCCAACTATATTGTAGGGAATTATTCAATTTTGAATACAGGACAGATACTGATTGAAAATAAGCAAAAATGGCAGGGGTTCCTAATCTAGAAACTACCGTAGCGATGAATGCTAACAGCTTTCTCCAGGTCTTACAGAGCTCCTTGAGGGAGGTGAAATGCTCAAAAAGAGCAAAGTTTTGATAGCACCACAATAGCCATGGCTTACTTCAATTCAAATCTGCATATTGAGAATTTTAAAGTATTTTAACACTAAAAAAAAAACATTACACCTTAGATTTAACAAGTGCAGATTGCCATTCATTGCAGTTAAAGAGATTCATCATGCTACAATGCCAACATTTGAACAACGACAATTTATTTACAGTTTTTCATCGAGAAACAAAACAAAAAACACACGTCTCATTCCCTTAAGTACAATTCTCGACCTCACTCTCCCTAGAGAAAACAATAGAAACATTCTCTCTGCTCTGAAAACAAATGCTCTGTTTTGATTTCTGCAGCCTTGAATGGATGGAGATAAAAGCAGAGACCATCTGTCTGGTTGGCGGAGCGGCACTGGGAATTGATCACAGTGAGTTACAGTAAGTGCATTTGCATTCTCGCTGCCCTAAACTGCTTTATTATCCCCACGACGACTCGCTCTTCCAGCTGAGCCCCTTGGTAACAGGGTGACAAAACGCCTAGTGGGTAAACACCTTTAAAAGGATTTGACGCACTATAATGGAAAAAACGCTTCTGTTTTGTTATGGCCTTTCACTTTCTGTTTGGCTTTAAGAAGAGTAAAGCATTGTTGTGGTGCACAATCAGATAAAGGGAGATGTGTATAGCAGAGAATGTACAGAGGACAAAAGATGCTGCGCTAGCAAGTGCATGGAAGAAAATTGCACCTTTGAAAGTAAATAAGAAAAAAAAGAAGCTCCAAGATCTCACGCTAGATTACAGAAACCATAAAACCCAAACAGATATTTAATGAATGTGGTAGGGACTATGATTCACATGTAAAAAACATGAACAACATTAAACAGAAAAGAATGTGCTTTCATCCTTACCAGCCAATAGTGCCAGCTATCTATTTGTTCAAAAACTGTTCGAAAACAATCCTTCTTTTCGCACTTCCAGCCGATATCACAGCAAATGATACACTTCAGCTTGAAACAAATGCAGAAAAGATGCAAAAATGCAGCAAAGGAGAGGGAAAAAAAAGAGAACGAGAGAAGTTATTTCCCATCTTGCTGCTGGATCCCCTTGGAACGAGCTCGATTTAACCTTGAAGAATAATGAGATCTGACGTGCTTAAATGTTAGCATTCTTAAATCACCAGGAAGTGCCTCGGCGGAGGCCATAATCACTGTGCCAAATTGCTGTGCTCGCTAATTTCATTTCTCCCTCCGCATTCACTGGCAGTTAGACTCCATTACTCAACAACAGCCATTTAATGCTCCCAGGTCCCAGAGGTGTTACATTAAAATGTAATAACTTGCAATGTAAATGAAAACAAAAACCATTATTTTTCCTCTCCATCCCCATTCTCGCCCATCTCCTCCTACCTATCTCTCTCTGTGGGGGGAGTTGGGATCTAATTCTCAGCCCATCTGGCTGGTGTAATGAATGTGAGGCGAAGCCAGGATGCTCCGCTATTGACTCTGAGAGCATGGCGAAACACCTGAGTGGCCCTCCCGGAGTATTCTGTGACACTGGGCCAGTAGTAATTGGAGACCAATAACTCCGTTACGTATGGACTATCAATTTCCAAATTGGTCTGGTAGTATTTTGTGGCACCGTTTGATAAGGTGATCTCCCTAGAATCGTGAAACCGCAATGTGTTGGATAAGCCAGGTAAGAAGTGCTTAGGCCAGGTTTAACCTCTATATGGAGGATCTCCCTCTGAGAGGAGCAGCTTTAGCTATAGGAGTCCTGCTGCATAGTGGGCTTCATTATGATCAGGCCACTTCCGCACAGAGAGGAACCTCAGATTGTATTAATAACATAGCAGGAGGGAGTTAGTCTGGTCACTGAGCTGCAAAATACCATGTGGACAGTTTGCTGTCTACATTTTAACTGTTAAATCATGCAAATGGAAAAGGGAGATTAAAATCAATAAATGGTAAAATATACAAATAAAAACCCGTATGCATTTAAAGTGGACAATAAACTGTAATAAAACTGAAGTAAATAAACTGAACGCATTTTTGGAAGAAATTGTGTGATTATTTTTTTTATGATCATTATGCATGATTATATAAGCGGGTTGGGGCCTGGAAGCCTCTTGTCAGAGTAAAAGATTAAAAAGAGTAACTGTCAGAATTTACAAGAAATAAAATGACGGAATAACAAGAGATAGTCACAAATCAAACAAAATAGTTACAATCACAAGAACCAAAGTTGCTTGAGAAATAAATTAGGATTTTGACATTTTTTAAAAAGAAGCATTAACACAAAAATAATAAAATAAACATCTAAAAATACTTCAGATTAAGAATTCTAGGTAAGTAATCAAAGAAGTGAATGTATGACACTAACCATGTGAAAAATATTATCATGATTTTAACGGTAAAAATGCGACAGTATAAACCTATTGATTTTTTAACAGTAAGTTTCCTTACTATACGGTGAATAACTGTAATAGATCTAACCTTACGATTAATGTAATTTTATAGTAAAATACTGTTAAATTTAGAACAAGTCATTGTATAAAAACGTAAATTGACAATCAGAATTCCATGCATGGCACGTCAAATTTGATGTATTTTCGTTGAAATATCTGTTTCTTCTTAGTTTTTTCTAATCAGTTGTACATTAGGGTTTTATGTTACATCTAATGTTGTTAAATGTTTATTGCATTTTTTAAAATGTCATGTGTTACCATGATGGTGTTTAGCATTTGTGTGAATAACTATGCAGAATTTTAGTATTTACCTTCTCTGCTTGAGGGAAAGCTGCTTGTGATGAGCTTAGGTTCATCATGTGACTTCCAGCACTTGTTTTTGGCGGTTTATCAGTTTATTACAAAGGTACAAAACCGATATTAGCCCTCTGGAGTCTAAGGTGTTTTTGGGGCCCTTGGGATGTTTTGAAATGCCCTGATATTTGTATTTTTTTCAGTTGCTTATAAACATATTAATGGCAAAGGTGTAATTACACTCTATTTAGCACGAACATGGCTATCATAATATGTGAGCAACATATATGTACATGTTTGCATTTTTGAGAGAATATTATTTATGCGTGGTTATTCAAAAAACTCAAACTTAAATTGTCTGATATAAGACCACAAACGACCAACTTCACATATTCCCACAATACTTTGACTAATGGATCTTGTCGGCTAGAGTATTTACTTCAAAATGATCTGAAAATCATCCGGGCTAATCGTTCACATTAAACAATAGATTGATTTAAATTTTGTAAGACACTTTTTGTTTGGAAAGGCAATATGCAGGTGGGCGTGAATGATCCAACAAGGTCATGAATAATGTCCTCATTCACACCTGAAGACAAAGAAGACCTGCTAATGCTGCAGTGCATACTAATGAGCCTTAGGTGTCACTGTGGCTACAAGAAAAAATGCAAAGACAACACACACACATATATACATACATATATACATACATACATATATATACCGGTATATATATACCGGTATATATATATATATATATATATATATATATATATATATATATATATATATATACATACATATATATTACTACAGAATTGGTTCAGAGTTGGAAACATCTTGAAAAAAAGTGTATTTTTCCACAAACTGTATGCTTGCAAATTGTATAATATCCAAGGTAAACATTTCTAGTAATTGTGCAGTTAATTCTCATTCGTATTTTCAGAAAGTTTTGGATTATGTAGGCTATCCTCTCCCCAAATTTGTCACTAATAAAACACAAAAATAATTTATAGAGAAGGCTTATATTGACCTTTTAAGATTTTTTTTGCACCTTGTAAATTAGGTTTTGATGTGGCAGTAAAAGCTTTATAAATAATCTATCCAAAACGAAATTTTGTCTTTCATATTTCGTCTGTAACATATGGTCTTTTATAATATATATTAGGGCATAAATGTTAATTTGCAGTTTAATATGTTGCTTATACAAATACATTTTATTTCAACGTATTCAGTCGATTTTTACTCATCTCAGTAGGCAATATAGATAGTTTGCTAAAAGCGAAACTCGCGCGAGCTGTAGTAAACAACATGCATATGTGCCGTGCATTCATTCAAACACAGAAACGCGATTCAAATTTAAACAGTCTTTTGCGGTTTACAGACACCATTTCATATCGCGATTAGAACAAAGCACTTACTGATGATCTGCAGCTGGATCCGTTGTTCGGCTACTCCAGCACGTTTGAGGTAAAATTTCCAGAATTATCACGATATTATTATTCCTCACAGCGAGCGTGTTGTCCAGCTGTTGTGGGCGTTGACTGGTTTGCATGTGTTGCTTCAGATTATCTGCGTTTGAATAGCGCGCGCTCTCGATGGGCGTGTCACATTAGCGGAGTAATGAGGTGCCAGAAGGATAATGAGCACAGCTGATCTCTCGCTCTTTTTATATAGATTACATAAACAGAGAATATTTGTTTTAGTTTTGAATTAGATAATTTAAAACTACACACTTAAATGATTATAGAGATATATAGCTCATGTCTGAGTGAATAGTATTCGCTGAGATTTGTTTAAATTTAGAAACGTGCTTCAGAAAAAAAGTTCACGGAGACGGAGAGGCATAAAGCACTCCCTGTTTACTTTCTTTATTTTACAAAAGCACAATGTTTTATTTCGATTGTAAGTGGACACATAAAAAAGTAGACATTTAACAGCTTATTTTCTCATATTTCTTAAGGCTGTATGACCAAAACTGACTGAGTATTTTAGGTCTATTTTGCTGCTATGTAAAAAAAAACGAGCAAAACGCGCCCGCGCGTTTGCCGACCCCAGGGGGTTAGTATAGGTTGGTATATCAACATTATATCAGTTAATTAAATAGTTGTTTACTGTAAGTTTAAGTTAAATTTGTAAAACCTAAAAAGTTGCTACTGTATTTTTTACTGTAAATTTCTGGCAACCACAGCTGCCCGTATTTTTACCAGAAAATGTCACTTTTTTTCTTTTTTTTCTTGTGTGAACTCCTTTGTACAGACGATCAAATGAGCTTACTTCCATTGAAGCACACAATTGTGATTGGATCACTCAAATCATGATCATCAAGTCTGATGCCAATACTGAAACGTTCAGAAATGTATAATACTATACAACCAATGATAATTCGTTCAGTCTACACAAACTAATGGTAAGTTTAAATCACTTATACAATATTCAACTACTAACTACTGCTCTGCTCAAAACAAACACAACCTTAAGCCTGTAACTGGTCTACTTTGGGGACGAGTCTATGAAACCATTCAACATGAGGACATGATAAGCTCCTTTTCCGTAAACACTCAAACGCCTTCACAATCTAAGAGATCTAACGGGCATGAAAGAAGACACGTAGCAGAGACCGGTCTGGGACATGCCGACCAGAGGGTGGAGATGGAGAGGAGCTTGAAACTAAGGGTTAGTCCGAGCAAAGAAGGTGTTATATGAGTTTGTGAGCAGACGCCTAAGAGCAGATAAACATGCTCGCTTTGCTACAGGAAATATGGGCTGTACCTGCTGGGGTGCAACTGTTAACCTGAAGCAAAGCCACAGAGAAGGTGAGGTAAGACTGAATAGTGCTCGTGTTAAAACCACAAAAAAAGTTCTGCTTGTAATTAATCTTTTCTTTCTCTCACTTTCCGTTTCTGTCTTTTTTCCATGTCGCGCTCGAGCTCATTTAGAGCGGCCAGTGCATACATTTACTGGTGGCTGCTACCTTTAACGCCTGAGTGGGGAGAGTGTGATCTTACACACCTCACGCATGACACATAGTGAAACTAAGGTTGTGAAAAGGAAGCAACTGTCATTCAAAATACATATATGGGGGGGGGGGGGGGGGGAGGGGGAAATGGTGTACAGATTTTTAAGACTTTCATAACCTTCGAAAGTTTGCGCACACCTTATTATACACTAATGTTCAAAACATTGGAGTCAGTAAGATTTGTTCTCCATGTTTTTGAAAGAAGTCTCTCATGCTCACCAAGGCTGCATGTATTTGATCAAAAACAGTTAAACAGTAACATTTATAATTTTTATTGTAATTTAAAATAACTGTTTTCTACTTTAAATATATTTTTTTCAGAGATTCATTTGAGCATTTTTACTCCAGTTTTCACTGTCAAATGATCATTCAGAAATCATTCTATTCAATTTATTCTAATTTGTATTATTATTATTATCAATTATGAAAATGGGTGTTAAAAAGTAAAAAAAAAAAAAACAGCATTTTTTTAAATATTTGTAACATTATAAATCACTTTATTGTCACTTTTGATCAATATAAGGTCATTTCAAAATAAAAGTATTAATTTCTTAAACATTTATACTGACCCCAAACATTTCAACGGTAGTATAAATATTTTCCACATTTTATAGTAAATCTTAAAAACTTTGCATACAATATAAAATATAACCACTGCCTTTGACATCCAAAAATGCTGTACATGGAAAACTGTACATAGCATTTTGATATAGTAAATAAGTATGATTATGTGATTAGCAGCATTTTATTATTCACATTTAGCATTGTACTTTCTATCAGAACAGAAAAATTGTGACCAACCGCTGCTTTAAGACTAATAATTAAATATAACTACTAAGTAGCAAAGGGTGGAAAATCATTATTACACCTTCAGAAGGATATAAACCTAAACCCTCAGCGTTCTTAATAAAACTAACACAGAAAGTGTTATGGGAGGTGTTAAAATCTCAGGTAGTGAGGAAAGGGAGAGGAAGAGAAAAAAAGGATGATGAAACTCAACTTCCCTCCCTGTAGCCCTGACAAAAGGCAAGATGCAGAGCTCTCTTCTCGCCCTTAGGAGAGACGCCATGTTGAAATGCACTAGAGCTATAAAAGAAACATTTTAGCTTGTGTGTAAGAGCCGTATCGCTCCGAGCGCTGCTTAATTTCTGCCTTTGTTTGGGTGGCAGGGAGGCTCTCAGGGTTCTGTAAGGCCTGCGGGTCTTTTGTCTCACAGTAGAGGAGGTCTGTTCAATGCCTGAAGCAGTTTTGTTCAGAGAAAGCTTTTGTTCCGCCCCTCATGCTGAGATTTGGCAATGGGTCTCAGGCTGAAACACAACCCAGACAGCAGCACAGGTATTTCCTCTGAGATCGTGTCAAGAACTAGCATGCCAGACAGCCTGAGATCATAAGAAAAGAACAGAGATGCCGGAAAGGAACATGGAACGTAAACAATATAAGCGCATCTTTGCACTTTCTTGCATAGGTGTTATCTTTTTTTAAACATTTTCTAAAGAACAATTCAGTGGTGCTCACCCAAAACTCAACATAATGATGCTATAGGTTTCCAAATGGTTGTTGCTTTGAGGTTGCTGAGGTATCTGATGTTGTTGGTTGGATGTGTAAGTGGTTATGTACTAACGCAAGTAAAAAGAGCCCACCTGCAGTTCAAATTCCCCCTCAGATACCATATTCTCCCTCAGATACCATATTCTCCCTCAGATACCATATTCTCAACCTTTTTGACTTCAAGACTCAGAAAGGCCGTCCATATTGACCCAGACATTTATGCTGCAGTTATGATAATGGTGCTTCTTTTCAAGCTTTTTTATAAACAGAAACTGGGAGTGTTGACATGTTAAAAATATAATAACTATAATTCATTTTGTAATTCTAGAAGATACAGAAAAAAATAAACAAACAAACAAAATAAATACATAAAAGTTTGCTAGATTAAGGGACACATCAAACTCAAAATAAATAATTACACAATAATAATAATAAATATTATTATTATTATTGATTAATCAAATATAGTTTGCTGGATTAATGGACTCCATATACATACATATTTCATTATTATTATTATTAATATTAGTAGTAGTAAGTAGTAGTAGAAATGGATAAATAAATAATAAGTGTGCTATAATAAAGGACATTTTCCAAATAAATAAATACATATTGTATTACTATTATTATTAGTAGTTGTTGTTGTAGGAGTATTAATAGTACTATTAAATAATTAAATAAACAAACAAACAAACAAACAAACAAACAAACATAAAAACCAGTTTGCAATATTAAGGAACATCTTATCGTAAATGCAAACACTTATTATTATTATTATTATTTAAATAAATAAGTAGGTAGTAGTAGTATAAAATAAATTTTGGTATTTTCATTTAGTTAGTTTTTTTCTTCTTCATATAATTAATTGATACCTGAAGTCGTACTGTGTTTCCTACATGGACGTTTGCTGAGGCTCTTGGGTTGAGAACTAAGACATGGCTTACATGAGACATGAGTTCCTCTAATTTGTTGCACACATTTAGGTTATTTCAGTTAATTGAACTCAGACTGCTTTTTTTAAATACTGAACACTATGGCTATTTTGTTCTTTGTCTGCCCATATCCCGACTGATGTATGGGGTTGAGTCAATGTTAAAATGATAAGGGAGTTCAATGTTAAATGGTGGTTCTGCTCTGATAATGAGCCAGCTTTAATGTGCTGTGATTCCCAGTGGGGTGGCCAGAGAGCTGACGTGTTCCGGGCGTTTAAGACACCTGAGAGAACCATGTTATACGCCCACAGCTGCGTTATTAACTGGAGCGCTATAAATCCACATGATTTATAGAGCTCCCTTTCCTGTGTAATCACACCGCGGTGCAACTGAACACAGGGGGACGAGGAGGAAGAGGAGGAGAGAACCAGGGGAAAGGAGAGAATGGGAGGATGGGTGTTGAGAAGAGGTGTGAAAATGAAAAGGACCGCTGAGAGCCAGTTATACTTCACTTCCAATTCAACTCTCCACCCATTTCACATCAAGAGACCAGTCTGAATCTGTACAACTACAGTATTTACAACGCATCACGCAAACCTGTGTGGAGACTCTAGAGGAGAGTGGGGTAAGCTGTGCCACTTCAGCTTTCCTCTGGGAAAAGATCAAACTAACAATAATTCAGCGCCATAGAGGTATGATTTCTCAAAAATAAAGTTGCCCAGTGACAACTTACCTCAGAATGAATGTAAATTGCAATGTTGAATCATTTAAAATATATATATATATTTATAATTAAAAAATAATAACGAGAAACATTCTAATCTCATTTAAGACTTATTTAGCTTATGTACACTTAAAAATTCATAAAATTAAACTTCATTGTGAAAAGCTTTATAATAATTATTATAAAAATACTTTAAATAAATAACAGTTAGCTAGATTAAGATACACATTGAAGCCCAATAATAATAAAAAAAAAAAAAAAAATAAAATAAATAAATGGACACATCCTACCAGATATAAATATAAAAGAACAGTTGGCTAGATCAAGAGACACATTGTACCCCAATAAATAAAATATTATTAAATATATTATTATTAAAACAAATCAATGATACTGTTATTATTGTTATTAAAAAATACTTTAAATAAATAAATGGACAAATCAGACCAGAAATAAATAAATTATTATTATTACAAATACTTTAAATAAATAAATAGCTAGATATTTAAATAAAATGTATATTGTTATCATTATTAAACAAATAAGCAAACAAACATTGTTAACACATCGTACCCCACTCTCCACTATATGAGAAAACACCAAACATTATCTAGATGTGAAGACTCCTGCGGATGTCCAGATAACTGCGGTAATCTCTCGACTCTCCGTTATCTACTAAAACCATCTCTATCTGCAAAAAAAAGCAAGTCCAGCATTGGAGCAGAGTGGACAAGTCAAGGCTCCCTCAGTCGCTCCGCGCACAGGCCTTAATGAGCTTTTAATGTAGCTTCCCATTTCAGTCAGGAGACTGAGCTAGCAGCCAAACAATAAACTCAATAAATGCCTCCACCGAGAATAATCTACAAAAGGTGCTTGGCATCCCTCGTCTCTCTCTCTCTCTCTCTCTCTCTCTCTCTCTCTCTCTCTCTCTCTCTCTCGCTCTCTCTCTCTCTCTCTCTGAGTGACGAAAAACCACACCGTTCATTTTCTCTCCCAACAGATAGATGTTTGTAATTGGAGGTTTAATTTATGATCAGGTCGTCTTTGGATAATAATAATCGAGCCATTGTAATTTGCTGATGCAAATGGTATTTTATGACAGTCTATAAAAATGCCAGTGCTATGCAAGCGAACAACCAAACATCCCGAGTGTTCATTACGCTCCTCATTAAGGCATTCAAGTCTCTGTTAAATGCTTTTTGAGGCGGAGGCAACATGTAATTAAGGCCTGATTGAGCAATAGCACATATAACTTAGCACAGCAATTTACATACTTCACTGTTTGTGCAGAGCTACAAAGACGAGAGAATGTGAGAGGGCAGGACGTCCCAACCAACAATTTGCAGGCAATTAAAAAGAATACACTGCTTTGTTTTAATGAATATTGTTAAAGTGGCCAATTATATCATTGATGCATAAATGGACATTTTAAATTAGAAAATGACAGACAAGGACATTATTACTACAGCATGAATAGTATGAAAAATCAAGCAAGATATAATATGGCTTTCAAGCCTTCTCCATTTAAACAAACTAAACTTTTACTATTTTTTAAACTTTCACTGTCATGATTTTTTTTGAAGTAATTAATACTTTTATTCGGCAACTATGCATTAAAGTGATCAATAGTTACAGTAAAGACATTTATAATATTACAAAATATTTTGGTATCACAAATCCCACAAAAAAAATATTAAGCAGCACAAAGGTTTTCAACATTGATATATTTAATATAAAAATGTAACCGTAATTGCATTTCACAATACTGATACTATATTGTATTACTAATAATGTGAAATATTCTTACAATTGGTGTTAATAAAAAAAATATATATATATATATATTTAATAAATGTATTATCAATGTCAAAAACAGGTGTGCTGCTTAACATTTTTGTGGAAACTGTGATAAAAAAACATTTCAAGATACTTTGACGACTAGAAAGTTCAAAAGAGTAGCATTTATTTTCTCCTCCTTTTAATGTATTTCTGATCAAATAAATGCAGTGTTGTTGGCGAGCAGACTTATTTCAAAAACATAATTGATAACTTTTAAACGGTATTACATATATAAAACATTTAATTAAAAAATAAATTCAAGACAGTTCTAACTTTCAATTAACCCAATTATCTGTAAAGCAAAATATATGTAAATAATTAATTACTGAGAAATCTAGCTAGCTTTATATATGAGTTTCCCACTCTTAGTTGAGAGTCAAGGTGGGAGTGACTTGGCCTTGTTGGTGATGAAAGGGTTAAAAATGGCTTTATATGGCTCAAATCCCTCTATTGTAAGGACATAAGGCTTTTTCTTCCATTTCATCTTACGCCAGAATATCTGAACTGGTAGAGCATTGTGCAAGCAGCACCAAGTTCATAAGTTCGATCCCCAAGGAAAACCCAGACGGATAAATGTAAACCTTAGATCAACTTTAAGTCACTTTGACTTAAATCTGCTGCCAAATGTAAATGTACTGTAAATGTAGGAGTTTGTTGAAATCACTATAATACAGGCACTATAATACAATAGTAAAGCTTGCTTTGGCAAGCACCATGAAAAATGAAGGAATGAAAGGCAACAGACAATATTAATACTAATACTATGAAAGAAAGGTGAAGAGGGTCACATTCTTATGAAGTCTGCCGAGACTTGAATACAGGCTGGATTTGAACAAAACTACAGATATGTTTTTCAACATTCCTTCTAAATAATATATTAATTCATAATGTCATAATGGAAAGCCTAAGTTGTTTTGAAACGAGCTGAAGAAACGGGCTTTAGAATATGTATTAACTTCCATCCGTGAGCTGCATAATAAGTCAGGCCTTGGGACAATCATTGCAGGCATATTTTCATTTGTAAAGCTTAATTCAGAAAGCATGCCGGACCACACAGCCATGAATAATTAAAGACTAAACAGCATTAAGAGCAAAAAGCTTAAACAGGAAAAGCAATTAGCAGTTAATTCCCAACATCTGAACTACGCTCACATTTCCTTTCCGTTCTCCCACTTTTAAGCCGACCGCAGTGTGTGCGAGACAGAAAAGAGGGTCCATCTCCAGTGGAAAAGAAAAGCAATCCAAGGTGAAAATGAAGTTACCATTCATCACTATTCAAAAAGAAAAGCCTTCACCACTGCTTTAACAGTACGTCGCGCGGACTGTGAAAAATATTTTCGTTTCCATTGAGTCGCTACATCTCAGAACCGCCTTTATGTTTAGCTACTGGACTATGCAAGTGTGTGTTTCATCTCAGCTCCCATGAAGGGACCAAAAGCCTCTTTTTGTGTGTGTGTGTGTGTGTGTGTGTGTGTGTGTGTGTGTGTGTGTGTGTGAGGCCTCGAAGCTTCTACCTTTATCTCCCTGAGTGACTGATGTGTTGAAACCCTGCTGAGGTTAACAGCACTTTTTATCTGTTGCTAGCAGCAACAGCCCAGTTTCCCCGGTGAGAGGGGAGAAACGGGACCGGGCTATGCAGCGGGCCGCACACAGAGATAAACAAATATGGCTTTCACCTAGAAACACACCCCTCAGACAAACACACACACACAAAGTGCAGGATATTGTCAGAGCATCAATATATAACCCCAGCACATCTTGTTCTTATGCACCAGAGGGCTGACATGGAGAAAATCTCTCTAAACTAGTTGTTCACAACCCAAAAATGGGTTCCAGGCTCGCAGGTCTGTTCTTACAGGTGAAAAATATATATATATTTTTTTTAATTGCTAGATTCAAATAGTCAAATGCAAACAATAATATAACCAAACATACTGCAGTTATGCTAGCAAAAAAAGCTGTTTTTTTTTTGTTTTTTTTAAGAGAAAAGGCAACTTGAATATTTTGTTGCTGATGTCAAAAGTCATGCATCCAAAATCAAAGTAAAAAAATAAAATAACAAATATTCATCTGGTACAAGATAGCTATTTGACAGATGCCAACATTAACATCTTGCTTGATGTAAAATTCTGAATCCTAAAGCACAACACATTTAATATGGTTTTACTATATTATTAATAAAGACTTTATTTATATTAGTTTACACTTTTACACAGTTTAATAAAAACTACATTATATTATGCTATATTGAATTATATTGCTTTTTATAATATTCTTATATTATTAAAGGTCTGATATATATAATAACATTACTAGACATTTATTATTATGGTATTATATTATACTATTTTAAATTATATTATTCTTATAATATTTTATACTATTAAAAGTTTAATATATTATTAGACCTAACGTTACTAGACATTTATTTTAATTAGGTGTGTGTAATGGTATATGTATTCGTGTTTGGTGAATGCAGTCAGACGATGAATACAGCCAGTCACAGGCTAATCCACAAGGGGGCGCACACAGTAATGCAACGCTGTTTGCTAACCGCTACAACAGATAAAAAGATCAGAAGAAGAGACAATCTATGAATTAACCTTGCTAGTTGCCTATACATAGAGTTTCGATTCATTTTTGCAACACACTCCACTAACTTTATAGAAAGGAAAAAGGGATGGCAGAAAGCTGAATTCTGTTTGTTTTCTATATTTTTCAAAAGCACAATGTTTTGTTTTTGTTGTGAGTGTAATGTTTCAAATGATGTCTTACTCGTGGTGTGGCAATAAATAAATGACAGAGCATTTTAAGATGTTTCCGCTGCTATAACGAGACAACATCATTTGGCATTGTGCCGATTTGTGTGTTGGAAGACTCACTACAGTCCAGTGATGAAATATGCATGCGCTGGAAATGGGAAGCCTCAGGTCCCGCTTCACTCGCCGTCTCCTCGTGGAAAGGTGAAGTAGATTGCTCTTTCTCCCTCTCGCTCATCTTTCTGAGATTTCTTGAAAAAGCGTAATATTGAACTTTGTGCATCCTCCTTTGTCCCCGCATGTTAATGAACTCTCACTCGCAAAGAAAACTAATCTCTGCACAAGTTTACTTTTCAAGTTGTACATTTATAACACAAGAGATGCTTTTCAGTTTTGTAGCCGACTGTGACCAAATACCTTTTGCTGTCCGTTCAAAATAAATGAAAAGAAACATTGGGGATTTGTTACTTTTTCCTGTTGTACAGAACTCGTATCAAACCTCAAAACCAAGGTATTTACCGAACCATGACTTCTGTGTATACTGTTACACTCCTAATTTTTATAGTATTATATTATGTTATATAATGCTATATCAAAGTCTAATTTATTATTAAACTTAATATTCTAAGACTTTTTTGTAGTATGTTAACAGTACAAAAACAGCTTGACAGTAACACATTTGTAAAAACCTTGTGGATTGAGTGTGCGTGATCATTTAAACATGCAAAAAAGGGTAAATTAACGCATCTAAATGTACAAGCATGGCCTTTCTTGCTTTACTTTTGTTTTGTCTGTCTGTCTGTAACAAATTCAAGACTATAATTCTGTATTCCTCTTATTCAAAACACATTATCCTCTCTCTAATCAGTTCCAACACATCAAACAACTCCAAAAAGAATATTTAATGCTGATGGAATCAGTCACATTAGAAACCCAGATAGCACTTTCTCACCAATATATGTCTTGTAGCAGAGAATACTTTGCCCAAGTTCTGCACGTAGGTGGTGTTACAGCCCGCAGGTGCTGTGATCTGAACACCGGTGGGCGTATGTTGCAGAATGGAGGTGTTTGATCCATGACAAGATGATGGAGGCCATCTTTATTTGTCATTTTGGTTCATATCCGTGTCAGGAGTCCTTGATTCATGAAAATCATGCAGGTGCTCCCTAAGCACATATTGTTGCATGTCATAGTTAAGTACCGGCAATATTTGCAGTCGTTTCGTGCAAGACACAAGAATGACACTGGCTCTAATCTTATGTGAACAGCAGCACGCATCAATTTTCAGAGGAATGAGGGGTCAGAATGTCTACAGAGCACCTGTTCAAAACAAGCTAGAGAGAGGGAGTAAAATAAAGAGATAAGCCACTTGATGCTGCACATTAGTGTTTTTACCAGAGACAAGAGATGTTCTCAGGCATCATGGCAGTAAATGACAAATGTTCAATAAATTATTATTGTTATTCATACTTAATTCTTAATTCTTCATCATCAGTACACAAAATGCATACAAACTAAATGGTAAAGTCCGTGATCAGAATTACAACTTACATCAATCAAAAAACGATTTGTTTCTGCCATAAGTCCGAAGAAAATTTGAAGATTACAAATGGTAATTACAAATCATGTGCGTTCAACTCATAAATCCAAACATTCCGACACATGACTTGAATGCAGCAATTGCTAAACGATGTAAAAACACATGGAACACGTGTTCACAGGTATACATCTATCAATAGATTTAATATGGTTTGTGCAAACCAAATTCAGAGTCAAAACTATCCGTTTATAACTAGGCTTGAATAATCTGCAAGCACTGGGGGCTTAACTCACAACTTTCCAGGTGGTGGCCCACTTATCCAACCGGAGGGAAGCATCTCCCTCCATCATTCTCTTGACATATCTCTCCCGCTCTCTCTCAATGTGTTAGCCTTTAGCACTTTCACTCCTAGCAGATGATTACCAACACAACGTGAAGTGTCGAAGAGGCCCCGGGGGCCCCTGACCGTAACACTGTGCCTTGAATTCTAGAAGATAAGAGACTCATGCACATAAACAAGTACACACACACACAAACTTGTGCCTGGAGCACTTGGTTCTTTGTTAATCTCATGAGTACACAAACACACACACAGCGAAGGGCCAAAGGGCCCGACTACACATAACCAGATTTGATGGAACTACAGTGTCAAAGTGAAACACTCTGCCATATTCTGCCCTTTTCTTTCCTTTCTGCACTTCTCTCTCTGTTTTTTTCTCTTTTATCTCACTCACAACATCATGTAAAGAGGAGGACAAGGTTCGTGGCTCTTCGGTCACGTTTTCTCTGCCTAAACTGAAATGACAGTCGAGGCTTACGGGCCTTTTACAGAGAGGTTTTCTTTTTTCATTTTCATTGCCACGCCGGAATGTCGCCATAAGGCAACGTGAGTTTAACATGCTCTACTTTTCACTGAGAAAAAAAAAAAATGACAAGACTAAGATTGAGTCTCTTGCTGTCTAGAGGAGATAAATCATGAAAAAATAATTAAAACTAACATTTTACTCTGGTCAAGGTCTTCATCATGCTAAATTAAATTGAGCTGATTTCATTGCAGTCAATATTGCATCAGAAAGCTGTTTTTAGAAGTACTAAACTCACAATCTTACAGTAGTAGAAAACTACAACCAATAATATCAATACAGATAATATAAGCAGCTATCTAGGGATGCAAAACATATACATACACACTTTTTACGGTTGGTCTGTAAGTTTTTAGATATTCTATAAAATAAAGTAATTCTCTTCAGCAAAGATGCATTCAATTATTTCAAAGTGAGAGTACATATGTTTTGGATCATGTGACACTGAAGACTGGAGTAATGATGCTGACCCTTCTAATAGCTAGTAATTCTAGAAAATAATTTATTTCCATTTGCAAATGGCTAAAAAATAAAAGAGGTTGAGTGCTGACTGCATGACAGAATGAGTCCTGAAAGCTTTTTATAATCTCATCTCTTCATACTGACAAAACATGAGATAAATAACCTGGCGGCAGTCGTTACCTGACATTCTTAGGTGACAGGTAATGTCAGCTTTTGTGTGTGTGTGTGTGTGTGTGTGTGTGTGTGTGTGTGTGTGTGTGTGTGTGTGTGTGTGTGTGTGTGTGTGTGTACACAAACAAACAAACAAACATTTGAACATCTGATGAAAAGTGAGCTTTCTGTCATGCATAAATAGCGATCCTGTGACATGTTGCTTGACATGCCTGCGGAAATTTAGCATATAAAATGCACTGCTGCTTTTGAATATTTCACAAGGGTATACAACACATTTTTTTTCCCTCAGCTCCAGTGTCAAGTGTATACTGCACTTTCGAATAAAGAAGTACAGGGAATATATTTATAGAGAATATGATTATCTTTAGAATGAGAACAGTAAATCAATGAATCCCTGCAATTTCCAAAGCTTATTTTCATCCGTAAGAACAGAATATACAAGGAATAAAAAACAGTTTATTTCAGGGTTTTGTTATTTCTCTGTGTAATGTATTTATCTTTGAATAAAAGGTGGGAAAGTATGTTTTAAAAAGAAGATTATGAGCCTACGTTTGGAAAATGTGATTCACGCATCTAATAAAACGCCTGTCCGTGCATAACTCTTCATATATTGATAATTTGAACATTACCACACACAATACAATCATTATGAAACATGAAAATCTTATGAATGCATAATACTGTTCTAATGAAGCAAAAAATAAAGATCTTGGAGATAGTTAATCTACTCTAACCTAATTCTATTCAAAAATGTGTACCTTCTAAGACCAGAAAAACACTCAAACAGGGGTTTTAAAACTTTTTGATCCCAAGGGCCCCCAAATGTGAAAATACATAAAAGCAGCTGTATAGTTTCCATGTATAATAAAATAGAGATTTACCGATACTAAATTTATCTGCATATACCGATAGCGAATTGCTCACAATGATATCTGCCGATGCAAATAGTTTGATTTTCTTAAGGGAAAAAAAAAAAATTCTCTCCCAAATAATTCTGCAAACTACAGGATACCCTCTCATTTGGTACATTACTATAATATTAGAGGTTAAAATTATCAACAGAGCTATTATATTCAACTGGTATTTAATTTTAGGATATAATAATTACTCTCAAATAAAAACTGAAATGAATTCCCTACTGGTGGAATGATCTGCCTAACTCAGCCAGAGCCGCTGAGTCCGTACCCATTTTTAAGAAATTGCTGAAGACGTATCTTTTTCGGCAGCACTTAATCCAGTAATACTAACACTCTCTTCTCTATTCTAAAAAAAAAAAAAAAAAAATACTGTACGTTGGATTGTACTGTGAAGGGTTATAGCACTTACATACTGTTGGTCTACTGCTAGTTTAATTGCTTCTATTGTTTCTCATTTGTAAGTCGCTTTGGATAAAAGCGTCTGCTAAATGAATAAATGTAAAATGTAAAATGAAAGTATGCAATTCGGTTGCACATAAGGTAGTTTTCATAAACACTTGCCTTTATGACAAATTTATTCAAGTATAGAAATATAATCTTATATAAGATTTTCTTCAAACACAGTATAAGTTGCAGTCTAAACACATTTTTCCGCCCCCTTTTGATTGATAAAAGCTTAATTGGCCGATAGTAAAAATAAAAGACTTTATGATAGATTATTGGCCGATATATCAGTGCATCTCTAATAAAAAAAACATCTACAATGAGTACATATATGCAAGAATAAAATAATAATGAACGATTAATCTCAATATTTGTATTAAATATTACTATTACCAAATGTGAATACAAAAATCATTGTGATTTAAGAATTTCTGTGGACCCCTTAGCACCAGTTTGCAGGCCTCAGTTTGAAAACCCCTGCTCTCACAAGTCTGCGATTCAATGCATTGCAAGTATGGTTGTACATGATTTAATGTTACTGGTGGTAGCAAACCTAAGTATTCATGGGGGCAAACTATCTACAAAAGCCAGGTAGCTAGCTGTAAATATGTTGACAGTTTAACAAATATGCTGAGCAAGAATCTTATCAAGGGGTTGCTCTGCCTTAAAATGAGTTAACCTGAACCAACTCTATAGGACAGAATATCAGCATTAATGCCCCTTGCGACAACACTTGTCTAACCAGAAGCATACGAGTTCATGTACTCATGTCTCAATGGAGACCAAATAAAACCTCATCAAATTCTATCAATGGCTTTCAGGCAAGCTTTAACCAATGACCACAGCCGACTGTAGAAGAAGACATCGTCAGTGACACTTTAAACTACCCAAGCACTGAAAATAAAATAGCCATAAATTTAAAGAAAGGCTCATTTACCCAAGGTGCAACGGGACACCTTTTACCATTTAATCAGTCAGTCACCCAAGAGTGATGTCCCTAATATCATGATTTCACCATTTCTCTGTTTAACATAATTAAAATATCCGCTGCCGGGGCCATAAACGGGAGGAGAGGATACTGTAATTCTGCCGTAAAGCCGCAGAGCGTGAAAATGTCACTTACCGAGTACCCTCGTCCTGACAGAGAGTGAGTGGAGCTCTGGGGGAGAGAAAGAGAGAGAGAGAGAGAGAGAGAGAGACAAAGAAAGAGAGAACAACGTTGACCTTTGAGGGATACTATGAGATGACAGAGACATGATAAAGTTCTAGCACTTTAATATCAATATTCACATTAACCTTTTTCCCACCCTTCGTTTCTCTCGTTCGCCTAATGACACTCCTTATTCCTCCCCCTCTCCCTCTCTCTCTTTCTCTCTTCAAGATCTGCTAGAACACATGACTCATATGACTCGAGCACAATACAGCCCTGGACAAATTAGCCGTCTGGTCTCCCAAGGCTTTTTCTTTTCAGCAAGACCTTGGGATTATTTTAGCAGAATGAGCTTTTAGCAGTTTATCTAAAAAAACACCTGGGTCTTCTCCTGCGAAAGAAAAGATTGACAAAATGGCAAAGATTTAAAAAAATTTCGGACAATTTTTTTTTTACGCAGTTACTAAGGTTTTCAGTGGCTTGCCATGTGATCGCTAAGGTATTCTGGTTGCTAGGATGTTTCTATGTGTTTGCTTGGGGTGATATAGCTAGTCGCAAGAATATTGCTAGGGTTATAAAGTTGGTTACTAGGGTGTTCTAGGTGGTTGCTTATTAATCTGGTCTGTAGATGGCTTGGACCCACCTAAATAGACTTCTTTACCAGGTAATGGCATAATGGAACACTTCTCTTCAGAAAAAAGTCACATGATTTCATCACCTTTCATGTAGCACAAGCAGTTTAATGTGATACTTAATACCTGAACAAACCCCTAACACTTGAGCAATAATAGCCTAATAAGATTTAACAAAAATCATTTTTCAACATTTAAGTCGTTCAGTTGTGTACTCTGCATTCAAGTAAACATTCAGCAATAAAGAGCAGTCAGATGATTCTTGCACACCAGGTTACATCATTTTCGAGAAATGTGTCATAGATTGTCATCATAAAGGAAATGACATTTCAGATCAGACCCAAGACACCCAGCATTTGCATCCATTTTCCATGCTGTTGCATCAGGCCTTGTCTGTTTATAGTAAATGAGGGGGAACGAAAGCATTTTATTCCTTGTCAGATTCAGATTCATATAGGGGCCTTTCAAACAGTTCAGGGCTGTCTGAGTGAGTCATCAACAACTAGAAGTTACATGGAGTGCTGAAGGAAGTTTAAGAGGAAATAATTCAACAATCTAAACAACATACAAACCTCTTGAACACAGCATGAATGTCCTGAAAACTATATATAGTTAACATCAGTATAGTTTAAGAGATCAGAATCTCAAAGGTTGCAGATTACATTGCAGGTAAAGGGTGACATTCTTAGTTTATGGCAGTTGCTGACTTTCAAATATTGCTCTACCATCACTGTGCATTCAAGCCAGACAGCTAGGCTAACCACAGACAACTGCCTTACGCTAACCCACAGCTATCTTTACAAGGTTGCTTGGGAAGAAAAACATATAGCAGCCAGAAAAGCAGCCAGCAGCCATATCACCCTGTAGCCCAAGACCGGTTGCCCACTGAAGCTAAGCAGGGTTGAGCCTGGTTAGTACCTGGATGGGAGACTCCTGGGAAATCCAGGTTGCTGCTGGTAGAGGTATTAGAGAGGCCAGCAGGGGGCACTCACCCTGTGGTCTGTGTGGGTCCTAACACCCCAGTATAGTAACGGGGACACTATACTGCCAAAGAGCGCCGTCCTTCGGATGAGACGTTAAACCGAGGTCCTGACTCTCTGTGGTCATTAAAAATCCCAGGATGTTCTTCGAAAAAAGAACAGGGGTGTAACCCCGGCATCCTGGCCAAAATTGCCCCTTGGCCTCTGTCAATCATGGCCTCCTAATCATCCCCATATACTGATTGGCTCCATCACTGTCTCCTCTCCACCAGTAAGCTGGTGTGTGGTGGGTTCTCCCTCCATCCAAGATTGAACCAAGTCACTGTCCAATATATTTTTTTCTTCAATTAACCGTTTCTCTCAGATGTCACAATAAAAGGAAAGATTACGACTTATAGGTCAAATTAAGGGTTTGTGGGGGAAATTATATTTCAAAGTACTGCAATATTTTACCCCAAAATGCTATTAACATTACTATAATCTGTGTTTACACTTTTTACTTTAATATTTTTGATGGGGGGACTAGCAAGTGTGTGCAAGAAAAAAAAGTTGAAATTATAAAGGATGTACATATGATGCTTACAGACTTCAATAATTTAGACAAATGAGAAACAAGTAAAAGATCACAATATCTCAAATAGAATGCAATACACTGAACTTCCCAATATCACAATATCATCATAATGAAGCTTATTGATACATTATTGAATAACCAGGTCACTTCCCAACCTTAGCTGAAAGAAAATGAACAACCGCTTAAAAACCAAAGTAATCCATTCCAGAGACAACTCAGCCCTTGATCAACAAGTAGACACATGATGCAGAACTCACACTAGCGCAAATGAGAGAAATGCAGCCTGCTCCAGACTTCTCCAGTAAGACTAGAAGGCACCGTCCACATCCCAGCACCACAGACTAGGCCTGAATACCAATCTCCAAATCTCTCCTGCTCTACCTCCTATCATTTCCCCCCTCTTTTGCCTCTTTCCTCTGTGCGATTGGCAATTTCTGCTTCTGTCTCAGGGGGTGACTTTTCCGCAAGACCAATTTTGTCCTTGCGCAGGATTCAGTCACACACACACACACCTGCTACAGGGGTTTAACCCTCATCAGTTCCTCTGTTCTCTCTCACACTCAGCACAAACTCCCACTGTGGCAATTAGAGAAGTGGTCTTGAGAAAACCCGGAAAGGCGGCACTGCAGGATCCAAATACTTTTCCAGAACCTCTCTCTTTTTCTCTCACAGAAAAGCGAGGAGGCGTAACGTACGAAGAAGAGCGAGTGAGGCTCACCGGGAGGCCAAAAATTTGTAGAGTTAGCCTTACAATGCCCCGGTTCATTCACATTGCCACATTCAGAGTTGAAAGGGAGACTTATTTAAATGATAATGAGGAACAATACATTGGATTTAGTGCTGCAGAGAGAGAGGAGAAAAAATCCATTACACCATCCGCGGTTCATAAGCCATGGGGCTGGGCCACATCTAAACACGCTCCCTTAAAAACCATTATACGCAGCACTCAATGGATTTGCCTAGCACTTAGGACTTCAAAAAAGGATTAAGATGCAGGCTGGGAGAGAATGAGAGAAAAGCAAACGTGAAAGAGGGAGAAACGGGGCGGTAGGGTGAGCAGGACGGCAGCTGTTTTGGGGTTAACCAAACAACCTCTTTAAAAAGAAATGGGGGTGAACCAGCTTCTTAATCCAAGCCCATTTTCACACTAACTCGAACCCCTTCACCCATCCTCTTGCCTCACTCTACACTTCTTGGGCCCCAGCAGATTTGGTGACAAGTGGGAGGAGGCGGATTGTTTAGCTACGGACCAGGCTATTGGTTAAGATAGGGCAGCGGATGAAAAGAAGCCAATCGGGAAGCAACGGAGCGTGAAGCCAGTGAGCGAACAGACGGCTGAGATGCAGTAGGTGTTGCCGGGTCTCTGTGGGCAGCTTCTGTGACATAGTGGGTGGGTTCGAAACTATCAGTGTCATTACCTTCGTGCCTGATCCACCCCAAACGCAAAAACATCCTTGCTATTCGGAAACACAAAAGCCTCTACAGTCAGTTTAGATATAGCAGATTTAATTTGATGCAAATGATAATGAGATTTCAAGGAGGCAAAAGTACAATTCAATAAATTGTGCTTTTGAAACATGTCTCAGGCTCACCACATCTGCTTTCATGTGATCGTAAATACAGTCAAATTTAAACTTAAAATGTCATTTATTCTTGTGATGGCATAGCTGAATTTTCAGCATCATTACTTCAGTCTTCAGTGTCACATGATCCTTCAAAAAATTTCATTTGCTGCTCAAGAAACATTTCTTATGGTTATCAACGTTAAAACAGATTTTTCTTTTTTAAGGATTATTTGATGAATAGAAGTTCAAAAGAACAGAATTTATTTGAAATAGAAATCCTTTGAAACATTATAAAATGTATTTACTGTAAATTTTTATCAACTGAATGTGTCCTTGATAAACAACTGTATTACCGGTAATTTCTTTAAAAAAAAAAAAAAAACGTCTTACTGGCCAAAATTTTGAACAGTAGTGTATATTGAAAGAAAGAACCAAGCTATATCTAGGGACCATAATATATCCTTGGCAATGCCCTAGCAACCATTAAGAATAATAGAGTATATAGGGGTGTAACGGTACACAAAAGGTACGAACCTCGGTTTTAAAGCTAGAGTAGGTAATGTTGGAGAGCTAGCCAGATTTGAAAGTGGCACCTCTTCTGAGCTCCGCCTGAGCTCCGATTACGAGTAATCCAAAAATATTTTAATGATATTCGGGTCGCGGTCGGTCGGGTCGTTTACCTTTGTAATTTATATAGTACTAGACACAATGTTCTATGAAATACATAGGTCTACACTTTATTGGCTGAATGCGCGAGGATGACGCACGAGCAGTCTGCAGATGAAAGTGGGAAATCCTTATTTTCCTTTTGAATGTTGAGCGCGTTATTAACTTTTGAATAAAAGCTGACGCGGGACAAAATGCCTGATTTCCCAACGCGTTGAACTGAGCAATGCCATTGTGCCATTTTAATAGGCTACTTTTGATCGCATATAGCTCAGTAATGTCAGTTTTATGTAGCCTATTTGCTGAGAGGGGGCGGGATTTTTGTTGGGAAAGTTAGGGGAGAGACGCACACTTCGATTAGACTGGATAAACACATGCAGCATCTTAATTGTTAAGAAAATGAAATTAAATAAATGAATAAATCAAGCCTTTATTACATAACACTAGGCTATCATACAGCATTCTGAAAAATGCGCACCCCTAGTTCCTCCGTCTATGGCCCATGACGCGATGAGCATTTACTATAGCTACTTTTTAAAACGCGGGTCAGGAAGCGGGTCGGGTACAATATTTTCTTTCTTTTTTTTTTTGCGGTCCGAGTTGCGGGCGGGTTAGTTGAAAACATCGGTCGGGTGCGGGTTGTTTATACATTGACCCGCGCATCACTGCTGTGCACGCAGTGGTGCTCGGGCACGAGACATGAAGGCATCTGATTGGTTCTTTACATTCGCACCGAATGGCAGTGATTGATCAGAGTTTTTACTGTCCTACAGCTGCTACAGAGGTCAGATTTTTTTCATTCCTTTTTCTGAACACATAATGTATTGACTACTATCAGAATGGAAGGACCATTTCACCCAGTATAAAAAAAAAATGTTTCTGAACAGGATTACCAACCCTAGCTTTAAGGTCACGGTTCAATACGAGTTTGGTACAACAGGAAAAATGGTCACACTTTAGATTAGGGTTCAATTCTCACTATTAACGCCTAATTACTGCTTATTAGTTAGTAAGGTTGTTAACTTTAGGTATTGAGTAGGATTAAGGGATGTAGACAACAGTAAGGCAGAATAAGGCATTAATATGTGCTTTAGAAGTACTAATAAACATGTTGTGCTTTAGTAGTGTAACAATTTACTCCACTTAAGATATATTTAAACATTCAAAGCTTAAGCCCAACCCTCCTACACTTAATTTTACTCAAGCCTTTCAAAGTATACTCCTTTGTCCGTGAGCGCAGAAAGATGCATTCGACGCATGTGCACATCTAGAGGACTTGTTTTCAAGTGCTTAAGTCACTCACACATGCCCTGTTCTTATTCTGCTCTTCGGTGGTTAGCAAACAGCGTTGCATTATTGTGTGGCCGCTTCTGGATTAGAGTGTGGATCACCTGTAACATGACTGTATTCACCGAAACCGTGACGTCCATACCATGACGTTTCGGGATGAATACATGTTCCGTTACACCCCCAATATATATTTTTTAAAAAGAGACGACAAAAAAGTACACCGTTTTTAAAGTCCGCATGAACCGGAAGTTGCAAACAACTTCAGGTGTTGTGACGCATTTCCGAGTGAAACGGAATATTGAACAGAGGGCAGGGTTTTACTATAGCGCTCCTCCTCTCCATCTCTCGCCCATAGCAGAGTAACAGTTTGAGGGGAGTGGTTAAGCGTTTTCAACCCAAGCCGTCAAACCTACGTCATCAGAAAAATGACCATTCCAGACCGGAAGTAACTTTTCAGACTTTGATTAAAGATAACCATTGCAAACTATTTTTTTCTGTATATTAACTTGCACGGATTAATTGTTCACCACAAGACTAGTAATATCCGCTAACAAAGTAAATAGGGTCAATTTTGATTTCATGCCGACTTTAACAAGCCGCTACGAGCATTCATGCTTGTGGTTGCCATATTTAAACAATTCAAATCCCCCAATCAGAGCTTTTACTGTTAAAAGAACACGTTTTCTCCCCAATGTTTTACTTAATCTTTGCAATCTGGCAACCATGCGCACGCACTCTCTCTACACAGCTGAAGCGCAGATGATCTGAAAACACAGACAAACTGTAGTTTAGCGATCTCCATTTGAGATTTTCTGCTTAAATGAAAATGTCATTCAGTCGGTCTGTGTTCAGCTTGTGCGGTTTGCTGCTAATCTGCGATCAAACCTTCTCAGTGATGAACTGCAATACATCCAAACATGGATCTCGACTATAACCTATTGATTGTGGTTGCTGAATAACTGCATTTATGCAGCTCTGTATGACAGTCCTTTTTGCTGTTTTTTTTTTTTATAGAAAAACATTAAAATTAATTTGGATTTAATAGATTACTAGGAATTTCACTGTTTTAATTTTTGAGAGAAGTTTCTTGTTTTACCACTAGGCCGACATGATAAATAGCCTATAATAAATCAGGATACTAGATGAAGTAAAAGAAACCATGTGTATGGGTTGACATTCTCTGTGTTTATAGTTGAAAGTGCAATAATTCTGATGAAATGCATTTCTCAAAAATGGCAATAATCGTTATGATTATAATTTTGAGCAAAATAATTAGGATTATCAATTTAACCATTATGCATCAGTACGAAGAAAGAAAAAAAACTAAAGTTAAAAATCTGAAAGTCGTCCGTCATTTTGGCAGTTTACACTGGGGATGATTGTACCTTGTAGATGTAATTATCACCTCTGTCCACTTGGTGGCGAGAAGAGCGCCAAACGTTTATGGTTTGAATTTTGTGATAAAATGGACAGACTTTGAAAGCTCAGACTTCGTTTCAAATCAAAAGTAACAAAGCTTATTGCGTTTTACTTGACAGTCATCCATGATGAACCCTGAAAAGTAATGCAGTCTCTGTTCAATTTGTTCTCTTCATAAATAAATAAATGCATAATCTAGCCTATATGCTTGTCCTGTAAGTTTGTGAATAAAAATAAAAATGTGAACAAAAACAGAGCCTATTAAATGGCTTATTATCATAAAAATATGAAAATTAAAAAAGACTGGTAATAATAGATTATAATGGAATTTTTACAACAATGCGGAAGTCTAATGTGAGTTATTGTCATTTTTTTAATTTTCTTTGTGAACACATTAACATTATACGGTGTAAATTAAGTATGCAATACATACATGTTCAGTGTGATTAATGTAAACAGTCAGATATATTTAAATCAAGGTCACACTAAAACAACATCAGATACGACTCTGATTTGTTTAACATCTGATAGTGGCTCAGATCAGAATTGAAAATGTCAGTTGAAATGTCAGAACTGTTCAGCGGTATTTTGGCTGTACAGACTAACATCCAAAAACCAGATCAGTTTCACACACACACAAACACACACACACACACAAAAAGAAAGAATTTGAGCCATATTCACCTGTGATGTGAATGTAGCCTAAGACAAGTCAAATTAAAGAAAGTCTTGTCAGACTATACTCATTAATTCTTAACACACTGTTTCTGTAAAGTTTTCACAAGAGCCAAAGCCATGCTAAGCATGTGGATGCGTTACGTTAAAATAGGATCTTAGCAAATGCACGCACCGCTAAAGTGGCAAGCCCCCACATTGGCTGTTTTTTAAATCACCCTGCGCCTGCCCCCGGTTCTTTGAGACAACGCCATCCCCCTCGCTTGTTTCCATTTCCTTCTGACACTCCAACGACAAAAAAGAAATCCAGTTTTATCCGCCTCTGAAGCGCAGAGATCGTTAGCTAGCGGCGCACACGCCTAAGCGTCTTTGAAGTGGGTATGAAAAGCGCATTTGGTATGCAAAGAAAATTAGCATGTATGGCGAATCACAAGGGAAGATTTTTTACACCATTTAACAATGTGACAGTGATGAAAGATGATCCTGTTTACAAAGCTAGCGTTAGCGTGGCGTCCGGGCGCAACCGAACGGGCTCCGCAGATCTCTTGCCGTCTTGTGTCTTTCCCTCGCTCCGAGATGGACAGATAGGCCTAGAGATGACATGGATATGGCGCTCTGCATTTTAGCACCATTCCTTTGGCAGGAGATTAGAGGGAAATGTCATATCTGGCACTGTCAGCCATTACAGTCTGCAATTTTCTGCAGTCTTTCAGCCCTCCCTCCCTCTCTCTGTCTGCCCGTTGTTCTGTCGCTTTTTGCTGTCAAAACTGTCAGCCTGGATCACGCTTTTATCTGCCTCGAGCTCGTTTCTCGCTCTCCCTCTCTGACTTTTTCATGAAAAACAGCCTTTTGCACAAATTCATAAATGATGGCGATGAAGGGTGGGAGGGGGAAAGCGAAGACAGAAATTTCCCCTCCGAATCCTTAACAACCTAAGCATCACATTTAATCTCTTCATTAAAAACATTTTATTCTTTTCATCATCTTCTCCTCCCTTCATCCCCGGCTCGCTGAGGCGCGCTGCCTCGCCGTCGCCGTATTACGGATCCATCCGAACGAATTTACAGGGGATTTCGGACACGCGTTTGACAGGCGTGAGTTAGGGACGCGTATTCAGCTAGTCTCGGGGGAATTAGACACAAATTCTCATTACCCCTCTCTCAATCACATTATTTCTTCATTCAAGCACCAACCAAAACCCCTACCACTATTTTTTCCTCTTCGATATTGCTCTGCATTACTCAGAAACGGCACCAGCCAGACTGGGGATTCTGTTCTACAAAGACACTGGTGAAGGAAATGGTCCTAGCTGACCGTGAGTTACCAACACGCTAACTGCTTTTGAAACTAGACTCGCCTGCCAAAAGAACAATTAGATCAGTGGTTCTCAACCTTTTTGACTCCAAAGTCCACAACAATATTAGAAGGTGCCCTGACTTTGATTTACTGGATAAGGATTTAAAAGGAAACATTTACTCAATGTCTTTTCATATCTTTTTTTTTACATTTGTATAACGTTATACAAGCAATATAGTTTTATATAAGATATCTGATCATCACAATTTTAACATTAGGATGTATCCAGATTTTTCAATACTGTGGGAATCCCAGTTCCTCACAAAAAAAAAAAACTAACCACTCCATTAGATGAACGAGAGTTATTCTTCTTTGAGTGTAACCGTACATATGCATATACCTTACCATAAAACCTGTTTTCAAAATTTTAAAATGAATAAATGTGCACTTCGTTTTTCCCCCCTAAATTTAGAAGAAAATATAAAAAAATATATATCAGAGAATAAAATGTACAAAATTTTATTAAAATGGAATTTTAATTAGATTAAAAATGCAGCTGATTATGTGGAGTCTAAGCCCATATAAGATGTCTCTTGCATTTCAGCTGGTTTTGAAAATAACATACAGGAGAGCGCGTAACTTTAAGGAAAGCAGTACGTTTGCTGCGAGTGACAAATGGCTGCAAGACAGAGAAGTGTATGTGCGCACACACCTGTTATGCATCCAACAGGCATTTTGCTTGAAAACCTTTTCTACACACTTGTAAGAACTTGGCTGGTAAAGGCCACATGGACCTCTCCTATTGGTGGTCATGTTTACCGACGTCATAATGACACACTTCATTGTGCTTACCTCACTGAGTCGATCTTTAGAGCTGCTCCTGGGTGCTGTTTTCACCTCCGTCTCCTCCATTTTCCTCCCAGCCTGGCTCAGAAGACTCAGAGACTAGAGAGGGCAAAGAAGAAAAATGACACTTTAGAATTAGGACAAAGCTTTATTTGGCTGTTGTAACCCTTATGAAAACAGCTGATCAAGAAACCACTGTAAAAGTATGCACTCTTCTATCCTCAAGAAGAGCCATATTCTATTAGCGAAACAAAGTCGTTGTTGGTGGGCTGGACACTACGAGACAACACAAAGACTTCAAAGAGAAACAATATTCTAATCGACTGTCAAATAGGCAAATCTGAAAGGTGATTCTTTTGTCTGTTTGCTTTGGAAATGTTAGGCCCTCTTCCCAAGAGGTGTCTAGTTGTGTCTGGAACCAGGGCATTGTTGCCTTACTGCTGTTATCCGGTGCACTCAGAGCATTAGCCCGTGAAAACCCAAGGGAAACCCAATATTTGAGTGGAGGGCAGGTGAAGGAGGTGTTTTTGTGCTGAAACAGTGAAATGTAGGCAGCTTTATGAGCTCCTGCGATGAGATTGATGGAAGAGCTAAGGAACGCTCTTAAGAGTCCCTGTTTGACCTGCGTTTGAAGATCCACTGATTTGAATGCATGCAAAAGGACCAGAGCTCACCTGAAAATGACATTCACTGACCTTGTCCCTGGTTTAGATGGCCATCTGCAGATAAGGATACATGTGAAATGATGCAATAGACCTTATCCACAGCAGTGCCATCATTTATTTTTAAAAGGAGTGAAAGTGAGGCTCTGATGGATAGACATGCATCTCTTCATTGGTCTGCTGACGAAACACTGCAAATATAACTTTCCAAGAAATTTCAGTAGACAAAAAATTCCAGACATCATGAGCTATGGAAAATGATGAGTGATCTAGGAGCTTAATACAGCTTTTTACAGCGGATGCCATTGAAAACAAGTTAAGTCTATTCCTCACACCCTCGCTTTCATACCTGTCATGGCACTGTTCTAAATAAGGTCTATAGAGATAGATCTAAAGGCTAGGACAAATAATTTCCATTAGTTTAGCTTACATGATAGAATTCAAGTGCACAAATCTAATATTGAACATAGATGTGAACATTGAACATTAACCCTAGTGTAGTGATGGAGACACGATACTGCCAAAGAGCGCCGTCCTTCGGATGAGACGTTAAACCGAGGTCCTGACTCTCTGTGGTCATTAAAAATCCCAGGATGTCCTTCGAAAAAGAGTAGGGGTGTACTGTAACCCCGTCATCCTGGCCAAATTCCCCCCTTGGCCTCTGTCCATCATGGCCTCCTAATCATCCCCATATACTGATTGGCTCCATCACTGTCTCCTCTCCACCAGTAAGCTGGTGTGTGGTGGGCGTTCTGGCACAATATGGCTGCCGTCGCATCATCCAAGTGGATACTACACATTGGTGGTGGTTGAGGAGATTCCCCCCCCCCCCCCCCCCCCCTTCTATGTAAAGTGCTTTGAGGTCTCAGAAAAAGTGCTATATCAAATGTAACAAATTATTAAAAAATTATAATAATACAAATATAAGCATGTGTACATAAATATACGTTTAAAGTCTAGTTCTATATACTGTTTAGCAATACTTTGTCTCCATGAGTTAGCTAAACCTGATCTAGGGACAAATGTAAGTTAGTACAGCTATAATGCTGTATATGTCAGTTTTATACAGTATGCAAGTATGTTATGTGAGAATGTGTGTGTATTACTGCAGCAACTCTTTTGTGTGTGTCCCAAGTGGCTTGCAGGGTCTTGGCCCCAGTCTCCAGATCTCTACTCTAATTTAAACAGATCACTGCTACAATTAACCTTTCTGCTAAATATCAATTATAGCCCCAGGCAGAGCAGAATTAAAATGGTCATCAGCTAGTCTGACAGGTCCTGCATTCTGCCACCACCTGGTCATCGTTTCCCCGATCCCTTCTTCCCAGCGGACGCACACAAGCCCCATTTAATTACCAGAGCCAATACTGAGCCAGCGCTGGAACAACACTGTGCCAGCGCTGGATGATTGGCGCAATGAATTACCATTCAGTTGAGGTCAGAAGTGAAAAACGCTGGAGTGATGCGACCTAGGCACGACGCTGGCACTATGTTGAGGATTTCCAAAAAAGGAGCTGCAGGTGGGCCTAATCAAGTCAGAGTAATTTGCCGTAGTCAAGACAGGGGCTCGATTCTGTCAGAAAAGCTGACAAGCTAATCAATCCCGCTATCTCAACGTAATCGGCAGGGCTGCTTAGAGAATCACAGAATTGCTTGTGTGTGTACTTGTAAAAGCAGGCAAAAAAAAAGCAGGGGTCTCGGTGTGTGGTGTGCCAAAACCTGGTTTTGATTTGTTTACAGGAGACGATATGAAAATGAATGCTTAAAAAAAAAAAAAAAAAAAAACATTTTCACTGATGGGGAAACAGAGGTCTGATTTTGGACTTTTTATATATACTTTGTGCATTTTGTGAGACCTTACATCAAATAAACATGGATTTTATTTTGTTAGCATTCTCAATGTCTCAACGGAGGTTTTGCAGGTCTGCCACTGAGAGACAAATCATGCAAAGTGTTTATGCAAGTTAGTACTCCAGTGATTGTGTTTTCTCCTAGTTATGGATTCATGTCTTGTTTAGAAGAGGAACAAGGTCAAACATTGACTAAGAATCTGTTATGGACAGTCTCATTGTCATTTTTCTCTCTCAAAAAGTCTGAAATATAAGAATTCCAAAACAACATGGTCAAATTATTATATTTACATAATGAACAACCCTAGTGGTATTGGACCCAATTTATCACTGCACATTATTCTAAAGAAAAAAAATAAACAAACAATCTTCAATAACAAAATCTTGTATTGGCTATAAAATGCATTGGCTGCATGGGTGGCAAAACAATATTAACCAATAATGTCACAATCCAATCAAATCTACAAGAGTCAGATTTACTCTGTTGTTTTACAACAGCAAAAGGTTGTACAGGCTATAGGAAGAAGTGAAGTTAGGCACTTTATACACTCAACAGCAATAGTTTCCATATGTAGCGGAAAGAGCTAAACATACTAAAGCTAACATCACATGTGCGTTTGAAACTACATTTCCTTCAACTACAAAATTTCTCAAATTCAAACACAAGGTGGCAGTACATAATATATAGTGTAAGTACACAGTAAAGTACATTGTTTAGGACTCAAGTTAGCCTTGGTATGATTAGCGCAAACACATTTGTTCGATGACTCAATGTTAATGTGGAGGAGATCAACCTATACTAAATGTTTAAAAGTGGAGATATTTATAACGATCTGACATTCACTGGGTTTAGTGATCGATTATACTTTGGTTGTGGATGGCTAGAGAATAAGACTTTTGCGTTAGCATCCAGCAAGCAAGAGTGAATTCACCTAGGGTTGCCACCCGTCCCTTAAAATACGGAATCGTCCCGTATTTACAAGTAAGATGATGCGTCCCGTATCAAATCAATAAGGGACGCGATTTGTCCCGTATTTTACATTAGGCCCACATATAGTTGAATAAAAACATAAGGATTTTGCAGTATGGATAGTACTAATAGCAAATATAAAGAAATCGATTTCTTAGTAGAGAAGCTCATTGCGTGATTGCATTTTAGCGTCTTTATTTCTATAGCGACTGAGTCTCGTGAACATGCGCTGTAAACCTGCACGTTTTTTAACCCCTCGTGCGCTGTTCGGGTCTTTTCGACCCCAAATGACGTTTGCTGAAATAAATAAAACATTATATTTGTCCAAATGATGTGAGACTTTGCACGGTAGACAACACTTTCTACATCTACAAAAACAATTAAATAAATTTGAATAATATCTGTTTTTTATGTTAGTGTGGGGGGAAAAAGTCACACTTGTGTTGTTTCAACAAAATGTCATTTTGAAACATAATAGTTTTTTTTTTTAGGATTTATAGTTTTAGGAGGATTTATTATATTTTTTTTACTTTAGGCTATATAAATAAATATTTTTTAAACAAAAACAGTAAAAAAAAAGAAGTTAAATTCACTTTATAAAAGACCCACATTTCTAACGTTCATTGATATGGATAATTTGACATGGTTTAGTGTAAGATTTTTGCCCATCTTTTGGAAAATGCTGTTTTAAAAGTAAAGAAATTATCACTTTAGTAGATGGCTGCAGAGCTACACCATTTGCTATTTGACTAAAATACATATTTTCAATAGCTTTTAGTTGGATTCATATCTACATATTATGAAATCACAATTATAACAATAAAAATGACTTTGTCAAAGTTGAGCATTTGGGGGGGGGGGGGGTGTCCCTTATTTTGCCACACTGAAGGTGGCAACCCTAAATTCACCCCTCAAGTTTCCACTCTTAAAATGTTTCAAATTGTTTTAATTTTGTCAAAAAAGTACACTAAGAGCTGTTTAATTCAAGAAATATAAAAATATATATTTTT
The DNA here is from genome assembly GCF_949152265.1 of Phoxinus phoxinus. NCBI lineage: Eukaryota > Metazoa > Chordata > Actinopteri > Cypriniformes > Leuciscidae > Phoxinus > Phoxinus phoxinus. The sequence goes on along the minus strand of NC_136878.1, from coordinate 10,389,310 downwards.
TTATTATCATAATCGTTTTAATTTTATGAAAATAAGTTAGTCCATAGCTAAAACAATAACAACACAGAGGAACAATGTAGATAGAATCACTTTCAGAAAGAAAGAAAAAAAGAAAAAAAACTTCCAGGTTTATTCTTGCCTGTTTATTGGAAAAATCTTATTAAAGCCAAAATTATTATTTAGAGTCCCATTCATTGACCATTTTAAACATTCACCGTGCTATCTATTCTGGAATTTCGGTCAAATATAGGCTATTTTCGCTGTGTATAAAATATACAATATGCTTCAAATGATTTGCACTACTTTAACAACAATACAAGGTGATGTAGCTATTGTGGGAAAAACTAATAAGAATAGGCTACTAGTCACAGCAGCAATTGCTCTCCCCTCCACCATGTTTAAAGTTGACAGCATGCCTAACTTGGGTATCACAAATCATGCCCAAGTTTCCCAATGGTAAATACGACTTGAGAGGGAGTTCAGGTCCAATTTTTGACTAGAAAACACTATTTTACGATAAACCCGATAGTAAGTGAAGGCAGCATTAAGACCGTTTAGTGAAATCCCCCTTCAAATTTCCATACACTTAAATTGTTTAAAAGGCCCTTAAGTGTTTTAATTATGTCTAGACAATATCGGGGGCTTACACGTGCTAGCCTAGCTACAAGCAAGAAATTGAATATTACACCAAAGAAAAGAGGAACTGTAGAGCAAAAAGAGATGAAACCAGACAGAAAGAGACACTAACAAGAATGAAAAGCCGAGTAGAGGCCATGAACGGATCTGTGCCGGGCTGCTAGGGTAAAACCCCTCTCCTACACGCTGCTGAGTCCCTGCCCTGAAGGGCGGAGCGGCGGGCAGGCGTGCTGAGAGCCGTGCTGGGGTGAAGTCTCTCTGTTTTGTTATTCTGCTCTTTTGATCCTGTCTAACCTCAAAGGGCCTGCCGTCTCCAGCCAAGAGCCCCTGAGCCGCCACAAGTCCCACCTCCATTAGCACGAGAATTTCACCTCCGCCTCGCCCTTGTTCTCTCCCTCCTTCCATTCCATCTCTTCTCACTTGTACTTTATCTCAGCCGCACTGGCCCTCTCTCACCCTCGTCTTCACCTGTCAGCTGTTTTCTCTCAATCCCTGCTCAAGAATCAAGCCCTGTCAGTCCTCATTACCCCCGCCCAAGTCTCAAACCCACCACCCTCCCTGTTCGGATGAAAGCTCTCCGTTGCTAGCGGCAAGGGGCGGGCTGGGCGAGCATAACAGAGGGCAGGCTCTGGGGACACAGATCCTTCCCCTAATTTGCTGGAAAAAGTGTCCCGCACTAGAGGAGCCTCACCTCTATTAACCCAAAGCGAGAGTGAAAGAGAGACAAAGAGGAGAGAGAGAGAGAGAGAGAGAGAGAGAGAGAGAGAGAGAGAGAGAGAGAGAGAGAGAGAGAGAGAGAGAGAGAGAGAGAGAGAGAGAGAGAGAGAGAGAGAGAGAGAGAGAGAGAGAGAAAATGGGCGGGCGACAGTGGCACTTCTACAGTGGCTCAATCTCCAGGCTCATTATCCCCGAGCTGCCCCAGAGCAGAACAGGGCGCTCGGAGCATGGCGGGGCCACAACAGGGCCAGGGGCCAAATGGATTCATCTGCTCTCATTTGCTCCTGTCTCAGCAGAGGCAGCTGCTCAGAGAGAGGCGGACTGAGTGAGGGAGGAAAGGGCGGGAGTATGGGAGATGTAAGGCTTTGTATTCTGTCATAGAATAGCGCCACCTGTCTCTTCTGTTATAACAGTAACATGGACTCAACAAACATTTTTGATCATTTATTCAAAAGTGGTCAGAGCCATGACGTAGCAATTACTGTACAATGGTGCTCATATAATACCGCTAAATATTTTGGGGTCAGTAAGATTTTTTTTTTTTAAGTCTCACCAAGGCTGCATTTCTTTGATCAAAAATAAAGTAAAAAATATTTTTTTGTAAAATATTATTACAATTTAAATTAAAAAACTGTTTTATCTTATAATATATTTAAAATGTAATGTACTACTAAAATGATTTCAGCAGCATCACACGATCCTTCAAAAAACATTCTAAAATCCTGATTTAGTGCTAAAGAAACTTTTCTTTCATTGTATTCCATTCATTATCAGTGTTGAAAATAGCTTTGCTGTGATCCATTTTCACAGGATTCTTTGATAAATATAAAGTTAAAAAGAACAGTATTTATGTGATATAAATCTTTTGTAACACTATTAATGTATTTGCAGTCACTTTTGATCAGTTTTGATCTTGCTGAATGAAAGTATTAATTTGTGAAATAAATACATACAATTACTGACAACTTTTGAACTGTAGTGTGTCGGTCACACAAGCTAAATAGTGATTGATAAGCAATGTTATATAAGCAATTATAACCCAATATTTAGCCAGTTTGAGGTTACTAGCTTGGCTGGTAACTGCGGCCACTTAGATTTTAACAACATTGCCAAATGACAAATTAACATTTTTATATATTTTAGGGGTGAATTTGAGCAAATCTGCCAAAATAGATACAACAAGCATGGGACTACCACAGCTAAGTAGGAAGCAGTCTTGTTATTGTTAAATAAAATTGTAATTTAAATAAAGCTGAAATTAAAAAAAAATATTATTATAAAATAGAAAACTAGCTTAGAAAAAAAAAAATCTGAAATGTTGCTTTGGCAGCTAACTGAAATAAATAGGTTGAAGTATTAAAACTAAACTAAAACTAAAAGCCAAGTCAAAATATTACTCAATACTATAATCGTATATAAAAACAGCACTGGTAGGAAGTTGCTTGTCTATGACAGTCAGTTATACAGTTTAGTGCTCATTATACAAAAATATTTGTTCACGGAATGGCTATGATTGTCCAATCAGAATCAAGTATTCCAGCTACTTTGTTTGTGATGACATCATTAACCAAACATCTTTATAATCTCATCACCATGTGACCTCCTCCTCCTCCTCCTCCTTCCCGGTCACACTAACCTAAACAACTCTTTTGGGCTGGACTGCATCCCAAGGACACAGCGCTATATACACTAAATGGATTCCTGCTTTTATTACAATGAGTCCCAGAGTATCCATTAAACGTCTATCATCACTGTGCATTGTTCATAGCTCAGTGTGATTGATGCCCACATTTTGTGGCCAAATGTATTACACAAGGCTCAAAACCCCAACATGCATCAATGCTTTCCAGTAAGATGGGGGGTTGCACAGAGGCAAATTTACACAAATGCCGGTTCTACGGTGAGCTATTTGCGTACTCGTTCACCCTAGAGGGCAGGAGACAAAACTTTGCATTGTGCTGTGAGTGGAAATCACTGACTCAGATGCAATCAAAGCAAACAAAAGCAGAAGTTCATTAAAGTCAGGCTGGTAAATAAATGCTGTATGTGTGAATAATAATGCCCTGCATCGGTTGACACACACTAACATAAAGCTAATAATAGCAATGGTTACACATTCAAGAACAGATTGTCAACATTCGCAACTCATTTTACTAGAATAATGTAACCAATATCAGAGTGAGATATTAAATTAAGAAAAAGGGACTTTTTTATTGAAAGAACGTGTTTGTGTCAATCAGGAATTGACTAAACTATGAAAAACATGTGTCCCACAGGTGGACACTTAAGTAGCTTTGGTAGCACCTAGAAAATATAATACAAAAATAAGTCAGGTTACAATAAGTTACATTAAAATTAGGTTCAATTAGTTGACTACTCCATGCATTAGACAGAGTATATTATTATTATTATTATTGCAGCATTTATTTGTCTAGAGGCAACCATATTAAAGCTGATTTATTACAGCTCAAAATTCAATTAACATTACATTTACACAACTTGAAATGTTAAAATTGCATTATAATACGTTGAAATTAATAAAAAATAACATTATCCAAACTAAAACAATGCTATAAAAGTTATTTTTACTGTTATTTCATGTTAGCAATTGCATTAAAGGGATAGTCCACCAAAAAAAAATAATTCTGTCATCATTTACATTTTTACATTGTTTATGAGCTGAACACACAAAAATATATTTTGAAGAATGTTGATTATTGAAGAATGCAAACTGTTTTGGTTCCCAATGACTTCTATTGTATTTTTTGTGTAAACAATGAAAGTCAAAAGGAAACTAAACTGTTTGATTACCAACATTCTTCAAAATATCCTCATTTGTGTTCCACAGAAGAAAGCAAGTCATACAGGTTTGGAACGACATGAGGGTAAGAAAATGATGACAGACTTTCATTTTTGGTTGGACTATCTAATATTAGCAACCTTTGTATAAAGTGTTACCCAAAATAGATGTTCACAAACAGTCCATAGACATTTAAAGTAACGTTTTAGCTCTGTTGCATATAATGTATTTTTCGAAGAAGTTCTTATTTTCAAAAACATAAGTAGACAAGTCTGATACACGTCACATTTCAGCACTGAGATCAGTGATTGGAGCATGACGACTGGCCCCAACCAATCAGAGCTGCCCTTGTTCCTTTGACAAAACAGATTTGCACATACTAAGTATTTTTGAAAGGCAGGGCCCCATATGGCCTTATATCATGTTCAGTGGTGTCTTTACCCACTGACCCCGGGTCCCTCGGGGCCCATGGGTTAATGAAAGGGGTAGATCAGTGGTCCCTATGGGCCTGTCTGTCTGTCTGTCTGTACGCCCCAGTCCTATTTTCCACTCCCAAGCCATATGCCTTGGAGACTGAGGCACAGATATGACACATGGGCTTAAACATGAGCTCTCCTCGTCTCTGCCACCAACTGTCTCGAGGGGCACCGGGGGCCTAACCAATATACCGAAATACATACACAACACCGACACACACAGAGACACATGTGACACCTGGAGGGCAATTAGACCACATGTCGCCCCAAGTGTTTACCTAAAATACACTGCGGCCCTGCTGCTTCCCACAATGCACCTCTCCCTCTGCAATTACGAAAGAAAGCAGAACGAAACAGAAACACTTTTGAAAACACGGATTACCAACAACAAAAAGTGGTTGGTTTGTTTGTTTCTCAACATTCCTAATGTGGCAGTAGACACTGTTTTTCCACCTTCACTCGTAACTAAATTTTAAACTTGAAAGAAGAAACGTGTTTTGCAAGATGTTATGAAAACTAATGGGGCAAATTCAAATAAGGCGTCTTTGTGATGCAGCCCACTTGGTTTGCTCATTTGCAAGGCAAAATCTCAGCTTTAAATTCTTTACAAAGACAAAAAGGCCCCCAGGCTAGTGCAGGAACATCTGGTGCTAAACAAACGTTTCAGCGTTCATTTGTAATGTACACGGCTTGCTACAAGAGTGAGCTGTTAAAATGGCTGCGGTGTAAATTGGCTCCATCAAGACAATAATAATACACCTGCTGAGAACACTGTCTGTTAGAACCAGTGATGGTGAAGCATTAATCCAGCTGTGGCTGCTAAAAAAATCCATTCAAAATACACTGGACTTTGACTAACAAATTACCAGCCAAACGTTTGTTTGTGTTAAGGCATTTCTATTAAAGTCACAATATGTAAGATTTTTGTAATAAAATATTCAAAAACCACTTTCACAGTGTGATATATTTCATGCAGTTATGTACTTGCATTATCCCAAAAGTTCCCAAGGATTTGTAAATCCAGAGAAATTACAGTTTTAATTAATGGCTTGTCCCTGGTCATTGTCGCATATCAATTACGTAATACCCGCGCTATCTTCGTTTTCCGCTTGTAGAAACCATAGAAAATAAAACCGATTCCTCATTAGCATCTGCTTCAATGGGCCGCTATATAAGCCGCTAATCAGGGATCTATGTATACAAATCTATGATACAATATTGTTGTGTCGTTCAGTCATCATGGTTCACGATTATTGATTGGAGAGTACAGAAAATCCCCAAAAAACATAATTGTAGCTCAACTGAGGCAAGCAGGCATTGGGACAAACGGCGAAATAAAACAAGGATCAATATTGGCGTGGCATTTTCGAGATGGAGAGAGCTTTGCAAACACACTTGGACTTGATCTGTCACACTGAGAGACTCTGCTCTCACATGTGTTTTAATAGACAGGTACGTAAATATATATTAGATATTGTACACATGCAGTTATATTGCACTTTTTTTGTACTTCAGTAACGCTTTTTATCAAGTTCGGTGACCAAGTCTATATAGCAGTGAAATTAAATGCAGTATGTGTGTTGCACAAAAATATTTAGTCATTACTTGCAAATACTGTGAGTTTGTTCAAATGTACTTTTATTAAATTGTCTTTTAAACGTGTAAAACTGCGCAGCATTAACGCACCAAATTATTTGACAAATAGTCACATATTAGTAACAGGCTAATATAGCATTAATTCATGTTCCTTGCAGCTAATTCATTACGATGACATAACATAGTGTGATCAAACGTACAAAAACTAAATTATTAGCTAAGATTATTTATATGATTCATGAATTCCACACATCTCAGGATGGTAAAAACGACATCTCCCATCGCCCCACTCTCCTTCATAGCGTCATCAAGCTTCATCTTTGTTATTGTTTTGAAAATGCGACAAATTACAGATTGTACCTTTAAAGGGTAACATTCCATGGTACTTTTCTGAAGGGTTGATACAGAATATCAACAGGACTTTAATTCCACCAATGATGTGTAATACTGTACAATTGCTATTTTTATTAGAAATCTACAACCTGTTATCACCTCTCGCAGAGATATTTTCTGAGTGTGATTTTCACACTACACAATGACAGCTGATTAAAACCTACATTTTCAAAGAGGACACACAAGATGCCACATATCCCTTTAATTAAATCAGGCACAGTTATCACTTAAGACGTGGCTATAGGGGTGCTAATTCTTGCACTGGTAAAAAAAAAAAAATTCTGATCCAAATTTGTTCTTTGAATTTTTACTCAAAAGCAACAATGGACTCAGCTCTTTAAATGTTTCTATTCAAACCCAAGATAGTAACTTGTAAACTGATATTTTATTCTAAGTTTTAATGACTATTCTAAGTTATTTGCAATCTTTTTTTATATAAAAATAAAATACTATACTATGAGTGAGCAAAATACAGAACTGGCTTAGACGATATTAAGACGAAAGTATTTGTATTATATTATTATGGTTCAGCAATCACCACATCACAGGTTATTGGGAACATGCCATCCAATAACTTTGCATCCAAAGCTGGTTATTAATGCTGGTGTTTTTTATTTCTGCATGTTACATCTTCACACCAGTAGGTGGCGACAAGTGACCAAGTCTTTATAAGTTAATTGAATAATTTACTCTAATTATTCATTCAAACACACTAAATAACAGTACAACCCACTGAAGAGATGCATGTCTATCCCTCACAGCCTCACTTTCATTCCTTGAAGAACTGTTCAAATACACTTCCCTTGCCCACTTGATAATGACGCACTTCAAACAGTCAACGGATTTGTTCATGAACTCTACTATTTTGAGTGGCATGAAAGAAACTGTTATGAAAAACACAATTTAACGATTAAAAACATTTTGAACGTGTAAAAATCTTATAATTCAGACTTTATCTCAAAACTGCCAGGGTTCCATAGTTTGACCACAACACCAAATAAAAATATAAGAGCATGTGCACAGAAAACAAAAAACACTCAGTATGGTCCTGGCATTGCATCAGACTGAGTGAACACGTGTGTTTTTGTTTAGTAAGACACAAATGCTTGTCTTTCCAGATTCTGTTTAATGCTGCCTGAAAATAACTCCCAGTTGACATATGTGTGTGCATACGCATGTATGTGTATCCAAAATACGTGACTTTGTGAAATATTCAGCCTAGCATTTTTTTGTCAGGCACAATCTTGGTCAATCCTACTCATCTTCCCAGTGTATAGTCTTTTTCATCCCGGATTGAATCCACAAGCTCAGATGGACATCAACGGAGCAATTGAACAAGCCTGTGATAATGTCTAAAGCAGAGGCAGCATGTAAGAATGTAATCTATGGGGAGGGGGGGAAGATGGCAGGAATGACAGCATCCCACATTGCATGCTGGGATACACTACATATGTGGTAACATGACCTGGATTTGAAGCTGCATAATCTGTCAAAACACTGACACATGGCGTGCTATTTCTACACATGGACGCACAACATGAACACATACACGCATTAAACACTCAATCTGCTGTGAATGTACTGAAAGCCACACACACCACCCGTTGACACTAACATACAGAACAAAGACACTCTTGCAAAACATTACCATGATTACTATAGTCTCTGCCCACAATAAAAACAAGGATTCAGGAGCTTCTTATACAGTGTTAGGAATATATTATAGTTCATATATATTAATTTAATGTGTTTTACTACAAAAAAAAGGTTCTACAATGTTTTCTGGACATGTACTTCTGCATACTACATGATATACATGGGAAGTAACATGGTATCCCTTGCAAACAAACTGTACTGTGGTGGTACCATGGTACAGTGATGTTATCAGATGTAGCCTACTACTACAGCACTATACAATGAAATATACAGTACTATACAATAAATAATACTATGAAATATACAATGGTTCTGCAATTCATGTACCAGTTTTTACATGGTAGTACGGTACTACCATGGTATATGTTCTAAAAAAAAAATAATAATAATATGGTAAAAGCATGGTACATATCCAATGTGTGTTTGTGTGGGAAAGCAACGTGTAGTCTGACATGTTTCTTGTCAACGACACAAAGAAATATCTTAAATTACCGCAGCATTACTGAGACCATAACTGTGCCACGGTACACAGAAATGTTTGCAAAGCACAGTTAGAAGGAGATCCCATAATAATGCATTATGATTTCACTGTAATTACTAAGGCGATAAAAACTATGGTTACCATGGTAAATGCGTTTAAGAGCTGTGTGTGACTGCATACAAAGAATTAGCAAATATTGTTACTGAAAACTGTAGTTGTAGGGAATGATAGCTATGTTTCCATCCATGTGCATTTTGGGATATCACATAAAAAAAAACACTGGATGGAAACGCCAAGAATTCTAAATTCTAAAAATGCACTCAATTGAGTCAGATAATTGTTTTATCCAATAAGAAAGCATGCCCATAACCTTCGATGTAAGTTTAGGCTATTTACAGAGTAAATTCCTCTGAGCATCAAAATAAGACGTGTCTTTTCGGCGGGACGGCATAACTAGATTACCCAGCGGACCGATCTCGTTGCACAGCATCTGAAATGCTGTTTTGGTCATGTCTGACGTCAAAGTGGTTCAGTAAAATTACCTCCCAGAACTGAGGAAAACCCACAGTTTGTGTGTGTGTGTGTGTGTGTGTGTGTGTGTGTGTGTGTGTGTGTGTGTGTGTGTGTGTGTGTGTGTGTGTGTGTGTGTGTGTGTGTGTGTGTGTGTGTGTGTGTGTGTGTGTGTGTTTGCGTGCGTGCGTGCGTGCGTGCGTGCGTGCGTGCGTGCGTGCGTGCGTGCGTGCGTGCGTGCGTGCGTGCGTGCGTGCGTGCGTGCGTGCGTGCGTGCGTGTGTGTGTGTAACTGAACCATAATCTTGACCTTGGGTCACACCATATTCTCTTAGCAGCTCAAGTGCAGTCCCTCACACTCTCAAAGCAATGATGTCAGCTAAACGGAAGGGGGGAAAAGCTCTGAAGTGTGTGTCTGGAGATACTCAACACCTCATTTATTGCCTCTGAGGAATGGAGGTGTGAGAAGGCAACCACAGTGAGGTCTGTTTCCCTTTTCCCGGGCTCATTTATAATAAAGACAAATAGAATGAGGTCAGTAGGGGCTTCTGATCAGTATGACTTCAAGGAATAACAGATGTAAAACAAACACACACACACACACACACTCGCAGAGGTTAAGTGACCCCGTTACTGAGGCCAGACCACACACTTGTTCTCTGGCTCAGTGAAGTTTGATCTGTCATCGGGACTATTGTGGCCTGCTCTGGACGCACTCCCTCTGGCCTGGCAGACACAAACGAAAACCAGCCAAAACAAATGGGAATGAGTTTTCTGCATTTCTTGTTTATTTCTGAGGAGCGTGTGTGTGCATACATCTGCTGGTTTGATTCAATGCAATGAGATTCAAGTCAATGCGGGAAAACATACTTTGACACAGGACTATTTTACAGTGAGCCTAGCAACCTCTGCTATGATTTATCAAAGCAACCCTCCTTCCTGCTTTCTAATCTTTGTGTTACTATAAAAGTGCTATACAAAAGAAATGTGAATTACTGCAGAAACATGTTATCTTAACTGATCCTGGGTTCATTGCCATAACTACTAATATCTGTTTCTCTATAGGGGTGTGCGATATGTATAGACTACGATCATATTGAGACTATTGTTTTGATGATGTGCAATCTGACATTATGGAGTACGTCCCTTATTTAACAAAGACACACATAAAAAGTGCATGCAAACGCACATTATTATTATTATTACAATTACAATCTGATACTGATCACAGTACCAATAGAGTACTGTTTTTTGTAAGGGACAAAAAACAAATGGTATCACCACAGTACGTTTTTTTTTTCTTGGTACTGTGCAATAATAGCAAAAATTATCGCTAAACCGGTTAAAAAATACAAATTACTTTAATCATTACATCCCTCCACTCCAGCTCGTATTCTAATTTCAGGCTTTCACAATTTCAGGCTTCAAAATGTTTCACATAAATATGGGGAGAATTTCAATGGCAGCATTGAATTTCAGTGCTAGCGTTCAACTAGGAAACTCAATAGCGTCGAGTCACACTGTGAGAAAATGAAAGGCAGCCACTCTTTCTGCAGCTGCTTTCTGGAATAGTGTTGAACAGCTTGAGCTGTTTGGTGAAATTAAAGATATGCTTGTGAATAAATATCCTGAATGTACGCCAGCCGGCCAAAGGAAACCCATTCTGACAAGTGTGTTCATGCCTTCTCTCTGACAGTGTCTATAATTTGTAGCTTTAAGGGTAACTTTAGGGCTGTAACACAGTACTTCATATAACTCATACAGTCGTGTAAACCATGTACTCAGAAGAAATTGAAGAAAAGATGTGGGCTTGATGCACTTTTTGAAGTAAGCTAACAATCTTCGTTGAAAAATTTGCAAGTGGTCTTGTAGATCATACCAAATATTCTTTAAAAGTTTAACAATGACCATTTCAATCAATTCACACCTAGATTTTCTTCCAGAAACACTGAGAGGTCGGCAGTGTTCACAGACAGAAGCACTGCTGTGCCAGAGATCCCTCTTGAGATATTCCCCTCAGGCCCAGAGGAACAGGAGTCGTCTGAGATATTATATCTCTCCCAAGACAGAAGCAGAGCTCCTTCCTGAAAATGGATGTCTGGGGAGAATCAGCAGTGCTGAAGGCGCTGCGTTAAATGGAAATGCACAGCAAGGTCGTTTCTTTCTATTCATCTCTGTCCTCCGCGTCAGCGACTGAGCCGGCACTTCAGTGATATTTTGCAGGGGAACAGGGTTTACCTGCTTTCCATCACTACAGAGAAGATGGGTGGATGTCTCAGATTGGCATTCTGAGGAGAAAAGTGTCCCCCACTCCGGAGAAGCATCCATCACTGACGTTCTCGATGGAGCACAGGAAACAGATCGACCTTCTCCTTAACGACGATCAATCCCAAGGCTGTCCTACTCGCAGAGGGAACATTTACAGCAGGCAGTAAAGAAGGCCTTTGGGGCCCAATTGCATCCAGTAATCCTGCTAAGTGAACTATGTCTCCCCCCTCCTAGTCTGCTGTTAGACAGGCTGGGTTCATAAATACTGCAGTTAATCTGGAAGCCACAACCCCAGCCTGAGGAGGTAATATGAGAGGGACACAAGGCCGCAAAGACGTGAAACCATCGCTGAGGCTGGTGAGTCACTGCTGGACACATTTGTACATAAATGAATCACACTATTCATGACGCCCTGTGAAAATCCAAAGATTTTACACTCTGAGAGGCCTGTAATCTTTATTTGGAACATCTTACATAAAACTCAGAATAATTCAGCTCATAACATTTTATAGCAGAACTAGACATTTGTGAAAAAAGCTACAGTTTGATGCAACTTTATAAACTCACCGTTTCGTTTTCCATCAAAAATATGACTGCATACACTATGGCCCCGTTTACACCTGGTATTAAGATGCGTTCTGGTCGATCGGATCACAAGTGGAGGGTGTAAACCTAAATACAGGTGTAAACGAGGTCTAAAACGTTTTGAGTTTGTCCACTTTTGAACACTTCCAGAGGTAGTCGAAAACACATTCGACCTCATTGCTTTCATAGTGTAGACTCATGTGGTCGAATGCGTTCGAACAGTCACAAATTACCATCTTAAGTGTTAAAAAAAAAAAACGTACAAAAGATGCTGTTATTTTTAACGTTCTAGTCAAAGAATACTGAAAAAAAAATATTTCCACAAAAATATTAAGCTGTTTTCAAAGTTGATAATAATAACAAATGTATCTTGGGCACCAAATCAGCATATTATAATGATTTCTGAAGGAACATGTGACACTGAAGACTGTAGTAGTAATGGCTGCTGAAAATTCAGCTTCACCATTACATGAATGAAAATATTACAATAGAAAACAGTTGTAATAACATTTCACAATTAAATATTGCTTTTACTGTTTTTGATAAATATAACAAGGCCTTGGTGAGCATAAGACATAAAACGTCTTACCAATTCCAAACAAATGAAGAGTAGTGTGCATTCAGCAACAAGAAAAAAAAAAATACCGGGGTTTCATTTATACACAGGATACATAGGATGCCATTCGATATGAGAAACAACAACCTGCCTGTGCAGTATTGCTAAAATAAAACAGAGGAACTCCTCTTTGTGTGTATCTATTGGGTTTCATGGGCCCAAGGCGGCTGCGGTATAGCTGCTGAAAGCCAAGAGCGGTCACAGCTACCTGTTCTATTTCCCAGCCATAACCTATTCTTCCCCATCCCTTCATTTGAGAAATCATACATCAAAATGTCTCCCACAGGCATAAGTGCTCGTCGGTTGATCCTCCCTCATATATCTACCAGAAGGCCAGCGCTCTTTATCAAGCCATCAAGGCCAGAGGTCAAGGACTTCATCCCCCACAATGCTTTTCACCTCGAGGCAGGCTGTCAAGAGGAGTCTGACACCGAGGCCAACTGCTTCTGCTCAGTGGCAGGCCAATGGGGAGAGGTCTTGGTCTCGGTGTCCATGGAAACACTGTTAGGTTTCTGCTTCTATAGCCGCCCTAAGATCTTTTCACAGTTTCTTCAAATGCATCACAGAGCTCAGGCAAAGGTGTGGGTCTCATACGGTATATTTAACTCCGCACAGCGCTAACAGAAAAGTAGCTGATGACAGATTCTAAACCAAAAGACGTTGATTAGTCGACAGATGGCCAATGCACGCACAGATAATGAAATTAGAGTAAATTAACCCTTGAGCACTGAAGCAGTCACATGTAGCGCTGATGTTATGAACTGATAGATAAACATTGTAAACAAGCAATATTCTGGTCTATTAAACTATGGAAAGTCCTAAAATGTCCTCCTCGTTGGACTAAATTGCTAAGGTCGTCAGAGCTGTGACACGGTGGATGATGCACATGAAGGGCCGCTCACACTTACAGTGATTTGAGCACTTCTCTGGAGTTATGCGGCAAAGCAGATTTTAACTGTATGCAAATTAGCAGTGACATGTAGCGGTGGCTACCAATGGGAATGCTGAAATCAGGGTTAAATTGAGAATTCTTGTAAAATTCCATTTCAATTTCTGAATTGAGGTAGCAAACAGGACACAGAATTGCAATTCAAAATTAGATTAAAATACACCCCAAAAATGGTAAAATGTATCATGTAAAACCTATGCCATCGTTACTGTTTGTATCGCTGTGTATCAAGTGCTGAGAAAGTGCTAAAATTCAGATTTGATAATATGTGATTCGTTTCAAACATCCACTGTAAGTGGTAAACCAATCAAACAGACTGGGCCATCTGACCAATCAGAGCAGAGTAGGCTCGCAGAAAGGAGGGGTTCAGAGAGACCAAATCTTTTATCCAACTATTTCAGACACTGAGAGAAATGCATATGATGCGATGCACTAGTAGTTTGGAAATTTTAAAAAGTCCATTATGTTGCTTATTGCAAACTGGTATTTGTTATCATAATATTTCAAATCATATAATCAAACACACTGGTTTGTAGTGCAAAATAGTTTTAAAATGTATTGAACTTTGTGAAGTTTGTGCCTATAGAAGTCTAACACATTCAAAGGAAATAGCTTATGGAGATGTTGAAAATGCAGTTTTTCAATCTCATTTAAGATGGCCAGAAACACACCCAGTCATTACATTTGGGTGTGCAATTTAAAACAAAACAAAATATTGCGCTCACTAGGTTTGAATTCATCTACATTTCCCTATGCGCTAAAAGACAAAAAGCCTGCAAATAAAAACATTAAAAAAAGAAAAGTTACAAGATTGATATGTGCATAATACATTAACTCAGTGCCGTTAATAAACTAATAATGAGCTACAAATTGACACATAATTATGCATTTCACTTTTTAATTAAGAGAGAGCGACGCTAGTCTATATCAAAATATGCTACTTTTTTTCTTATCAGGGAGAGAGCAAGAAATACTGAGAGAAGAAAAAGAGAGAGGGAAGTGAAGCAGAAAGAGTGTGATGTTCCCTCTGACAGCGCAGCCGTGCTCGTTAAACCTTTTCTTTATCTCTTAACAATCGCTCTAATTATGTTCATTGAAGGGGGCCAATTAATCCTGCATTGTCAGACCCTGCGGCTAAGTGTTTCTCCCACATCCAGAGGAATCTGCAATTAACACAGCCAAATTTATTTAGTGACACTTCTCGGCTTTTGACTCCCTCCAATTATCCCTAATCAATGCTGCAGAGTGCCGGCGGGGGAGCAGGCAGGTCGCCCTCATTTGTTGAGAGAGGAATAAGTACGCTGAGCCCTCGGCCTCCGAAGGCCAGACGTGTCAGAGGAGCGATGACATGAGCCTGTCAGACGTTAAGCAAAGCCAAGCAAGAGAGAGAGAGAAAGGGAGGGAGTATTTCTCACTCTATTAGTGGTTTTACCAGCCTCAGCAGATCGGAACACATTGAACGATGTTATCTATTTTAGTGGAAATAAGACTTTAATGTCATCATAGGAAAAAAGAAAGAATGATTTTAATGATCTATCGATACATCGGTGACGTCAAAAATATTGTTATTTCAATGTCTCGGTAATGAAATATCTGAAACCGTTGCAATATATACGGTGGCCGAGAGGTGCAAAACAAATCCCAATTATAAAAACAAAATAACAAATCCAAACACAACCACAATTCAGAAAACAAAACGACAATTCATACAAAACGGAAAAGGTAGGTATAATTTGAGGATGGCATACTTATAGCTGATTAGACGAGACCTGTCAATCAAGCTTTACAGGAAGTAAGAAATTTGTGATCAACTTTGTTTTGCTAAATGCGAAAATGGAACATTTAAAACGTTACTTTGAAGGACATTCATATGCCGTGATTGTGGACATGCTGGCAACAAACCACGACATTAAAATGAACTTGCGCTCTTTAAAAACACACCTGAAGGATGCAGGTATGTTCCGAAGAAACCGATAAACGATGTAAGGAATGCTATAAGAGCAGAGCTGCGTGGCAGGGATGGAAATTAAAAATGTTGTCCACCGGCCACTGTGGCTGGTGGATTTCAAAATCTACCAGCCACTCAATGTTTTTACCAGCCACTTTTTTGTTTTTAAATCGACAATGTGTAACTGCATGTGGAAATTGATACTAGAAGATCTACAATACTTAAGCAGTTTATTTAATCACAAGTTTCAATGAAACACTGACACTTTTTTATATCTTATACATACACAAACCAATATAGATTTCA
The DNA here is from genome assembly GCF_949152265.1 of Phoxinus phoxinus. Classification (NCBI taxonomy): domain Eukaryota; kingdom Metazoa; phylum Chordata; class Actinopteri; order Cypriniformes; family Leuciscidae; genus Phoxinus; species Phoxinus phoxinus. The sequence goes on along the minus strand of NC_136878.1, from coordinate 10,373,374 downwards.
TTAAATGAGTAGGGCAGATTAAACATGGATGTGGCATTTTGACGATTCGTGGTCTTTTATTGCTTCAAGTTTGAGATTTTTTGTCCCAACAATGAAACTATTAGTTTTGGCCTCTTCTGAAGCGTGACGACAACATAACGAGCAGTGCATTGATAGATTGGTCTCGTCATAAACTAACCAATCGCGGGACTCTCCGTTGTCTGCTTTCCTCCATCGTTCTTTAAAAAAAACTTTTTTTTATTTTTGCCTCTTTGTCCACGGGCTCCTCCTGAGATGTTTTCTCTGCGGACCTCTTAACACCTGCGATGTAATGCCACATTATTTTTTGAAGGTGCGCCGCCTCTAAAGTGTCCGGGTGACACAGTATGCTATTTTTATCTACCCGCCACGGTGGCCGGTAGGTGAAGCGAGTTTACCCGCCACAACACAAAATCACCCGCATTTGGCTGGTGGCGGGTGCTAATTTCCATCCCTGCTGCGTGGACCAGGACAGTTGATCGGCTACTGGACAATGTGGTTAGCACTTCTGCAGAAACACAAGTTGCGTGTTAAACGTGATGGCATTATGAATTGACACACTCACTCACTCATTTCGCTCCGGTTAAATAGTGCTGGCATTGCGCATAATTTTAGTCATTGCCGCAGGTTTTGTCCTCACACCAAAAGCGTATTCAACACAAGCCGCCTCTCAAACGGCTCGTGGGTACCAGATTTGCTACTTTTATACATACAAAATAATGTAAAAAATGGCCATCTAGCCAATTATTAATGTAATTAAAGTCAGTTTTGGAATGTATATAGTTGAGGGAAATGTTGTGTAACAGTATATTGGATTCGTGCATACTCTTAAAGTGGCAGCAGCCTAATATTTCTGGTGTTTTATGTCATGTTAATCAAAGACACAGAGAAAATCACTCACTGCTCTAGGCAGATTCACTTTTGTAACTTTAAATCGTAAGCATTAATCTGTATTTAATTTTTACAATGGAAACTAGTGTTTCCAGTGTTGTTTTACATTTGATTACTTTAATTTCTGTATTATTTTTACCTGCACACTACTGTTAAGCCTCGTGCACACTGGGGACGATTATCGCGTGTGCTTATTGGCAGCATTTTGAGACGTTTTTGTCTTTGTGTTTATATGTGCAAATTCACTCCCTGACAGTAGATGGTGCTTGTTGAAAAACAGAAATACCCCGGTACACTAGGTGGCACGCTTCTGGCACTCGCTTGTCACACAGAAGAAGAGATCCAGTATTTACGTGCTTGCCAAAACCATTTACACACTCTTTTCATCTAGCCTCGTTGCCTCGTTGCATCTTCTTCTTTGTCTACTTACTTCCTCTTCGTAGTCGTCTTCTATCAATGTGTGCTCGGCAAAACCATTTTGTCGCGTCAAAAAAAAGAAAAGAAAAAAGAACCACTTGCCCTTTTTGTCCACTTGCCCGGTGTGCATACTCACATTGGCGCCCTTTGTTTAGTCACAAGGCGCTAAACGTCTGCGATAAGCGCTCTTTAGACCCACATGAAAAACTTAAAGCCATGTTTATTTAATTTGTCTCTTTATTCTATTGTATTTATTTGTGCTATTGTTTGCATTATTGATAATTGACTTAAAAATACAGCGATATCGGATTCTACCCGAGCCCCACCCCCGCAGGAGACAACACTGTCGATATAACCCATAAATGTTTGGCTACACTATCTAATGATAGCCTGTGATTCAGTAAGTTTACTTTAAAACAAACCTTTAATGTTTTGATGATTACTTTTCTTAGTTTGTGCTTAAACTAACATAAAACATTAGCTTTCCTGTTATGTTGGTGTTGCTAAAAATTTCCACTCAGTTCTTATCAAATTTGTGTTTGAAATGAACTTTGTTTTGTGAGGAAAACTGTTGAAGGAAATTTAACAGAACCTAATTTTAAGTTCACGGAGAAGGTGGACATTCTGCTGATAATTGTGAGAATGATAAATGCAATTTTTGATAAATGATAAATGCCCTTTTGTGCTGCCCTAAAATGTTAGCCGAAACAAAAGACATTTGGAACGTGCATTGATCACACGTTCCAAACACTCCTAAACATGTGCTACACACATGTACTGCAGAAAAGGGTCACCTTTAAACACGCCAACATCTGACAACTCAATTTAGCAGTGACAGACCTAGAGAGCCACAAAAAAGACAAGAAATCTATTCAATCTCCGGGCATGAGCCAGTCACACACACACACACACACACCGATTAAAAACATTCAGCTCAACACACACATCCATGCATCCATCCACTGAAGCTACGTCTACACTAATTATTATACATCTGAAAATGCATTTTTTTTCTTAACGTTTTGGACTTTTGTCCACAGTGAGACAGTGTTGTTGTCCTGCAAAACTGAGCTTTTTAAAGACGCTCTCCCAAGTGGATAAATCTGTGAAAACAGAAGTATTTGATGACGCACGTTTAGTCATATGATGCATATTGTACCAATAGATATCCATGTTTATACCTGAATGTGCCTTCTATGTGCTATTCAATTGCTGTCCTGCGGCGAATCACGAGGGCAATTGCTTTTTAAACCATAAATGGAATGGCGATTGAGTGCGACCTGAACACACAAGTAAGTGGTGAGGTATTTTGCTAATAAAATGATTGTGCCAGAAGAAAAGCATGAGAACTTTATTATGTCTGGACTCTCTCTATCATCTAAATGAGCTTTTAGTACGTTTTACAAATGCACAGTAAGGGGCCATTCACACAGAATGCATTTTTGCATCACACTGCTTTTCCGTAGTTTTTCTATGTAAACACGAACTAAACTGGTGCTCACGTCTGGTGTATTTTGCAGTGTATTGCACATGAAACAGCATTCGAAAAACGCAGCACTCAAGTTAAAAAGTTCATCTTTAAAAAACAAAAAGTGTCTGTAGAACTTTTTTTTGCGTTTTTTAACTGCAAAATTGTGTTCTGTATGAATGGACCCCAAGATGATTTTAGAATTTTGTGATGGTTCAGTGTGAATCAGAAACTTCTGGAAAACGCTTTGAAATGCTAGTGTGAACAGAGCGTTTTGAAATGAAAACACCATTTTCAAATGTGTCCGGATTAATGCAGACATACCCCGAGACGCATCCAACATTTCGCCTTTGCCTCAAATGAGGTCTTACCGCATATTTAACACTTTAACCCGAATCTACATCCCTCCTCCCACTCCCACAAACCCCCCTCTTCCCGTCTGGCAATCGTGCCACCACACACGCCGCTTCTTGCTCTCTCGGTAATCAGCTTAGCTGCAGCCTGCTCGCTTGGCCGCCGTCGCTAGTTGGACAAAACCACAATGCGAAGCTCCCACCAGAGCCCGGGCCTAACCTTCCAGCATTCACAGTATGCCAAGGGCCTTCATGACCGCCTCGGTCCCATCTGGGGGGCTCTTTCCCCTGGGACAGAAGCAGTGATACGCCCCCCTCTGTCCGGTTAACCTCCGGGGAGCTCTGAAGCTATTGTTTGTGGGCTATCAGTCTGCGGCCCTTTTGTTCAGCAAATGACAGATGCCACATTGTTTGACATGTACACGACACACTTCGGATAAGGGTGGAGAGGAGGCTGGTGAGAGGGGAGGAGATAGAGGCTGGGAAGAAAAGAGAAGGGGAGGAGAGAGGAAAAGGGCAGGGGACAGTGCATTGTGCCGCCGCGAGCTGTCAAAGCAGCCGTAATCCCTTTCAGCCCTTCTATTGTCCGTCAGGCTCATAAAAGTGACATCACACTTAGGTCCAGATGACAAACGGCAATGCGTAATGTGAATTCGAACAGCACCGCATTGTGTCTGCAACATCACGCTGCCCAAATATGCATGAGGTTATCCTTTATAAATCAGTGCAAAAATGCATAGAATCTGCAGTTCAGCATGCACATAAGAGCTAATCGAGGTGAATTTGAGCTAAGCTACCTGAATACGTTACTATTACCTCCATTGAATCTGCATTTTGTGCACATATAACTGAAAGCAAATTTAACATTTACCCAAAGTGCATTCAGATCGGTTTTGTTGGGGGAAATGTGAGCATGTTGATTAGTTGTAGTTCTAGACTTCATAATATTAAGCACCTCAAATGTATATGCATCTAGCAGGAGCTTTATATCTACAACACAAAAGGACACCACCATTTCCTGTTTCTGCAGAACACTGAGTCCTAACGTGAAGACACAGTGCCCCCAAGTGGGCTAAAAACCTTAACAGACCCGTAACAGACTGAAGGACTGCAATGGTGTTCATATTGTATAGAGCTGCAATAGTACTCCCTTCCCCCACATTTCATGTGCACTTCCTGTCCTAACCAGCAGGGAGCAGTGGTGTACCACACACACGCTGGCCAAAAGCACACACTAAGCTAAATATGGAAGTCTCAAGCAAAGAAAAAAGCAGAAGGTGCTGATGCTTTGGAATTTTTTTTGTTATGTAAGTGGCTGTAAGATACTGACCCTGGATCAGTCCTTTTGAGTAGGTTAAGCTTTGTGGAATGAGCTTCATCTGATTGGTTTAAAGTGATAATCATCTTAAATGCATCTGAAAGCAGCTTTACTGGGTCACACACACACACACAAACTCAGAGGGAATATAAAACCTTAAGACAAACACACACAAAAGCTGGCTTGCAACCCAGACTGTCAGAGAGGGTCTCGCAACCCTGTCTGTTTTCTTATTCCTAAGTGGGCCCTCACAAAACAAACACAACCATGACGAGAGAGAGAGAGAGAGAGAGAGAGAGAGAGAGAGAGAGAGAGAGAGAGAGAGAGAGAGAGAGAGAGAGAGAGAGAGAGAGAGAGAGAGAGAGAGAGAGAGAGAGAGAGAGAGAGAGAGAGAGAGATTTTTTTTTTACTTTTTAACAATGTATTCATATTATTTAACCGTTATCTTTTCAATACCAATTCCTTTCATTACCAATTATATTGTTTGTTTGTCACAAAATAAAAGCAAGGAAAATGAAAACAGTAAAAATTAATTAAAAGAGATATATGATACAGTTATAAAATTAATTTAAAGAGTAAAAAGATGACACCTAAAATGTATATACAAATATATATACACAGAGTAAACATGCAAATATTTCTTAAATATATACATGCGTGTGTATTTATATATACAAAATAATTATAAACCGTATACACACATATATTATGTAAACATTTTTATTTGGATCCGATTAATCATGATTCATTATTTCACAGCCCTACTGGAATTTTTCATTTTGATTCAATCCCTTGATGAATATCAATATTTCATAAAATGTTTGATACCAGAGAGAAAAACTGTCAGATATTTTTATATTATCTCATAATTTTTTGTCCATCCATTGAAAGTCTAGGTAAATCAATATATTCAGGCTTCAAAAAGTACGACACATCGTAACAGTAATCCATGTGAATCGGGTGGTTTTATCCAAGTCTTCTGCAGAGACACAATCATTTTATGATGAACAGATTTTATGTTAGGCTTTTATTCACATACAACCGACTGTTTACATGAAATCTCACAAAAATGGGTATTGTGCATATTTGACCGTTTAAGCGCAATAAGCCACGAAAAGAACTACATTTGGTACTCACAAGCTGTTTAAGAGGCGGCTTTATGTGTGCACATTTTTGGCTGTGAACAGGTTTAAGGTAAAAAGGTCCAAAAATAAGACTAATGACTAGTTGCAGGAAGTCACTATACAATTGCCAGTTTCCCACTGATAGGCCGGTGATGGATCTGAATACTCACTCTCCTCACTCAGCGGGAGACTGACTTTCCTCACGAAATGAGGACTAATGACTTGTCGCGGGAAGTCACTATACTATTGCCAGTAGCTACTGAGTTTCCCACAGATAGGCCGGTGGTGGATTTGTACATTCACTCTCCTCGCTCAGCAGACGACTGACTTTCCTCACCGAATATAATAATTAAATCTCTGCCTTTTTCACAGAGTGTGATGAAGCAATAACTAACATGTAAATCCAGTAACATGTCCAGTTTATGCCACATTCATGTCATATATCTTTACATTTTTCCCAATGTTTTATATTTGTATGTTTAAATATGAATCTAAACAGCCAGTAGGAGGCGACAAGTGAATGTATTAATGAGCGAGTCATTGGGCCCTATTTTAACGGTCTAAGCGCATGGTCTAAAGCGCAGGGCGCAAGTGCACTTAGGGCGTGTCCGAATCCACTTTTGCTAGTTTAACGACGGGAAAAAACGGTCGGTGCGCACGGCGCATGGTCTAAAAGGGTTGTCCCTATTCTCGTAATAAGTAATGGGTGTGTTTTGGGCATAACGTGCAAAAAATTTGTCAGAGTACGCTGTGGGCGCAAATGCATTTGCCATTTAAACAACACAGCGCAGGAAACACTTGCGTAGCGCTTGGCGCTGCATTGTACCGGGTATATGATAGGGCCCATTAAGTAAATTTAACGGAATCGTTCAAACAGCTGAATCATTCATGGAATTGCCAACTGTTCTTCTGTGGATTTGTTCGGAACTACTTTTGTTGGCAAAGAAAAGCAAGAACAGACAATATTGTCAAAAATGTAATTCACTTAATATTGACTACGGTACTTGTTTATTGAACTGTTGTATAAAATCAATGTCATATTTGCAATTATGCTGATATTCGTGAAAACAACACTTCATTGTAGAAAAGTGCACATTTAAAAAAAAGAGAAAGTGATGAACATGTTGAACAATGTCAAGCTGCCTTTATCAGCAGAACATCCAATGCCATACTAAAAAAGCCATGATTTTACACTACAATATCGTAGGTGGAATTATGCACCTTTTTAATTTAAATGTTGCTTTAATTGTGAACTTTCGTCTGCTGCGTGAGGAAAGTGAGTCAACTATTGCCTGAGGAGAGCCAGTCGTCGGCTGTGTGAAGTGAGTGAGTATACAGATTCACTACCGCCCAATCGGTCTGAAACTCAGTAGGTACTGGCAATAGTATAGTGACTTCCCCACAACAATATTTTTGGACCTTTTGGCCCGCCATAGTGAATGAGTAAAAAAACTATATGCATAGCCGTGCTGAAATTCAGGGGCTTGTAACAGCAACACTATTCAACCGGAGCGAGTGAGAGGAAGCGGCCATGTGTCAACTCACTGTCAGAAAAGTGCAGCTAGTATCGGTACTGCAAGAAATGAGTTGGAACAGTTTTAGATATTTCAGTATCAATACATATCGAAAAAAATCTATATTGTTGACTGTGTGTGTGTGTGTGTCTCCTCCTCCTCATACTGTCAGTAAATCACCTCTGAAGCTATACTACCAAAAATGAACTTTCCTCAGAGTACCAACACTTCCAAATCCAGGCTTTTTAATATGATCCAGCTCCCATACTACACCATAATCTAAATATATATATATATAAAAAATAAGTTTCTCAATCTAAAACAGTATGGATTGCAGATATTGAACTCTGTTGTCTGACTCCCAAACTGTTAAAGGGTATTAGATATTTTGCATATGCCTGCCTCCAGAGCAAGATTTGAATCATCACACCATAGGCCCCGCCCACTGGCGTTCAGTCACTTAAAGGCCTACACTGGATGTGAGTGTCGTGTAAAAAGCAAATAGAACCCATTATAAATCACTGAAGCTGTATACTGATGTGTGTTCACTTTACTGCACACTTGAGTCTGCCGACAAGAGGACAAATGGAGGAGTAAATTGAAGTGTAAAGGTACATTCAATATTCAGAAGGATACCAGCGTAAGGAACAAGTGGATGTTTTATTTTCAATGGTGTCCTGAATAGCGTGACAGGATTATGTTTGTTCAGAGAATTTGACTCCAGATTGTTTTGTAAACAAGGCACTGTGTGTAATGGACAGTTCACAAAGAGACTTTTATTGACAGATGACGCAGTCAACTGCATTCGATCTGAACACAGCTCCATCACAAACCATAAGTAAACGATTTCAGAATGCTTTGTCTGTAAATGACAGTTTTATGTATACTGTTTTTTTAAAAACGTACTCGCGCACAATAGCGACTGGGTGTTGAAACGGTTTCATATGTAATGACGTTAGCCAATCATAACAGTGGGTGTTTACTGACCAACCTTAAAGTCTCCCTGAGGTGATAAGCAAACTTTTAAATGTTGTTTATGTGCTGTTTTTAATATGCTTTAAGACAAACCATGTACAAATGCACCATTGCTGAGTATTTTCTCCATAGACACCAAAGACTGTTTGAAATCACTGGTGTTTCTGACGTCACAAACCTCCTTGAAACCATTCACGTCAACGTGTGATCGTCAACGAGTGGATCTCTGAGCTAGTGTGAGTGAGTGAAGGCGGGGATAATTTGCATAATTTAATAGAACCGCATATACTAAATGAGGCATGAGTGTTGTTACATTCAAGCTATTTTAAGGCATGAATAAAAAAAATGAAAGGAAAAAACTTTAAAATATGTAATTTTGGTGATCAAATATGAGTTTTAAGGGATATAATTATCGACTACAGGAGGACTTAAAAATGGGTTACTTCAGACAGATGGTCAGAAGAATGAGGGTTGAAAATAACTTTTTTCCACATATAATTTTTTTTGTGTGTGCAAAAAACTGAACCAAGGAACATTAAAAAAATTGGTGCAACAAAAAATCCATGTCACAACCCCTTTAAAGTAGGTTTTTAACCACTGAAACAAATAGAAACACGTGGTCTCAGCTAAGCATAACCGACAGACATCAAAACTGCTAAAGGAAACCAAAATGTGAAGCTGTCAGAACTAGAGTGCGCTCAAACATGACAACTCTAACCTCTAGATTTACTACAGATAAAATAAAACAGACTTTTTCACACTTTGGTCTTCTGCATTTCTCAGTGCTTACTTAATTGTAGCACAACTAGAAGAAGTCATTGTGTATAAGAATGAGCAATATCCACTACTTAAAATATGCAGACTTCTCCTTTCCAGACTCTATCCGTCATAGTTTCTGGCTGTTGAATAAAGGCCGGGCAGCTAATTCACAACCTTGCAAGTGCTGCGCTGGGCAAATCCCTATCGTCAGACATCTGAGCCTGGGTGAAATTACAGCTTGTTCTTTCAGTCTCTCAGCTGCTATTAGACAAAGTGAGCGTTTGAAAACTACGTCACATTCTGTAGGGGGCTGTGCAATATTGAACCAATTTCAGCTTAAAAGGACAGAAATGCCTTGAGTAAGCAATCCATGAGAAATTTCTAATCAACCTGGTACCAAAAAAAAATCTGTTCCAAACCTGAACATTTCTGTGGGTGCATTCAAGGTTATTCTCGATTTTCTGTGCATGCTCTGGTATGTGATGTTCTTTTAACAGTAATGTGCAGTGAGTCATGGATCCTTAAAGCTCAAATGAAATAGGCCTGCTGTGTGTGTTTCTCTTTATAGTTTTGAGAGGCCTTGATTTAGTGTTCATTTACAATTCTTTTAGCCTCAGATCACAGCAAGCTGGAAATAAGGGATGTGCGCAACGATTATTTTCATTAACGTTTAAACGGAGACAGTCTGTATATAGTGTGGAAATTAAAATTATCAACAAAAAAAAAGACAAAAGATAACACATCAACATCTATGGCCAAATCAATAAACTGAGAAAAAAAATGCCTGAGATTATCGAAATACTTTCATAGTCAAGACATGCGCACATTGAATGAGACGGTTATACACTTCAGTGCAAAACTCTGTGTCTTATTCACTAACCACCTGCAATCCAATTTAACCAGTCTCTGCTGTATTTAAATGAAGTCACTGTTTCTTTACAGTGCAAACACAGATTACTTCTCATTCAGAAAACAAAACACTATTCGCCTGGCACAATTTACGTTGTGTTAATACTACCAACAGAAAATATATTAAATAAATAGAAATAAAAGACATTATCAGCAGATCTGATATCAACAGATTAGCTTAAACTGTTTATGGCCTACTTTTGATAAACTAACAAGCATGACCTTACGTGTTGCATAAATGTACAACCAGTAGAATTAGTATAGTACTTGGAAAGCAACTTTGTATTCTGTCTTACTGCTCTGGTAAATATTTTTTACTTTAGTTTGTTTATACTTAAAACAACATCAAATCTGCCAGTGCAGAAAGACAAAAATGTGCTTGAATTACAGATTAAATCTCTGAAACCAAGTCTTGATATCTTTTGCAATGATGCTTCAAGTAAATGCATCTTGTTTAATTGGCCTTTTAGATATTTTAACTTGGAAAAAAAAAGAAAACTACTAAGAATAAGATGTTTTGCCATGAAAGTAAAACACCATCACTTTTTTTAACAACAAGGCCTGAGGGGGAAAACTTTTTTTTTTTTTTAAATGAGGGGGACGGCGGAAGTGCACTTAGGGCATGTGAGAATCCACTTTTGCTAGTTTAACGACGGGAAAAATGGTCGGCGCGCCAGGCGCATGGTCTAAAAAGCTAGACAGGTTGTCCCTATTCTCGTAATGAGTAATGGGTGTGTTTGGGGATTTCTGTGCGTTAAACCAATCAGAGTCTCATCCCATTCCCTTTAAATGCCAGTTGTGCTCGCGCCATGGCGGATTCGCTATTTACATGACGGAATTTGATAGTGGAAAGACCGAACGCATCTCCAGACCGCAAACGGATCTGTTTGTGCATGAGTTAAAATTGTGCAAGCAGACCATCTACAGGACAAGCCTTCCACCATATATTTATGTATACAATATTAATCTTTTACATTGTAATCCTTTTATTTAAAATATTTGGCATGTTTATGTGCTGCTGCGCGTCCTTGTGTGTGTAATAAGCAGAGTGTGCGCACGTTGTGGACCCACCTATAGGCGCACATTACTAACACGCTCTTTAAATAAAAATGTATATATATATTGCGCAATTGACTTAAGACCAGTTTCAGTTGGTCAATGGCACAGTCCATTTCTGTTGCCTCACGCCAACAATGCACCTGAACACACCTCGTTTTCAGACCCACATGCCCATGGGTGCAAATGCATTTGCCATTTAAACAACGTGGCACAGGACGTGAAAATGATAACTGCGTCGGACTGAAACTAGCAAAACACTTGTGCCGCGCTTGGCGCTGCATTGCGCCTTGTGTAAGATAGGGCCCTATGTGTGCATTTTCTGTGCCATTAGTTTCGTCAAAACAGAACTGCAATAATAACATCTGCAATTGGTTAGCCACGATATCCAGTATATAGTCCTGCCTTTGGCTAAACCAATTTGACCATGTCAGGCTGGTCGAGACAGTGTTTCCATTTTTGAAGAAATCAACCAACAAATGGCTTATTTACAGTAGTCCATTCCTATTAAGCTGGGACAGGAGAGAAAATGTTCATTTTACAGCTTTAAGAAGTAAAGTTATACTGTATTAAATCTGATTTGCCCTTTAGCTGATGCTTTTGTAACTCAAGCAGAAGCTTCAAGTAATTACAGGAAGAACAGAGTAACCTGAGGTTAAGCGTCTAAGGTACAATGGCAATACTTTGTAGCTCACTTGTAGTGACCTACATCCATTCGGTTAACTGCCTAGATCCACAACCAACAGGTTACACCACCCCACAATAGAGCATATTATGAGTGAGAGATATTTGGCTAAGTTCTCTCTCTTTCCTGTGATTTTCTCTGTGAGCGGTGTCCTGCTGTGGCTGATCTGCCCTGAAGGGTGATAACCTGAAGCCAGCCTCGTCGAGCACATCAGAGAGCATGACAGATACTGGATCACCTATGAGTTTAACTTCACACAATGGAGTATCAGCCATGAAAGCCGAAAGGAAGAGATTCCCTCGAGTTACATGAGCTCATCAGGAAAAACCAAGCAATCGTGTGTGTTTGATGGACGCTTTCTCGCTTTCCATCCCTCCCAGAGCGGTATGTGCTAGATTTAATACTGATGCTCCAGAGGACAATGACATCTGGCAACAGACCAATCAGCACTACCAAACAAGTGTGTGTGTGTTGTATACACAATCTAACAGTATTCACACACACATTGGGTTTCCATGTTTTATGGGGACTTTCCATAAACATTGATTTTTTATTTTTTTTTACTGTACAAACTGTATATTCTATTCCCTAACCCTACCCCTCAACCTACCCATCACAAAAAACTTTGTTTTTTTATATTTTTAATAAAACATTGTTTAGTATGTTTTAAGTGATTTTAATTATGAGGTATCGGGTAATGTCCTCATGAACCACGTTTATGTTGTAATACCGGTGTAATACCCATGTCATTATACAAATTTGTGTCCTCAAATCACATAAATGCACGCACTATACACATTTTTGTCCTCAAATCACATAAACGCACACAATAGAGTCTTTGAGAAGTGCAATACATGGTGAAAACTTTCCCCAAAATGGTTAAAAAAAGGTCACCCAGTTTCCAATGACAGAACACTAGAACTATAGAACCATAATAACTAGAACTGATAGATCAACAAACAGATTGTATGCTTTTTTTTGTGACAGATTTATACATTAATAATAAACTTCCATTTGGTAAATATTTTCATTGTCAATAGTGGCTGACTAGCAGAGGAAGTGGCCAGTCCCACTGTGTCAGAAACGTAATGTAAGTCCTGTGGGCTAGTGTGAAATACATGCGGCACTGCATGGAGATCTTAAAGAAAAAAAAAATCAAGCATATGACTAGCTGAATCATTGAACACACTCCACTCACTCATTATGAGTTGAATGCGTGAAAAAAAAGTTAACGCTTAAATGCTTTGATGAATCTGCCTTTAAGTGTGATCACGAGCTGTTCAGAGGCAGAAATCAAGCCGAGCTGTGCATCAAAAGCCCCGACACGCTGATCAGAGACATGCTGTGTGTGTCTCTCTGCATCTCTCCAGCTAGCAAATATAAACACACACACACACACAGAACAGCGGCCCATGCACATTCACAGTGTCTCCCCGTCCAGATGGCTGCTTTGTGGAGAGTCTTCCGCTCTGCAATTACAGCGATATGAAAGTGGTTTTCTTTTTTCCCCATTATTTCTGATCAGAGAGGGAAACGGAGATGCCAGCGGGTGTATGAGGGTCTGATAGACGCCCACGCGGGCTAGAACACCCTGCATTTAAACACTGTGCCAGTGCGAGCGAACGCACAAAGGCCCGTGATCAGAAAGAGATCCCATCTGGAGAGAGGCTGCTTTATATTCATTGGGCTACAGTGATGGAGAAGTCTTCAGGGGAGGATAATCAGATGCCTCTGGGAGGAGGTAAGTGACAGACACACGATGAACCGTGCTCTGTCTGTCCATTTTGCTTTAACTCTGGCCTGATAATATTCTATCTCTCCTCATGGTGTCAGAAAGCTGTCCTCTTAGAAAACTCAGTATGAGCGACAGAAGACAGACAGTAAAGAAGAAAAGAAGATCATGGATTGGAGTTAGGGCCTAACCATTAGTACCAGGGGTGTAGCAATCATTATAACTACACTTTCCGAAAGTTTGTCACTTCCACTTTGAAAGACCGATAGAACGATAGCTAGAGAGACAGACAGACAGAACGATAGCTAGAACGACAGACACAACGATATCTAGACAGACAGACACAACGATAGCTAGACAGACAGACACAACGATAGCTAGACAGACAGACAGAACGATAGCTAGAGAGACAGACAGACACAACGATAGCTAGACAGACAGACAGAACGATAGCTAGAGAGACAGACAGACACAACGATATCTAGACAGACAGACACAACGATAGCTAGACAGACAGACAGACAGACAGACAGACTCAACGATAGCTAGACAGACAGACACAACGACAGCTAGACAGACAGACAGACAGACACAACGATAGCTAGACAGACAGACACAACAATAGCTAGACAGACAAACACTACGATAGCTAGACAGACAGACTCAACGATAGCTAGACGACAGCCACAACGATAGCTAGACGGACAGACACACCGATAGCTAGACAGACAGGTAGACCGACAGCACACTAGCTAGACATATAGACACAGCGATAACTAGACAGACAGACAGAACGATAGCTAGACAGACAGACAGAACGATAGCTAGACAGACAGACAGAACGATAGCTAGACAGACAACACAATAGCTAGACAGACACAACGATAGCTAGACAGACAGACACAATGATAGCTAGACAGACAGCACAATAGCTAGACAAACAGACAGACAACACGATAGACAGACAGAACGATAGACAGACAGACACAAGGATAGCTAGACAGACACAACGATAGCTAGACAGACAGACAAACTGAACCACAGACAGAATGATAGCTAGACAGACGGAAGGATTGCTATACAGACAGAATGATAACTAGACAGACAGAATGATAGCTAGACAGACAGAACAATAGCCAGACAGATAGATATAAGTATAGATAAAATGGCAGAATGATTGATAGAACAGCATTGAATGACAAAAGGATAGAAAGATAGACAGAGCAACAAACAGAAAGATAGATTTATTCAGAAACTGATGAGCCTTAGTACTTTTGTAGGCAACTTGAGTTCAAATCTAACTTGTGACATATTCCGCTCCCATTCTCCCCACTTCAGCCTACCCCTCCCTGCACTGTCTGCACTATCACTATCAAGAAGAGCTACAAATAAGACAAACAAAGGAGGGAGAGAAAATGGATACAGGAAGCGAAAGAAGGTTATATTTGTTCTTCTTCGTCATTAACAGCATGCTGTGCGGCTTAACCACAGCTCTAGACCAGTAATCTGTCAGCCGCTGATGTACTGCTGTCACATTCATATGCACACACCTCACTGAGCCCTTCCAGAAACAGCAGGCATTCAGTAATGACTGCAACGGCCACATTAATCCGGTCAACGCCGGTCAAAGCAGTCAACACTCAGGAACAGGTATAAGATCACACGGGGTTCACGCTCCGCTGCCCTTGTCCGTCAAGCTATCATTTAACCTGCAGAAAGAAATGACAGACTCACTCGTTTGCTCTTCTTGGAGTATGTGTTCTTCAGCAGACGATCTTTCACCCGCTCCTGGTCTCGCCCCACGCTGCTGGCCAGATTGCAGAAGCCATTTTCATCTATGTCAGGGGTCATGCTCTCCTCGGCCTCCTTCTGTCGTTTAACTACAATATCCTCCCATTTCTTCTTTTCCAGTTTAACCGAAACATTCTTATTCTGAAATGAGGAAAATAAACAGGAGAAAAAGAGAGGTTATTCACTTGCTCCGCAGATGAGGGGTGTTAAGCTAATGATATCAGATTGATTAATGCAAAACACATGCATATGCACAGCAATGTCAAATACATTTTAAGAGGAAGAAGGGGAGAGAAAACATGAAAGGGAAGAAAGGAAAGCACTGTAAAGGAAAAGAGTGTAAAGAAAGAGCGTAGAGGGAAACGAGGATTGAAAAGGAAAGGATCGTAAAGGTGTGTAAAGGAGTGGAGCATAAAGGAAAGGAAAGCAGCATATGGGAAAGAAAAGGAAAGGAGCAGAAAGGAAAGGATTGTAAAGGTGCAGAAAGGAAATGAAAGGAGTAAAAAGGAGCAGAAAGGAAAGGAGCGGAAAGGAGCAAAAAAGAACAGAAAGGAAAGGAGTTGAGCGTAAAGGAAAGAGAACAAGTAAGAGGAGAGAGAGTGGAAGAGGAAGAGCAGAGGAAGCAGGGGGAAAGGAAATGAAAAAGAAAAAAGGGGAGAAAGATAATGGAAAGAAGTGGAAGAGGAAGTAATAAATGAAAGGAAAGGGAATGGAAGGAATAAGAAGAGAAAATGCTCTGCATGTTTCTTCATGACAATCATAAGGTGACTATTCCAGAGAGTCTGATATCATTCTCTGTTTCTACTCAATTATTGTGTGATTACAAGAACAAACTTGGCAAGAAAACAAATGGCAAAAAAACTGTGCTGCTTTGTAAACACGACCTTGCCTGTTTAAATTAACTGCAGCCACACACAGTTGAACAAACGCGTTTAATTCACAAAAATAAAGGCCTTTTGCAGTCAAAAAGCACTTCAGGATTTCAAAACAAATGAATTCTATGATGAAATTAGGCATTATTGCAGCAAGATGTGTGTATGTACTGTACACACTCCCAGTTGAAAATTCAGAATACGACACAGTATGAATTTTCACAATTAATAGTTAGTGAACATTTCATACTTTTGTATTGTTTTGTAACATTGGACTTTTGGGGGCTACTGTGCATAATAGAAATTTAAATGATCTTCATTCACGTAATATATCCAAACCCAAACAAAGGGAATGAATGATTTATTCTTATAGATAACCAGAACATGCTGTAGCACATCTGTCCTCATCTCTGCCTCTGTATAGTGTAATATCCACCGGGACATGCAATTCAATCAGGCCTTTTTACAGTCTCCTTCATCAATGACCCATCAAACTCAGGACATCCAGAGGACATAAAGCATGAAATGGGAAAGCTTAGGACAGGGTGGTGTGGCACTATATAATGTTACAGTAGAAATGTGTCCACTGGTTTATATTGTGGTAAACAGGTCTGTTAATGGATGCCATTGATGCAAAACATTGACTTGTGAATAATCTTATTTTTGGTTTCCATCCATTAAAATTCAAATAAATAATGAAAATAGTAAAAAAATAAAATAAACTTGAATATCCAAAATTAATGCATTACCACATGGTTACACAATGTATAAAACCTTTTTTTTTTTTTCAATTGGGGAAAAATAACTATCATAAGTGTTATGTAACAGTTTGGTTAGTCACATTTGCACTCAACGCTAATGGCCATGGGAAGGATTTTGTGCTGTCAGTTTTCTGGCATTGTAATAGCAAACTACAGTAGCTTTTCTCCTAAAAGCATGAGTAAAAAAGACTTTCAAAGACAGTTGAAATAATCAAATAATCAAATAAACAAGGGCAGAGGTGAAAATGCAACAAAAACCCTAAAGAAAATCTTACAGCATCTGGTGAGATTTTAGCATTTAGAATCGCTGGCGAATGCCGGGTCATGTGGAGTAAATTAGAACAGACCACAAAGATTTGGTGGGAGGGGGAAAGGAAGTTTATTCAATTCCACCGTACTTATCTAACCCACCTGTAATCAGGTCAAGAAGCTTGTCCTAAAATCTGGCAACCCTGAATATCTGGCAACATAACCTCACCACTACAGGAAGTCTGTGGTCACTGGCTGACTCTCACTATCCGCTGTTTCTCTTTGTCCACTACTGAATGCAACAGAATGTAACGAAACATCTCTCACACACTCAAATTGGATTTGTTTGTTGTTTTTTATAAGGCAATTTACAAAGTTCATCTTTGTTACAAAGACTTGAAATGAGCAGGGATTTACACTACAAAGGAAACGAGTATGGCATAAAAAAACTAAATAAGAGGTCATATATTTAAAAAGATCTAAGCTTGAGGAATAATGAAGAAGTTGCTCCAAAAGAATAGATATCAATAGTTCAGAGGAGTTAACCTGATCTGCCTTTTAGCAGCCACAGCAGGAGACGTGAAAGAGATTAAATATTGATCAAATGACACAGTGGCTTCCTCTGAATAAGAGAGAAGACAATGATAGACAGAATGTGTGTTCAGGTCTTTCAATAACAGTTTTAGCTGATTCGAGAATCTGATGGTGGTGTCTTAAAAGGATAGTTTTGCGTCATCTTTATAGAGATGAAAGCTTGCTCTTATGTTGCTTATTTAGTTGATTTTACATATGATTAAATATATTCACCAAGGCTGCATTTATGTGATCAAAACAGGACAATTGTGAAATATTATTACATTCTAACATAACTGTTTTCTATTGTAATATCATTTAAAATCTAGTTTATATAGGCTATGTGATGGCAAAACTGAATTTTCAGCATCATTACTCCAGTCTTCGGTCACATGATCCTTCAGAAATCATTCTTTAATGCTGATTTGGTGCTCAAGAATCCCTCCTTATGATCAATGTTGAGAAGAGTTGTGCTGCTGTATATTTTTGTGGAAACCGCAAAAATGACCACAAGCTTTTGAACGGTATTGTATTGAGAGAGAGCAAGAAAATGATGACAGAATATACATTAGGATCTTGCTACACACTACCAAAAGACAGTACATTACGTACATTAATAGCTTTGACAAGAAAGCAGTTGCTAAATGTGTGTAAGAGGCAGCTAGGTTGTACCTCATTATACATGTAACTTGCGAAAAAGTAGCATAGGTTATATTTTTTATAAAAAGAAACAAAATATTACTACACATCGCAAGTACTGCATCAAAAAGGTTGTTCTTCGCTGTTTGCTTGTGCTGTGAACATCGTCGCAGTTGCCCTAAATTTAAGTCAGAGCATGAAAACCAGCGTTCAGAAATGTTCAGCTTGAAGGAAACCCGTTCAGAGTCTTTTTTGATACAAGCCATAAATCACATGACTGGTACTTTACAGTGCCTCAACTCTGCAATTTATCGGCTCTGCTGCCATACACGTCCTCAAGAAGCTGTCAAAACAACTACGAGAGCCCTCCATCACATTACTAATTTATTCCCAAAGAGTTCAGTGAAGTCTGAGCTGACATTGCGGCTAATGTGGCATAAAGACATCACAGCTGAATGACTGTCGTGTCACACAAGACAACTTTGATTCTGTAAGTCAACATGGCTTCATCAGTGAACACCTACACAAGCATCTCACACTTCCTGTGCTCGGCGTAAAGGAGAAACAGCATGTCAACGGCAATTCGCATTTCAGCATTTCCACTAGTTCCTGCATGCAGCCGTCAGCTACTGATCTTTGCCTTCTCAGCTCTCCAGGAGAGAAAGATATAGATGAATAGAGAATGGGTGTCAGAAAAAAAGACACTGTTATTAAAAATGGAGTGCAAGAATCTCTCAAAGTCCTACACCTCCAGAATTCCCCCGGCTGTTCTGCACGGCAAACTTTACATACTGATTTCCTAAAGAAATTCTACAGTGTCATGTTTATACCCAGGATATATTTACAGTACGTCTCAAGCAAATATGGTTCTATTGAAGCTTCTGGCTTATTTTAAAGTTGACATTTGAAATTTGCCTTCTCCTATCCAGAGTTATAAATGTGAACAACAACTTTAGGACATAACATGAATGATACCGCATTCACGAAAGCACAAATCCAATATAATTGTACGCATTTGTTTCGTTGTGGTCCTACCTAGACATGACCACAACGTATGATGTAGTCAGCCGGATCCGGGCCGTATCCAGACCAGATGGAGGACCTGCACCTAGACACGACCACAACGTATCCCTAAAGTGTCAGTAGAGATTCTGTCAACTAGACTCTACTCTGTGAAGGCCTCATCGACACGACAGCCATCGGCACAGATCCTCACCAAACCCGTCTCCATACTGGCGTGATGACTCCGATCTTCAAGCAGATGGAACTGAATAAAATTCTGATTGTTGCATTCCAATCTGACTTCTGACCTATAATGCTGCCTGAATCATAATCACTGTTTGTTCATTGGCCAGAGGAGAACTGGCCCCAGACTGAGCCTGGGTTCTCTCACGTTTTTTTCTCCATTCTGTTGGGGATATATATAAATATATATAAAATGAACTAAATTAATATCTTTTTTAAAACAAAAATGAACTTAAGCTAGACTGTGACGCTATTTTCTTCTGGAAACAAACATTCTTTTTTGCATTATTTTCCTGTTCTCTCTGTAAAGCTGCTTTGAAACAATCTGTATTGTAAAAAGCGCTATATAAATAAATGTGACTTGACTTTACACGTAAGCCATAAGCAACTGTGTTTGACATAATATTGCGTGCATGTGACCGTTCAATCACAAATAGACGCGAAAGAGAATGGAAAATGGTGTTCCAAAGATATCTTTGGCATCTTCTTGAACTCAAATGGTTTAAAATCACTAGCCTTTTTAAATTAACAGGACCTAAAACCCATACAAATGAAAAACGTTTGCTCTATGGTGGTTAAATTTTGCAATTAATCCAAAAACGTGCGTTTTGAACCATGGTGCCTGGTCCATACGGATCAACTGCAATCACTACACTTGACATTGCACATTCTGCGGAATAATCTTCCTCAAGAACTTCCTTACTTTACAATTTGAACTAAAACATTGTTAGACTAGTGCATCTCTACTGTAAGCCAAAAATAAATGACCATTAACTTTCTTGACCCCATTAAAGATTGAACAGGATGTGCATTTCCTCCTTCTGAGGAAAGACTCTGATCATCCAGCTAGTTTTATAGACCGCACTTACACTAAACCATCTCCCTACAGCATCTTACAACTCGTGCATCTGGCAGTAGCCTTTGTATGGTAATACCAATTTGCATTATTGAACCGCCAGAATGTAGTGAACTCTATTACGGTGCCATAAATCATTGCTGTGCAACACATAATAAAATTACACTAAGAGGAAATGTGTTTTATGCTATTTAAGGGTTTTTCTGCTAGATGCGCACTAACTGGCGTTGCTTTTGTGAAAGCGAATCACCCAGAATCAATTAGTCTGTGGAAATAATCCCACCCAAGCAGCCCACAAACTGGAACTCGAGCCAATATACTGCTGCTGATGGCCAGAACGGAGAGAGAGGGAGATTTGTAACAGGACTTCAGAAATATTTATCCATGCTCGGAGGGCACCGAGGCTGTAGATTTATGTGTATATGGTGAGCCGTTTCTGCACACGCTCAGATCGTTGGGATAAATCACTACGTTAGCGAACAGAGTTAAATTGCATTGATTTAGCAGAGTGTTCGACACTGTGCTGGCAGTCGGTGCAAATGAATGGAGTTGTTAGCTCCTGCAGATGCACACACACCGACACACACATCTTTAATTAAGTCACATTGAAAGCACAATTTACATTGACTTACACAGGCAAAATGTTTCTGAATGGTAGAAGTCTGACAGAGCAGCAACTATGTGTGCTCAGCTAAATATACCTGAGTGACAAAGGCTTTAGCTGCTAAAACCAAGTATGAAATTTAAATACAACACACACAAAAACTGAACTTTCAGACAGTTTGCATGTTTTTCAGGGCTTAAATTGGACATAGTAATTAGGCCTGTCAACTGATTCAAAATGTAATTAATTTTATGTTATGCTAATTAATTAAAGGTAAATCACATACAGTAATGGCCAAAAGTATGTCCAACTGCTAAAGATGTTGTAAGCATATTACGTAGTTGTGCTTTGAGACGATAGTTTTATTTGTGATAACACCATGAAACATGACAAATTGTACAGACATAATTTTTGGCCAGACTGTCATACTATACCAATGAAATATGAATCACTGATTATGTTCAAATATAAAAATATATATACAAAAAAATATTTAAAAAATACCATAGTTTCCTCACATTTTGATGGCTTAATTGAATTTGTATGGTCATTAAAAACAAATATCCAGTCTGAACATAGCCTAACTTTTGACCACTACTGTAGGCTATATCAACATTTGCTGAGAAAATGTCCATATGATGATACTTCAAAGAAATTAAATTGTGTCATTGACATTGACTACACAACACAAAAAGTAACTTTAGAAGTCAAAATACTGAGTTTTATTTCCACTGAAAATCAATGTTGCAAATTAACAGTGTGACTAAATTAATTTACATATATAAAATTGCACTTGATTAACATTTAACTAACAGCCCTAATATTAACTTCTTTTTTTCAAATCATAATGGTGAAATGGATCTCTTTGATTGAAACTCTTGTACCTTGAGCATTTTGTTAAGATGGTGTAACCAAAAGAAAAACTATGGACTACAGTCCCCAGCACCTCTTAGCAGTCAAAGGAAGCAAATACACACCGGCAATTTTACCGCCGCGGGAACGGCGGAAGTAAAATTATTATTCTGGTTGAGTACCAACTGTATGTGTCAATAATTTAAAGAGATTAATTATCTGCTCTTTTTAAAATGAACATCGTTTTTTGTGCCAAACATATGGATCAAAACAGCCGTGGGAGAAGTGAATGTTGTTCAGGTCTCTGAGGTTCCCTTCATTAGTAAATCAAGTTGCTCAGAGGACAGCACAGAGGAGTTCTGTCTGTTCTCGCTTTCCCTCTATCTGCACCTCTCTGTGTAAGTGACCAAGCAGGAGGCTGGCTGTTCCAAGTCATTAAAACGCATCCACAGACCCGAGAAGGCCCCGAGTTTTGGCTCATTACTTCGATTCCCCATGGAGCTCTACAGGAGAATCTCCATCTAAAAACACTACCTCCAATCGGGCCCAGTGCCCTGACTCTCCCCGTCTCATCTGCAGATTCCACTGAATCATCTCCTCTAGTTACTGCCACAGCCGTCCCTGACTCTCAGCCTCACGGTAGCTTTGATTTAACATCCGGCCCCTGAGAACTTAGTCAACTCCATCCACTGTTGTAAAGTTTTAGATTTACCAACACTATGTAAAAAGTGTAGAATCTGAGTACGAAATCAGATCAGATAATCCACTATAAGTGATGAACAAGAAAGGATGTGCATTACAGTAATTTTACCGGGAAAATTTTTTGGTTAGAGCAATAAGTTAAATAAAGTTGCTTATTGTATTTACATATTTGGAACATGAGCAATACATCAAAAATACATTAATATAGCATATTATTATTTATATCTAAATACACACATTCTACTATAATGGGTTGAACCATGTGGACAGACAAACAGATAGATGGATGGACAGACAGGTGGGATAGATGGATAGATGGTAGGGTTGTGCAGTATACTAGTACTGGGAAAATATGGCTATATATTTATTTCAAACAGTATGATGCCATGATTTTGCTCATTTCGGTTCTTGACAGTCATTTCGAAGTTCACCGCTAGGTGGCAGTGTACTAACCAAACTGACACGAAATCAGCAAACGTGACAACAACAAAATGGATAAAGCAGGTGAATCTCACTCAGCACGACAAACTTATTAATAAAGAGGGCAGTAGAAGTGAAATTTGGAATTACGTTGCTTATAAAACTGATGAGAAAAGTGAACCAACAGACTTTACCACACCAATCAGCCTCTGTCGCTTGCACATCCTGACTTATACTTAAGAGATCGACAGGTGAGTACATCACTCAAATAATCTAATTTAGACATATACTTACTTTTAAATCAATAGGGAAGCTTGTTTTCGCCACTGAATAAAAAATAAAAAAGGTAATTGTGACTTATTTTTTCTCAGCATTGTGTAACAAACTCGCAATTGCGAGTCATAAAGTTAGAATTGTGAGATGTTAACTATTCTGACTTTTTTTCTCGCAATTCTGACTTTATAACTCATTATTGTGAGTTTATATCATACAATGGAAACAAGCATACATGGATCAATCCACATATATAAGACAGACGCAATGTCATTTGCAGCCAGAAGCCATTTTGCTCATTTTAAGAGACAGAGAGAGAGGAATCGCTGCTGATTCACTCACGCGGTTTGTGAAATTACTTATGAAAAGTTTTATAATTACCGATTTTGGGTGGATGTTTTTCTTCTCCAAAAGAAATGTGCATTTGTGAAAACATCAAAAATCTTTTCAGAGACCAATCCGTTCGTTAAGTCATACTCATATAATAGAACCACTTCAGACAATCATATCAAACACTGATGAAGTCTGATGAAACGAAGATTCCCAAACTAGCAATTGAATATATGTGCGGTAATAAACTCCACTCATCTTTTTAATAAACGGCAAGGTGTCATTTACTGCAATAGAACCAGATGGAACATTTACTACTCGCAGCTGATGGCTCCGGTAGGACAGGCCTTGTTACCATCACATCTGAAACACTCGATTGATTTTTACATTCAGATAGTTCCTTCCTGTGTATGAATATGTTTACTGAATAAACAGATATACAGCAAAACACACTAAAGAGAAGCACACTTTAAGTATTTTGAAAATCATAGTTAACCCAAGAACCATGTGGGCTGTCCTGAACGGTTTTCTTATCTGACACATGCAGCCTCTACTAATGACTGTTGCTTTAAGAGGAATCAGAGCACTGGGCAAATTTAGCCCATGCTTGGCTTGGGTTGAACAACCCAGTGTGGCGTCCTCCAGTGACTCGATAACTGTTTCCTGCTGCACTGCGCTTGCTTCTTGCTGTGAGGTTCTTGAGAGTGAGGACTGACTGAGCTCAGAGGAAAATGACAGTTGACACTGCAAAACAATCTGGCCTAAAAAAAACAAGGTCAGTTTTTAGGGCTATTACTGTCAAACTGACTAAGCCTTATATAACTGCACTCATCCTTAGTAAAAACCAATGATCTGGTGTTTGGGGAGTTAGTCATCCTGAACGCACCAGACATCATTCCTCAGGTGATGCCTGTCATGCAACTAAAGCTGTAAACTATACAGGGGGGAACCCTGTCAGTTACTACATTACTATAATATTAAAAGTAGGTTATTCGGAGAGGCTAGCAATAGTGAGCTAGCTTTGAAAGCATAATATCTCACCCTCCCTTCAGAGCATCTCCAAAGCCACGCCCCCATCAAAACGCATGAACGCACACAGCAGGGAGCAAACAAATGCGCCATGAGAGATGGCGTTAAACTACCTCATGTCTCAAAGCACATAACATTACAATAATAATGAACATACACCTAAAGAGCACTGACCTGTACCACCTGACTGCTACAGATTAATTTCAGCATTAATAGTGTTGCCATTGAAACGTATAAATTCAAGTCACGATTCACAAACCGCTCAGAGTTTCCAAATTACAGTATTTATGGCGTGAACGCAGCATTGGTTGCATTGCTCGATGACTGACGTCTGTCTAACTCTGCATAGCATAAAACACAATGCAGACAATCAGGGTGTGTGGAGGAATGCAAATACATACGCTGATAGGCAGGTAGGACATCACATCATTGTATTCGGACCGAATTCAATGACTGGACAAACATTTTATGGTCCTACACCTATATATATATATATATATATATATATATATATATATATATATATATACTCTAAAAAATGCTGGGTTGTTTTAACCCAATTTTGGGTCAAATATGGACAAACCCAGCCATTGGGTTACATTTTTAATCCAACGTTTGGGTTCGTCCATATTTGACCCCAAATTGGTTTAACATTAATATATATATTAAACATCATATATATATTAAAATAATGAAGACATCACTTACAGGTAAAGTAAATATATAATGAATATGTACGGTAATTTATTTAGCAAAACGCTCTATGAACCTTTGAATGATTTCCTGAGGTAAATGTACAGGTGTTGATGTCTTTCTGCAATTAAAACACTGATTGAGAGCGATTACATGAGAAATTATACTTTCAGTAATATGTACAGTTTCTTTTAAAATACTCATTCATGTTTATATCATGTTACTAGTAATAAAAAGGGAGAGATAATCAGCTCAAGTGCGCTTGAACTGAGGTTGCAACGGCGATGTCATGCCACATTAAAACCGTTTTTATTGTTTGAATTTCAAAAATAAATATTAAATTTGACGTGCAAAAGCATTGGTGCCTTTACAGTTTGTTGATTAGTGTCATATTCTGGAAGGTCTGAGAACATATTTGACTAATTAAGCCTGGTGATGACAAATCTCTGACTCATACTCTAGATCTCTAAGGGTGTGTTGCTGAAACTTGATTGTCACTGAGCTCATCTAACAACAAGCTATGCGAAATCCATCATCCTTCAACATATCAGACCTATAAAAAGATATAAAAATTCCTAAGTATGTTTCAGCTTATATACAGTACAGTACAGGTTGAGCAATCATCTTATTGGTTAGATAACACGTATTCCATGGATCAATCCCTTGGAACAACTAAAATAAATGGTCAGCTCTCAACCCCAATTAGTTTAAATGGCATAAATACATACAGTACTCAATTTTCCTTTTTGGGTAAACATTGCGCTACATCAGGAGTATTCAATCCTGCTCTTGAAGGGCCAACAGCCTGTGGGTTCTCTCAACATTGATCCTTGCTCTTGGGCAAAATGGTGGTACTTCATGCATCACCCCTAAAATATAACCACAGGACATCCCATACCATAACTTATATTTGAGAGAGAGGCCATTCAGCCTGTATATTACAAAAGAAAAATAAAAAAATGTCACATCTGATGTGTAACACATTAATTTACAGTTTTTAATTAGTTTTTCTTCGACAATGACATTGTTGTTTCAGCTAATGATAGCTCCCACTTTAAATTAAGCCTGACAGAAACACGGTTAAATAAGTGCAACGAGCCCTTCAGTTGAGTGGCACATTCATCGTGAGCTTGTGTGTGTGACTCCCTGAGAGAAGAGCTACTTAAGGCAAATCTTCACCTCAGGAAACTTCAACCATCTATATCCCTCTCTTATCTTCCATAGCTTTCTCTAGGGAAATACCACCTTTGACCTCTTCTCTCTCTGCGACTGTGTACAATTTATTCATAGAGGAACTCAACGCTTAAGGGAGAAGAACAAAAATCCCATTCTTTCTACGAGTCGACCAACCTCCAACCTAAATGGCTTCTCTCATTCAAGAGTCAAAATGAAATTTTCCTCCAAAAAGCTCTAGCACATTTCAGTCGGCTGGTATTCCCATGTCGGAAAATTCTGATCAAGGATGATGTCATAGCGCAGTGGTTCTCCGACAGCGTGCAGTTGCACCCCGGGGTGCAGTGAAAACAGTTCCACGCAGCCTCCATTTCCTC
The DNA here is from genome assembly GCF_949152265.1 of Phoxinus phoxinus. Lineage (NCBI taxonomy): Eukaryota > Metazoa > Chordata > Actinopteri > Cypriniformes > Leuciscidae > Phoxinus > Phoxinus phoxinus. Next base: position 10,346,716 of record NC_136878.1, on the reverse strand, counting down.
ACGCTGCAAAAGCCAAGACAGCCTGCCATTTATCGGTATTGCATCTGAATGTACGCCAATGTCAATCTCATAAAGAAAGGGCTGTTTCGTTCTTAAATGATGAATCTTGGATGACCCCTTGCTGGGCTGCCACGGTGTAACATCCAGTGCCTGTCAAAGCGGGCGTTTAGTGTGTATTTAGGAGGGTGGCCTGCTGATGTTCCTGACTTCATCTAGATACACACCACAAAACTCACACTGAAACAAGTTTCTAGAAATATAGTAGTTTGAATAAACCTAGGAAATGTACTCAAACAGTTTGAGAAACCAAATGTTGTTCTATGGCTGTGTGTTACTTGTACAAATTAAATCAGTAGTGATGCACCTAAATACAAAATTATGTCTTGATACTGATAAGCCGATAATTATACTCAGGTTATGGCCAATAACAAATAAATGGGCAATTTCAAAATTCTACACTATTTTATCAAAATACATACAAAATAAAACAATGTCAAATAAAACCACCTGGTGTAAATGCTAACTATCACAACATTGTAATGTACCGGTCCGTATGAAAAATTAATATTCATTTTGAGATTTCTTAAAGATTACTACATTAATAGTTATTAAATGTAATGTTTTTTTAAAGATTAACTTTGAGTGTTCGATAGCAAAGGTAAGTGTTAAGATGACAAAGGTAATCTAAATGTAAAATCAGTATTAGTAGTATTTATTATAGTATTATTATTAAAATGAAAACATTATTAACCGATAACCAATATGGTGCCAATATATTGTGTATCCCTACCAATTAATTAAAAAAAATTTTTTCTTGGAGTCATCTCATTTTGAGAAATGAGCAAAGAAGCTAAACAATAACTATTACTAAAACTCTAATATTAACTGATAATCAATATGGTGCTAAATGCCGATATATATGTGATGAGCTGGACAATATAATGCAGATATCTACAAAATACAATTCAATGATGAGATGAGACTTATACAAACTTGCTGCTGAAAAGAAAATGTATTTCTACAGAACATAATTCACTAATAAATAAAAAAGAATGCTCACTAATTTGTAAGTCAAAGCAGGAGAAAAACTGGTTATTACTAAACCAAATCCAAACGGCATGCATATGTAGAACACACCACTTCACACTGATGTGTAAATGACTACTATAGCAACCCTACCAGATGTTGACTGAAATGAACAAAGATCTGATTTCTTAACTTGCAAAATTAACAATCAGTCTTAAAGATTGAATCTGACTAACAATTTAAATTTGGTCCAGTGTGAACACCACTTGGGTCCCAAAAATGGGTCCCAAACCTCTAAACACTGCATTTTGGGAGAAGAAATAAAATTTGTTAAATACCTGTTTGGTTGCAAACCTCTAAAGGGTGACCACAATAAATAAATCAAATCCAGTTATAATTATGGTCTTTTAGTCTGAGAAAATGCTGGAAATTGGATAATGGATGCTTTGTTAACAACTCTGAAATTGCATGTCAGTACATGCAAATAACTGAAACGACAGCTCACCACAAGCTGAAAAGACCAGCACACCTGAGGAGTGTTTTCCATTCACACAAAGCAGCCAATTATGAATAAGTCTAAGTGTCACAGCAGAAAATGAGTGGGCCTCTCTACATGAGAAGGGGCCTTTGTTTAATTGTATGCAGGAGAGACTAGGCGAGAGAGAGAGAGATACGGGAGCGAGCGAGACGTGAAAGAGAGATGAGAGAGATGTAAGGTTAAGGGCTATCTATTATGTATGACAGAAAGCTCTTGGCAATGCGCGTCTGTAGGAGGACCTGTGGAGATTCAGTCACAGCGAGGAGCAGGCCAGAGGCCAAATCCCTTCAGCACGAGAGATCATCAGAACCTTTGCTCACCATTACATCTGACTAACACCATGGCAGGAGAGCACATTACACTATGAATGAATGGCATTACATGTGTAATATAGAGAGCAGAATGGTTCATGGCCAATATGATTCAGAATTTGGATTGGGACGGGATTGTTTTTTGACTGACCAATGGCAGTTTTTGGGAAAACGTTCTAAAAACTAAAGGTTAAATTTTAAAAGTTAAATGATCACTGCTTCAATCAAACAGCTGCAAAAGCCCAACACCACCTAGCAATGACGACCAGAAATTCATGGTTCACAGCTGTTGTAAACTAAAGGTTAAAGGCTAATTGGCCATTCAATATGTTCAGCCCCCACTTCCTGTTTCAATAGGAAATATGAAAACACATGAAAAAAAGATTTAAAACAAATTGTATATATATATGCATGTATGCATGCTTTTTTTTGCAAATTCAAAATAGGGGTGTCAAAATATACTGGTATTTGTTGTTGGGTAGTAATTGATTACCGGTACATATACTCTCATTACTTATTTTTGTAATCCAGATTACATTACGTTTTTTAAATATTCTTATCAGACTACAGTTGCTTTTTTATTGATTACATGCTATTCTCACAGTAAATTATTCATAATTCATTGATTCTCCCTGCTACTTTATCTTTTAAATATTGTTGAGTGTTCGATTTTGACATCTAATCAACTCCTGATGAACAAACATATTTTCACATTTTTAATTACATTATTACTACAATAATAAATGATAATAACAATGAGATGAAGTTCACACAAGTTTCAACTTAAAACAAGAAAGGTTGAGCAATATAACTTAAACAGTACAGCTGATGAAACACAGCCAGCAGACATGCATCCTCATCAGAGGAAATGTTTCGACGGTTCAAGGCTAACACAAATTTAAACAAGCTTTGCAAGGTCTGGCTTTTTTCAAGAGCTATTAAAGTAAGTGTGTGTGCGTGCGTGCGTGTGTTTGTGTGTGTATAAGAAGCAATTCATTCACTTCCAGCAGGAAGACTTTTACACAGCTCCTACATTTAGTGAGGAAGCAGGAAAAATGATTAGCAACACACACACACACACACACACACACACACACACACTTTCAGCAACTGGCTGGCAAAAGAGTAAAAATGTGATACAAACTCTCTTATGAGACATTGTGTACGGGTAGGATGAATCTGACAACATAATAAACCATCTGATAGAATCGTTTTTCACAGATGCTTCATTTACCCAGCAAGCACATCACCCTTCTGCTCTTCCCCGCCTGACAAAAGGCCCAAAGCACATTTGCAGGAATGAATGAATTCGTCTCTGAATTCTATTTGTATGCGAAATATTGTTTTAAGTCGGAGCCATGGCAACGTGCTCCATACATGATGACTTGTGATGGTCATGTGAAGTTCAAATCTGGCCTGCATTACATCCCAACCTCCGTCTCTCTGCAGTCATTTTATGACACTTATTACACTGGTTAGATTGATAAGCAATATTGCCTGAAAAGATTGAACATGAGTATTCTCAAAAATGCTCATCTAGAGTTTCTATACAGATTACATCATTTTGTAGGTCCAGAAGTTGACAAACTCATTAGTTTTTTTGGGATTAAGGCTTTTGGATTATTGCAGAAAATAAACTCAATGGCCAACAAAAGTGTATGATTCTTACATTCATTACATGAACTTTGAAGGCTAAATACAACCAGCAGAAGTGAAAAGCTAAATTTAGGCTACACCATGGCCGCAATGACAAACATCACCACCACTAAGCTTAAACATTTTTTTTAATCTTTACTTAAAATCTGCAAGTAGGATTTAGAATAGTTTGCAAAAGTGTGAACTAAACAACAAGGCTGTAAAAGCGTTTCCAGTAAAGGCTGTAAAATTTACCTCGTTGGCATGAAGACATTATGTCTTTGAAAATCTTCAGTCCCATTTAGCCACTTGTTAGCAAACACCTTTTTTCAAGACATACTGTATATATAAAATAAAACGCAATGGAAAGTTCAAAAATGCTAATTCCTCATTCCTACAGCACTTGAATTACTTCCAGCAATTTCAAAGAGTTATCTGTATAGTTATTTTCACAATACATATTTCCAAGCAGCTTTACAGAATTGTGTGTCTTACTTTAGGTAAGGACACACCAAACCGATGCCAAAGAACTGGACGTGTTGTGTTGGCGTCACTTGAGTCGGGGAAATAAATCTGTGCTTGGACAGACCGAAAGGACTACAGCCGAGTGTGGGTTAGGGTGAAATATACTGCAGGTATACAACCCATAAACAAAGCAGCACTTTCTCGTGCACTGACACATTCACATAACTGAACAGCCAATCAAAGTTCTCTCACACACTGACGGCCCAACACCAAAAAACAGCAAAAAAATCTGACGCCATCCGACTACAGCAAACGGTCCGGAACACAAACAAATGCAAACCAAACGCAACTGTGATAAAGGAGTAAAAAAAAAAAAAAAAACTAAGGGGGAAGTTTTTAAAATAGCCCAATTAACAACTCAAACATTACCTACTGGGAAGTTTTAAAACCCCAACACTCACACCTTTTTTCATTCCCCGAGTAGACCCAGATTCTCAGAATTCAAAAAGTAAGGAACAAAGTGTATGTGCACCTGAAATACAAACCCCCCGTAAAAAAAAAAAAACTGACTTGAAACTAGCACTGTTAGGCAGAAAAAAAAGAACAAATTAAATCTATCCAAAAGCCCCTGTACTCGACTTTCCCTGTTTCGGTCTTCCTGAATCGCCTTGATGAAATGATCACTCCTAATAATCAAAAGGAAGTTCTTCAGGGACCCACTTAACCACAGGCTACCACTGGTAATTAGGTCCAGCCGGCAGGAGGGGGAAGATCTGTGCCACCTGCAGGAGAACATGCACTCTGGAAAAGAAGGAGGTCAAGAAACGAGGGGGATTTCAAAGACCATGTGTGAGCCTGACCCTTAAAACTTGGTTGTTTGATTAACACCGTGCCCCTGCTCTTCATTTATAAGGCATGCATGCGTGGTTGAATACCGAAGCATAGATTCAAGCTTAATAATGAGGCTGGATTGCTTAGATAATCATTTAATTGTCAAACTCTGCAGTCCATTAATCTAAGAGCTTAGTAATTAAGTGGATTAATTGGCTGAATTTGGCATAATGAGACTGCTGATCAGTGTATTGACTGACTGAATTGGTTTAGTTATACTCCTGTTCATTGTTTTAGTCATGACAGTTATGTAAGATCTCAAAGCCTACTGTACATTAATGCGAGTTGGTGGCTTGTTAATCTATCAAAACATCCTTTTGAATTCTTATTAATGATGTCTAAACTGATTTATGGGGCATTTGTAAATCGCTTTAAATGGGCCCTATTGTGCTTTTATATTTTCCACACTCTTTAGAGTAATGTTGCTGTTTGAGAATGAAAAAGGTAAAGTTACAAAGTCACTCCAAAGGATGTTATTCTACAAGCACCGCTTCTGAACACCCTAAAATGCCTCGATTGTAGTTTTCTTCGCGGAATACATATGTCCTCATTTAAATAATATCCACACAAACATGCAAACAGGGGGGCAACGCCTGGTTGAGTTGTGTTAGTAGAGCGTTGAAACTCATGGTAAGGGGCATAGCATTTCTGAAACATGCTCAAAGGGGTTGACCAATCACAACACAGTGGTCCAGCCGACCAATCAGAGTCGGGGAGGAAGCCCACTTTTTGGAAGGAGGGGCTTCATAGAGACTGGAACTAATGGGTGCATTTCTGACAGACTGGGAAGACAGGTGAACATTCAAGCATAAAAACCTATTCTAGTAAATCCAATAATTAAGCCTCTGAATAAGGGCATAATAGGTTCCTTTATTATCTAAGCTAATGTGAAACTGAACAACATGCAAAATAACATGTATAAACGAAAGCAGTCCGCCTGTTTGTACTACTTATCCGTCTGACAATATTTTCACTCAATATTTCCCTGAAAGTTATTTCTGCATTACAAACTCATCCATCAACAACAGACTGAGAGGAAGTGACAGTGAGAGAGAGGAAAAAAAGAGAAAGAGCAATATAGTATTGGCACTAAACACAGTGCATCCTGCCAGCAACCACAGCTGCTAAATGGACGGATGGAAACAAATACACTTCAAATACAACACAGCACGCAATAAAACAAACATCTACATCAGCAGCCAAACTTTTAGCCTTATTAAAACAACTTTAAATGTAATAATAGAATCACTGATCATTTTTAAAACGCCCGTAGCAGATTACAAGAGCACAAAGTCTAAAAGTATTGAGGGCACAGGCGTCTGCCCTAGATCTCAAAACTTAATCTCAGTAACACTTTAGGATCCATTTCTCACTATTAAACTAGCCACTTATTAGCATACATATAATTAGGATATTGGCTGTTTATTAGCACTTATAAAGCACATATTAATGCTTTATTCTGCATGAGCATATTCTACATCACTTAATCCTACCGAATACCTAAACTTAACAACTACCTTTACTAACTATAAATATGCAGTAATGAGCTTATTGAGGCAAAAAATCATAGTTAATAGTTAGTTAAGAATTTTACCCTAAAGTGTGACCATAAACAATCGTTCAAGTTTCAGGTCAGTAGGGACTTTTTTAAAGAGATTTTATTCAGCATGCATTAAATTGCTCAAAAGTGTCTGTAAAGACTTGCATTATTACAACAACAAAACATCTATTTAAATCAGTGATGTTCTTTTGAGAAAATATTAAGCAACATTTTCAACAATAATGTTTCTTGAGCACCAAATCATCGTATTCGAATGATTTCTGAAGGATATTGTATCACAGTTGCTGAAAAATGAGCTTTGCCATCACAGGAATAAATTACATTTTAAAAATATTTTCCTACAGAAAAGTTTTTTTAAATTGAAAAATAATAGTTTTTTGATCAAATAAACGCAGTCTTGGTGAGCATGATAGACTTCTTTCAAAAACATTGAGAAAATCATACTGACACTTAATTTTTTACACTCCCTTCAAAAGTTTGATGTATAATGAACAAACATAAAATAAGTATTTCTTTTTATTTATATATCAAACTTGTTGTAATCGGAAGAAAAAAACTATGAGGAAATGAAAGAAACTACTTTTTTTCTTCTTTTTTTTAAACATAACTTCACTACTATTATTGTTAAATGACTTGTGCTTTTCCTCATTAGTTGCTTTGGATAAGAACATCTGCAAATGGGCCATTGCAAATGAAAAGAAAGTAAAGGGGGGATAAAGCACTGCTCTACTCCATAAATCAGATCAGTGTGCAGCTGGTGATTTGTGTTTACCCGTGTGTGTCCCCAACAAAAATGAACATCAATATCAGCAGCAGCGTTCCCCGTGCCATGAACGGAACATGACAAGCCACACAGGAAATTGCTTTCATTATTAATTCAGCATCTTGTATAAAAACTGTCCTCTACCCTGCACATAAGGTGATCACTGGGGATGGAGCGAGTACATTAATCAACTCCTTAATGAATAAAACATGAGCCGTAATGCTTTAAACGATTCCAAATCGCCTTTTCATATCCTCCAATAGCGATCCGAGGACCAGGTAAATGACAGAGGAAATTATATCATAACCAGCTCTAATATTCACAAAGTTAAGGAGCCCTAAAAATGACTTGCGACTTTCTCAATATAGAAATATTGAACAAGTAATTAGATGATACACATTCTGCAACTAATACAAAAGCATACAAATGTAACAGAACAGGCACACAGATCTTAAAATCTATTTACAGGATTTATATTCAAGTCATACCCTTACAAAAATATACTGTGGGAATTATTATGGTACAGTAGAGGCAATACCACGGTACTCTGAAAATGCACCATAGTACTACATTCCCATTGTATTTATTTAGTACTTCCAAGAATACCATGGTAGTACCATGTTACAAGTCACAAAATATGATATTTAGCATGATATGTCTAAAAACAACATGGTAAGGTTCAAACAACATGCAATACCCCAAAACATGGTATTACATTGACACAATATACATAAGAATATTTTTGGTATAAAATGCAAAAATAGTTTTAAGCAATGAAAAAATTTACTGCAAACGTAACAAACCCAGTGTTCAGAATGAGGTCAAGAAAGTGAGGCATCATTTCCAACCGCGCTATAATTACCCTGCCGTCCTCGAATCGCACACACTCATCTCAGCAGCATCCAAAAGACACAGCATTCGGGTTCATCTAATTCAATTACATCCATGTCAGGCAGAGGCTCCTGTAAGATTCTGGTTGTCGTGGTGACTGAGATGGTACTTAAACGTGATTAATTAGTTGCTTCTCCTCCAATTACCAGGCAGGAAGTCTCCTCGTCGACGAGCTGTCATGGAGGGAGATTGAGTGAGAGAAAAACACACGCAGTCAAGTTGTTTTTCCTCTGGTTTTTTCACCCCCCATTTCTCGTTTTCTCACTCTCCTCTTCTGTCAAAGAATGGATGTGACTGCCAGAACCACCACTGACACTGTCGGTTTTCAATCCATCACTCAAAACCTCAAAAACAAAAAAGATCAGCTCTCTACGACTCCATACTCCCAAAACTTCCATAGTTTGACAATCTCTGCATTAGATTTTTTTTTTAAACTAACTTTCTTAAGATAAGTTACTCAATATTAACTGCTTGTTCATTGAACTGATGTATACAAGTGATATCACAATCCCAATAGTAAATAAAATAATTTATAAAAAAATAAATGTAAAAAAGTTTTTGGAAAAAATAATAATAAATTATTATTATTATTTAAGTATATGCAATTTTTATAAAAATAAAATAAAAAATAAAAAGTAAAAAAATTGACTAAACTGCTAGATTAATACTTTTTAAAGTTCCATAGACTGTCATTGGTAGTTGCATAGACTGTCAACTGAGGGACAGAAATATCTCAGATTTCATAAAAAATATCTTCAATTGTGTTCAGAAGATGAACGAAAGTATTATGGGTTTGGACATGAGGGTGAGTAAATGACAGAATTTTCATTTTTGGGTGAACTAACCCTTTAATCATGTGTACAGTGTCAAGCATAGAAAGATAAAAAAAGTTTATGAAAGAACCATACGTTGTGTACCCAGCATTGAAGTGATTGCGTATTTTGAGTTGTCTTCTAAGTATTTACCAGAGTGCTGAGTTATTATGCTCCAGACAGTAACTAGAGATGGCTAGAGCGCTGCAGCTGTCATCTGCTGTAGGTGGAGTGTGTGTTTGGCAGCACTGGTTACTCATTCTCATGAGCTGCACTTATATTGACTTATGGATCTTCAAATCAAATCAGTGCAACCATACAGAATTTACAAGAGCTTTCCAGAAACTCCTTTTCCCCTGAAGATTGGAATCAAAAAACAGATAAAAACCAAGATATGAAGCACAGCGTAGCATTCAGGATGGAGGGGTCCGATAATATCTCTTCCATCCGTATCTGGCTTGTTTACTCTTTCCATAACAACACAATGAAGAGAATCACATGCACTTTTTCCAACAAACAACATTTCCCTCCCACCTAAACTTCCTCGCAATTAAAGAGATAAATGCCAGGTTATTTACTACTTCACCTCTATCAATAGTTTGTAAAACAAACAAAACAAATAAATTTACAGTATATAGATAGAATGGAAGCCAAACAGAAAAGTTGCCAGCAATGCAAATGAAAATAAGTTTAAGTTACACAACTATTTTGTGATGAACATGTTATGAATCACTTACTAACCCTCTCTGTGCAAAAATATATTTAATTTATTTAATATATTTAGAACCCTTAGTGATTTGATTCTGGAAGGGCCTGCATCTGGGCCTGGTGCACTAAGCGGGGGTTGCAACTGGTGCCTTCTTAAGACAAAAAAACAATACCACATGAAATGCCATTAACCAGGTAAAATGTATCCACCTACTGTTGAACAGTAGTCTCTCCTCAAAATGGATGATAGCTCAAAAAACAAACATTTTAACTGAAGAACTCACAAAAGTGCTTAAAAATGATGAGCTTCACAACTGTTGAAATTGGATGGGACCGAGCACTGCAACACAATTGTGGCCAATCAGCAGTAGGGGGCGTGTCCACTCATGATGGGGGAGGAGTGAGAGTGAGCTAGAGGGAGATGGCAGATAAACGACTGTAGAAAGAGAGATGGCTGAGAGACATTACAAAAGAGAAAAGGTCAGAGGAATATCACTGGAAAAAGGGTTATGATCAGGTAAGAGCTTTAGGACCAGCGTTAATATTAGAAAAGCTTTCCAGCGCTCGAGAGACCTGAAAACAGACTCTAAGTTTGTGTCGTTTCTGCTCCATATGCGAGTGTAACTGGTTTTGCAATGTTGCACAGAACTAAGATCTGCTGTTGTTGTAAAGTTAGCTATAGTAACAGGACAGCTTTGACTGTCACCGTTTGTCTTGAGCTGATGTGCTGCTGGCGACTAACAACCAACTCTTGCTTGTATACTCGTGTGCTGCATGTTCATTTTGTGTTCTTCCTTGTTCATTCGTTCATCATCTTCGCTTTATGGGAGGGATTTGTTTGTTTGGGTTCATTTCAAACATCAACTGTTTCTCAGAAATCGCTTACTGCACCTTTAACCTCTTGTCAAATCGGCGAATGAAAATGGTTTTGTGTTAACCAACTGCATACTGCTGTTCCTTTAATTCCAGCACAGGGCTTTGTTGTTCCTCTAATCTCTGTGTGTTTGTGCACTTTCAGTGGTACGCTTCGGCTAAATGGATAGTAATATCCTGACTGAAGCTGGCCTTCACCTCCCAGAGCCTGCAATATTTATGACATGAGAGTTATCCACTGCCAGGGACGCAATAACTTCAAGAAAATATGACTGGGTGAGAGTGTGTGCGCTTATGTGTGGAAAGGGTCTCAGAAAGCTTTACTGCAGAAATTAGGGTCAGCGTCATAAGGATCTTGGACTCTGTAAACCTGTTTCAAGTTGAGGGTTAACGCAGGATAAATATGACACAGGAGTGCAATAATGGAGGAAGAGAACGTCCACAGGATGTAGTGGCTGCACTCATATCCCTCCAAACATCATGCCGTCTTTTCTGAGCGCTCTCAAACTGGTGCTAGTCTCCGTCTCAATGGGTGTGCAATGACCCATTGAAAGGAAACCAATGCCACAAGTTGGCTAAAATGAGACATGTTTTAAAGCGAGAGAAGAAAAAGATCCCAATGCAACAAACCATTTGGGTCTCTGTGTATATAATCATGCTAAAAAGAACAACAGTGCTAGTAACCAGCATATGTTTAGGTTGCTGGTCCCTATACAGCTAGTTTGATGGTGTCTACTCTATACAAATCTCCATATAGAGTGCATTTACGTTTGATTTATTTAATGTTTTTACAATGTAAAAGAATAGCTTAGATAAACATGAATGAATTATAATAAATCACTTAAATATCAAGTAAATATCAAACAATTTCATGTAGGCCTAAATGAAAATGTTTTAAATAATTCTTAAAACATTAATTTAAATAAATACATAAAATTTTATTGTTAAACAAAGTATGAAATATAGATTGCTTACAATCCTCTATGGAAGCTTGTTTCCGCAATAAAAAAAAGGTAATTGCAACTTTCTCACAATTGCAAATTTACATCTAGCAATTCTTACTTTTCTTTCTCAGAATTGCAAATAATTTCAAAATTCTGAAAAAAGTCGCAAGTTTATACCTCGCAATTCTGAGGAAAAAAAGTCAGAATTGTGATAAGTTGTGAATATCTTTTACATTTTTTTATTCCGTGGCGGAAACAAGCTTCCATTCTATTCTGTTCTATTGTCAAGAGGACTTGAGGGAAATTACAGCTACATAGACGGCAATCACACAGAAACCCCCACGTTTTCTTTTTTCTTTTTCTGAATGACCTACTGAACATATAATCCCTGGAGCTGCACATTTCAGTCAAACTTCTCTTGAACCGTCTTAAGCTGTAAAATACAACCCTGATTCCACTGGCAGTGCTTCAGCAATCTAGAACGCAGAGTGCCGTGTAACCTATAGGCAATAAACCTCAGGGCTAATTCCTGTCATTACAGAGTATTGACAGCACGCTGCATCACAAACAGAAACCATGCCAGCTCCTGAGAGAGCGAGAGAGAGAGAAATGAATGAATAAGGATTTATAGCCGCCATCATTCTGCTGCAACTGTTTCCTGTTCTGTTCAGCGAGCGGAAAGGAAGGCTGGTAGTAGCTTCCTGTGTGTGGGGTGCTGGATTCCAGGAAATGATTAGGTGGGGGCTAAATAAGCCTGTTTCTGCCCTGGCAATGATCAACAAGGGCTAATAAAACCCTCCTCCCTTCTGTCTCTGCGTCTATCCCTCTTCCTTTACATTTTATTCTGTCTCCAGCTCTCCAACAGTGAATATTTCCCGCACGTAAAGCACTGCCATGTTGAAAAGGGACCGCATGACAGCCTTTTCACCAGCATATGTTGCATTTAGGATGTTGGTTCCCAGCATGGGTGGCTGGTGTCCCCATTACACCGTGCCCTAACCAGACGCGATGCGATAAGATCCAGCGACAAATAATTAGACGCGACTGCGAGATGTGTAAAAATCAATCAAAACCCACAGCCAATCAGAACAGCGTGTGGGCGGGTTCTCGTGTCAAGTGCACAGCACCAGAGAGTAATCTTGACGGCAATCGCAAGAAAATGGATAAGTAGGCTACATAATCAAATTCACAAATATTACACCATTTAAACAGTATTCAAACACATAGGCTACTGAGTTACTAAAACAATCTTTGGCAAATAATACACTTGTTTCTTCCCAGTTTGAACGTTCTTGTTTCCATTTGTTTAATTTCAAGATCTGAGGTGAATTTTCCATTGTTGCTTTTACAGCTACAAAGCTGGGAGCACTGGGAGTTAGAATAACAGTATCTGATGTGTCGTTGATGCAAAACTCCCGTCCCACCACATCTCAAAGCTGCTCTATTGGTTTGAGGCCTGGTGACTGTGGAGGCCATGAGCATAGTGAACTCATTGTTTGAGATGATTTAAGCTTTATGACATGGCGCTTTATCCTGCTGGTAGTAGCCATCAGAAAATGGCTATACTGTGGTCATAAAGGGATCGACATGGTCCGCAACAATTCTCAGGTAGACTGTGGCATTTCAAAGATGCTCAGTTGGTACTAAGGGGCCCAAAGTGAGCCAATAAAATATCCCCCACACCATCAGTAAACTGAACCGTTGATACAAGACAGGATGGGTCCATGCTTTCATGTTGTTTACGCCAAATTCTGACCCTACCATATGAATTTTGCAGCAGAAATCAAGACTTATCAGACCAGGCAACAATTTTCCAATTCTCCATTGTCCAAATTTGGTGAGTCTGTGAATTGTAGCCTGTTCCCTGCTCTTAGCTTACAGGAAAGTCAAAGGTGTGGTCTTCTGCTGAAAAAACAATCACAGTAATATTGTTTTCAACATAGATAATAAGAGATGTTTCTTGAGCAGCAAATCAGCATATTAGACTGATTTCTGAAGGATCATGTGACACTGAAGACTGTTGTAATGGCTGCTGAAAATTCAGCTTTGCATCACAGGAATGAATTACATCTTTTAAAAAATGATATTAGAAAACGTCACAACATAACGGTTTTAATATATTATGCAGCCTTGGTATACACATACATATATTGTACATATATTTCCCTGTGATTTAAGAGAGTTTGTGTTTGCTGGTTTGTTGCTTATGTCTTATTCATCCCTTTTGCAGTGATCCCTGTTAGCACTGACATAAATGCTAGCTTACAAGAAGCGCATTCTGCAATCAAGGGCACGGCTGAAAGATTCATGAGCTGAGGTTATATATATGAGTGAGTATGGAGAAGGAAAGATTACATTCAATATACTGTAAATCAGGACATAAACTGACTTTAATACCTTTAAAGGCTTATTCGCATAACTAAATCACACTGCTTGAAACTTAGATGGTTGTAACAGTATTGTGGGTTGTGGTTATGTCTTGAGTTTATTTTTAAAAGTTATTTGTATAACAGTCTTCCCTTGGGAATCGAATGCACAACCTTGCTGTTGTTAGAGCTACACTCTACAAATTCAAATCAATATACAATACTATACAATTTTGCCTTGTATTATATACAGTACTGATATAAAGTATATATAAAGTACTGATATATACATCGGTACTACATTATCATCATTAAAAATGTTACTTAAACTTCATAATTAACTCAATACTCCAAATTACGTCAAATAATACTAACACAATGTCATGCTACAGTACATTTCTAAAAGAAAGCACCATGTCCAAGTAAATGCCTTAAAGTTGTCTATCAAAAACACAGTCCTATGTCACTTTTGTTACTATTTTCCAAGTACCACTGCAATTGGGTTCATTATATTATGTCAACCGTCAGCAACTTTAAAGTCACAATCAAACGCAAGAAGCGACAGATCTTGTGCTCCGTATTGTAACATACATCGGTAAAATGGATTATCTAAAAAGAAAAAAAATGTAGGGTGGTGACCGAGCTGTGACCTTGCAGTCAATTGTAAGAAAAGTGCAGGGTTTAGGCGGACTAAATGATTGGAGACATAGCCTACGTCACCAAAGAGAAGGATGACATTGTCAGGATGTCACCGGAAAATGTTATTACTTTAATAAAAAATATGATAAAAAAAACAAAACAAACAAAGAGGCCATCTGACTGACATGTAAAGCAACCTTTGTAACAGACTTACACTATATATCTTCAGTCAGTTCAATGAGTTCAAGACTTTGAATGATAAAATTGTGTGTGATTAATGAACGTATTATACATCAATATCTGGCAATAATAATAAATAAGCAGCTTTGTCATAATTATATGATGAACCAGAGTCAAAAAGGTTGAGAATCACTATCTTAAAATCTGGCTGTCAAAATGTGTTGAAAACTCCTACCTGTACATCTATAATTTCCTGTCAACCTCTCCATTACAACTGTCTGTTTTGTCAAGTGCTAATCTGTCTCTTTCTGTTGTGTCAAGTGCTAATCTGTCTCTTTCTGTTGTGTCAAGTGCTAATCTGTCTCTTTCTGTCTTTCTGTCTCTTGCTCCTCCCCAGGTACTATCTGCTTTATGATCTGTATAGATGACTGACGGATCAGACTTTATCTCCTCCTTCTCATGTACTAACCAGAGCCCAGAGGGCAAACTACTAATGAAACAGTCAAGTTCAAATAAGAGAAGAATGTCAAGGCATTGCTCGCCAGTAATTACTAAATGTCTGTGTGTGAGCGGCGCACAAGCGCTTAAACAAGTCACAACCTGTTGCACTCATGTAATTAAAACCGTGAGATTGAGAGCACTTGCTGTTTGAGTTTTACCAACACACACACAGCAGTGGTACGGCTAAACCACAAAAGGTTTAACACCGCGGTAAACACAGGATGAAACGTCTCTGCTGTCTGAAAACGCGTTCGGACAACATGGCATCCTAGAATTCCTCTAAATGCACACAGCAGGATAAATACTACAGCTCCAGCTGGGCTTTCAGTTCTATGAAAACAATTATGAAAATGAACAAGGAACTTGAAAGGAAAAATGTTGCTCTTGAACTTCAAATGTAAATCTTTAGAATGAGTTTGTTTGCTTAGTCAAACTCAGCGGGGTGTCGCTGCGGTGTTTCCCTCCCCACAGCTTTATTCATTCCCACTATGATTCACCCATTTCTGTATGAAATTTTTTCCACTTTAGTTAGTACCGCTTCGAAGTGGGTGGGATTATAGACTGATCGTTATAGTTTTTCCGCTCCTTAGAAACCAACGAGAGGAACCTCTGCTGCACTTCGTCCACTGACCACGATTCAGCCATTTCTTTTTTGGAAGAAATTTTTTTAATCAGGCAAGTCAAGCAAGTAGTTTAAAAACAGGTGCAACAGCGGTGGCTGTTACTGGCTATTTAAATCTAGCGGGTTTGATGTCTCGTGTCGCGCAAATACAATGATGCTGGTAGTGACGATTCGGTCTGAACAATCAGTGATCTGCAGTCTTTTCACATCACATTTTAGTATCGGTACGGTACGCTTGGAACCTCAACAGAGGTGGTACCATTTAAAGCGAGCCGAAGTGAGCCGTACCATACCATGCAGTGGAAAAGCGCAACAAAGTGAGCCGTACCGAGCCGAGCCGTACCGTACCATGCAGTGGAAAAGCGTCAAAGCGTGCCGTACCAAACCGTGCCGTACCGTACCATGCAGTGGAAAAGCGCAACAAAGTGAGCCGTACCGAGCCGAGCCGTACCGTACCATGCAGTGGAAAAGCGTCAAAGCGTGCCGTACCAAACCGTGCCGTACCATGCAGTGGAAAAGCGTCAAAGCGTGCCGTACCGTACCATGCAGTGGAAGAGCATCAAAGCGTGCCGTACCGAACCGTACCGTACCATGCAGTGGAAAAGCGCCATAAGTACACATACTGTAAAATAATATGTTAATAACCAATATTTCATAGTTTTACCATGTGAAATCATCTTCGTTTCATGATCACACCATAGTACTTTAAAGGGTTTGCCATGGTGGTAAATGTCCATTTAAAAAGTAACAATTTAGGTAAAAAAGCAAAACTGTGATAGTTATACTATGTGATGGTAAAAAAAAGTTGTACTTTATTAAATGCCATGATATTGAATGATTGCCATATTCTTATAAATTATTTAAAAAAAAATGTATATATATATATAATTTTTTTTTTTTTTTTTTTTTTTTTTTAAAGAATGAAAAAAAAAGACAGACCGTTTTTTGGTACAGGTCAAAAAATCATGGTATTATGGAATATTTCAAGCAATGCTTTAGAAAAGAAAGCAAACCCTGGCACTTAATCCACAAAAAAAAAACACTTAGCCTATCTGTTCCATCTCCATTTCTCACACACTTTTCTTTCTCATTTCTGTTCACAGCCCTTTATGGGACTCAACAAACAAATCATTCTTCATTCAGAGCGGACTGGATCGGACGAGTCTCTGACAATCTCTGACTGAGGTCTGTGTTATATAATGATGACTGCAGTGCAGATCACACCTGGGCAATTATGTGATTCACATGAATAAAACAAAAGACAGACATTTACACTTTTGTCTCTCTCTCCATAAAAAGAGAAGGATGTGAACAAGTGTTGTGAGTCATGACCGAATTGATTTAATTCATTAAGCAAGTTCATCAAATGAACAACTTAACTATTTATTTAACACCATCAGGTTCACCAACAAGAGCACTAAACTACCATAACAGTGACAAAACAAAATAACAGTGCTGTGCATCAACTATAGAGCTTACAGTAGTAGTAACACTGACAGAATGAGTATAATGTAATACAGAAATGTTATTTTATTTTTTATGATGTTAAATAAAGTATCTTATGCACCATGGCTGCATTTATTTAATTTAAACAACAGTAATATTGTGAAATAATATTAAAATGTAAAATAACTTTTCTATTTTAATGTTTAAAAATTTAATTATTCATGCGATTACAAAGCTGAATTTTCTTATTATCAATGTTGAAAACAGTTGTGCTGCATAATATTTTTGTATACATTTTTGCAGGATTTACCTTAAATAGAAAACTTTTTCCGTTAAAAGATTGCAATCTCGATTCAAACGCAGTCTCATTTCTAAATGACACGATTCACCTGTGTCTAAAACCTTTGACAAAATCATCAGATGTCATGCACAGGTATGAAACCGCTTAAAACATTTCCAACCACGCATTAGCATTCTTTCTGAGTTATAAATATAGAAGTATAGAGATAAAAGTTTATGGTTCGGATAAAAACACTGATGTCTACGGAAGCGATCAAACTAGAGTAAATCACCTTTAGAAAGTAATATGACGCTTCAAATAATGATTGTATCAATTACATCATTATGCCACCAGGTGGCGACAACTGACTGTTAAAAAATGAATGTCATTGAAACACTCAAGAGACTCATTCAAGAACCTCTGATTCGTCCAGTAATATAACAACTGAAGTATTTATGAGTGAGTCATTGAATCATTCACTTAAACCTATTTTTAAAGTAATTCATTCAGATTAAAGGTGCTCTAAGTGATCTCGGTTGGCGTTAGCTCTTGTTGATGTTTGAATTATTATCAAACAAAACGGAGGCTAGCTAGACCCTCCCTCCTCCTCATCCACGCAATAATCCCCCAAACCCCACCCCGCATCATTCTTGTCGGTTATTGGCTGGAACAGTTTGTTATGTTTCGTGCTGCGGGTCGCTCTGTTCATTGCTCAGTTTGTTTTTGCTGCTGTTTGTGGAGCTTGGGCTCTCTGCAGAGATCGCGTTTTTTACAGTGTGTTCAGGGGACAGGCAGCTAGCGGATAGTGAGGAGATGTTTGCGGTATGTGAAAAAAAATGTTTTGGCCTAAAAAACGCGCAAGATCGCTTAGAGCACCTTTAATTAAACATTTTAAATAGACTGCAGCAATTAACATTTTGTCTGAACCTCTATTACATGTTACTTTGTTTAGTTGTCTGTTCAGAATCGTGAATCTGTTTGAAAAAATAAATAAATCATGATTCTCAATTTATCCAGTATCATGCAGCACTAACCACTTGTATGCAATAAATGGTGATACATAATTGTGAAAAGTAAATATAACTGATAGTTTACAATACAGTGTGACCCCAAAGTGCTGTACTTGTCAAAGATTGCCGTTATGACCAGAAGAGAAACAGCAATGCTTTCGTAACAACTTAAATGCCATCAACTTTAATGAAATATCTGTTTCAGAAATAAACTGATGTGCTTGTTCCCCCTCAGAGTAAGCAGAGACAAAGAAAACATCTCTAAGGAGAAAATCCTAGCGGATGAAAATACTGGAGATGATGAAAGAGACAAATTACTGCACCCCTCTCTCTCTCTCTCTCTCTCTCAAACACACACATATACACACGCACACAAGCACAAAGTCCCTGAGTTCTCCAGCTCGCTCTCACACACGCTGCCATCTATACAAGTCCCCGTTGGGATTTTGAGACATGCACTGTTTCAAAAATCAATAAGCACATCTTGAACGGCAAGAGAAAATATCAAACTTAAAACAAACAGAAAAAGTGAGTGTCCTCTCTAGAGAGCAGACTGAAACCATCTTATACAAAAGACACGAGAACAGACACCTTAATTCTCTCTCTGCATCATAAACGCAAATACATCTAAGTCAACAGAGAATTTAAATGTCAGGCCAAACATCAGACAACTGCGATACAATTGGGAAAAATTCACATTTAAGGGGATGGGGTTACATGCCCCCCCACCCCTCTTATTTTTGACACTTCTCATTTTTACAGCAGCGACTGTATTCTACTCCACGATAGCACACCTTTTGAAGACAAATGTGCCCAGACGTATTTGTTTTTTGGTGGGTTGGACTCGGCACAGTGTTTACACTGTAGACAGTGATAAGCTTTCATAAATCCGCCATCACATTTCAATCACATCACTATAACTATACCGTGCCCCACATCTCTAAATCAACTTCCCCAAAAAGTGCTCCAGAACAACCGATCGACATTATTTACACAGACGACAGTACCAAAGCCAGCACGCTTCAGTCTGACAGTAAACAAATTCTCGCTTACACACAAACCGACAGCAAAAGATGGCCTTATCTGTGACAGCCCACCTGTACATGCTCACTCTTCCTCATCCTCCTCCCTGCGCGCTTCCCTTCTAAAAGTGGGTGACTGGAATATTAGCATGAAATTGTTGGGTAGAAGAGACAGCTTCTTTTAAACCCCCCACTTACAGCTCTCGCTGAAAGAGCCCGTGACAACCAGCTCTTACGGAGTGAAAGAGAGAAAGACAGTAGTGTGGGGGAAAGAGAACTGGGAAAGGTTTGAAATGTTTCTCCAACACCAAAGCTTATTGTATGCGCTTACAGAAAAAAAAGCTTTTATCATTGAGCAAAGAGAAGATGTGAATTCCTCATACTAAATTCTACCAATCAGTAAAGATGAAAGACAAAAGCTGTATGCTGTCTGTAGTCAAATATATAGCGATGAGCCGTTAGACATCATGAGTACAGATATTAATAGTTAAGGGTTGCTGCTTGATAAACTCACTCTAACATATAGCTTAAGACCCATACTGCTTTAGTAAAACACCCATACTGCTTTTGTAAAACACCCATACTGCTTTAGTAAAACACCCATACTGCTTTAGTAAAACACCCATACTGCTTTAGTAAAACACCCATACTGCTTTAGTAAAACACCCATACTGCTTTAGTAAAACACCCATACTGCTTTTGTAAAACACCCATACTGCTTTAGTAAAACACCCATACTGCTTTAGTAAAACACCCATACTGCTTTAGTAAAACACCCATACTGCTTTAGTAAAACACCCATACTGCTTTAGTAAAACACCCATACTGCTTTAGTAAAACACCCATACTGCTTTAGTAAAACACCCATACTGCTTTAGTAAAACACCCATACTGCTTTAGTAAAACACCCATACTGCTTTAGTAAAACACCCATACTGCTTTAGTAAAACACCCATACTGCTTTAGTAAAACACCCATACTGCTTTAGTAAAACACCCATACTGCTTTAGTAAAACACCCATACTGCTTTTGTAAAACACCGGCAATAGCAATATAGAGATCTGCAATAAAATGGTGCAGATAACAATGAAAACAACAAATAATTTAAAATGAAATAAGTTTTATTGTCAACTTAAACTAAGCTAAAATAAAATAAATATTAGGCTACATGAAAAACTTAAAATCTGAAATGTTGTATTGGAAGCTAACTGCAATAAAAAGTACAGTGTATATGTTCCGGTTTAAAGTACCAAATTTACGAAAGCCTTAAGCCCGGGACACACCAACCCGATGCCAAAGAACTAGTGCTGATGAAAGCCGACTGTTGTCGCCTCGCGACGCCTGCGTCGGGGGGGAAAGCTGCACTTGAACACAGAACTACAGGCGACTGTCAGCTACTGTAGAATGCGCGTTCTGCGCCTGCGTGTAAATGAGACGCTGTCTATTTCTGCGGATATATTAATCTATATTCGTCATTCAAAAAGAGAAACCGACGCTGCAAAGACACAAACCATATTCAAAACGGTAAGCACGCACTGCTTTGTTTAGCAATCCTGCTAAACACTTTCTTTATTCCACCGCTCATGTTAATATTGAAATATTCGCCAAGGAACACTCAGGTAAGATGAAGAAACATTAGAACATCCTTCTATCTGTACCGTTTTGACTTCTGTGCTCGCAGTTTTGCTATTATTCTCGTGCACTGACTCGTTCACTAAGCTGAACAGCCAATCAGAGTTCCCCCTTTCACCGACGCCGATTCAACAACAACAACAAAATGACGGCGTCAGACTAGAGCAAACGGTGCGGAACACACTGGGAAAACTATGGCTTGGCGTGTCCCGGGCTTAAAAGAAATAGTAAAATATATATATATATATAATAGCACGTAACTAAATTACTAAAATTAACTACAATTAAAATGAAATCTAAAAACTAAAGCCAATTACAAAATATAACAATAGTATATCAATAATACTAACATAAAAAAGTAAATAAATTATACTTTAGATAAAAAAAAATACAAAATTGTATAAAATACTTAAAATATTAAATCAATTTAAATATTTAATTGAATAAGCTTAATAAAGTAAAAAAAAGTATTGAATATTCATGAGGTTTAAAACCCATCTGAATTGTATGAAAATTAAAAATTGAATCGCCGAGCTACTTTCTACATTAAAATTCAATTTCCACACAGTCACAGGTGCGCATAAATCTTCTATTTTATTCAAAATGGCTTTGAATGTGGCTCATCCAATCAGATTACAGAGTCTGCTGTATAATATGATCCCAAGTATATTCCTCTGAACAAAGCAGATGGACAAGACTAGAAAAGATAACTGAGTTCACCACAGGGGCAAAAGGAGGAGCAGGAATGTAATCAGAAACAAAGCACCACTCTTGGCCACTAATATAACAGCACAGTGAAATTCAGTCAATGCCCTGTACTGCAAACAGCTCGATCTATCTGGTCTTGGAGGAGATGAACTGAAACCACTGTGGTTTATTAGACCTGATCTGTAGAGGTTGCAGGGGTGGTTTACCTACAGGCCCAGGGCTCATAACTCCTGCCAGCACAGAGGCTTCTGCTAAAATGTTCTGCGTATCTCTAGAGACTGATCGGGGGTTTGCTCTCACAGCTTGTAAAGTTTTATTAGAATTTCGATATAAATCCACAGATGGTCTAACCGAATAGACCATGGAGCATTTACTGTCTCTCAGTAAACACCTCTAACAATAAAGAACCTGTAATTTCGAAGTCAAATGAATCGATTCAACAAGAGAAAGTGAAACCTTTGAGGCATAAACTACTGCTGGATCTATAGGTCAATGAAAATAGGTCATTAAAATGGTTGCATTTGGAGGTCAGTCTCTTTACTCTAGCCTAGAGACAAAGAGAAATGCCAGAACCAGGTAGCAAGAGACAGAGACAGAAATAGAGACATGAAAAGGGAAAAAAACAGACAAATGAAAGAAAAAAAAAAAAGAGGAAGAAAAGGAATGATTGACAGCTGGCATCTGGCTGAAGGATGTTTCGCTGAAGCAGCTGGAGTCTCAACAAAGCTGAAATCAACAACTATTCTACAACCTTATAAATAAAGCTTCTTCAATGGTTCTTTACGGCAGCTTATGAACATTAATTGTGGAAAATATCACCCATAAGGGTTATCATTAAAAAAAAAAAAGCATTTCTTGAAATAAAATGTAAACTTATTATAATTCATCTAGTTTCCAAGAAACCTAATAACACAGTTTCCCATGAACAAGAAAAGCCATTTTAGGTTCTTTAAGGACAAAGTGAAATCAAGAGTGAGTGAGTGAGTGAGTGAGTGAGTGAGTGAGTGAGTGAGTGAGTGAGTGAGTGAGTGAGTGAGTGAGTGAGTGAGTGAGTGAGTGAGTGAGTGAGTGAGTGAGTGAGTGAGTGAGTGAGTGAGTGAGTGAGTGAGTGAGTGAGTGAGTGAGTGAGTGAGTGAGTGAGTGAGAACTGAGAAGTTTTTTTTCCAAAGTACAAGTCTTGTTTTTCAACCCCCCATCATGTCAAACACTTTTCATGATCCAATTAAGACGAGTTTTATCCTACATTTTTGATGCAATATCTAGAAATAAATTACATTCCAGAAATGCAATTTGTTGTGAATGTCATTTTTGCGTCGACTTAAAATCACCAGTTTTCTGAAGGACTAGAATCTTGAGATCTGCTCTGGCATTCTAGGGATGTCTCTCAAGCTGGAAAACTTTCTTTAAGCTCTAATTAGAACCTTTATTTTAGTGTATAAAATGTGTAAATAAAACATAAGCTCTTCTGGACCAGCGCTGGCATGTTTGTTGTTGTAAACTTTGTCCAAACAGTATCTTTACCCACCAAAATGTTAAAGGAAAATCACTCTCAACTGTTTCCCCTCACACCCTTAAAGGCAACCATCACAGCTTTAGCGTCATGCTAACTCCTTCACAATAGGCTTTAGAGGGACTGTGCAAATCGCAGTGGCTTAGGAGTGCTCCCGAACAATGGCTTCTTGTGTGTGTCGTGAATTCCTACTGCTAGCAGATGGCCAAACTTCTCCCTTTTTTATTCTGACAGAACTGTGGGGCTGTGTGTGGGTGCGATAAAGAGAGATG
The DNA here is from genome assembly GCF_949152265.1 of Phoxinus phoxinus. Lineage (NCBI taxonomy): Eukaryota > Metazoa > Chordata > Actinopteri > Cypriniformes > Leuciscidae > Phoxinus > Phoxinus phoxinus. The sequence continues at coordinate 10,323,110 of NC_136878.1, read as the reverse complement.
GTCTGTGGTGAACTTGTGTTGAAGAATTAAACCCACCATTACCGTTTCAGCCAAGAGGCTAAGATTCTCTACTCTAGATTATAAATGTTAAGACTGCACAAAGATCACAGTGTTAGCCGGTTCTATAGCAGTTATCACAGCAGGCGCCTCAAGTCTCAGAACTAAATTAACAGTGAAAGGTTGAAAAAAGGTCTACAAATGAATACACAACTGACAAAGTTAGTCAAGTCTGAGTCAGCAGATAGAAAACCACCTTAAAATACCGTTAAGTTTTTTTTGTTTTTTTTAAAGGATACATTATATTGATCAAAAGCATTTGACATTTTTAAAGCGAAATTCTATTCGAAAATTACCTCTTTTGAACTTTCTATTCCTTTAAAATAAAAATAAAAAAAGGAATAAAAAGGTCCATAAAATATTAAGCAGCACAGCTGTTTTCAGCATTGATAATAATAAGAAATGTTTCTTGAGCAGCAAATCAGCATATTAGAATGATTTCTGAAGAATCATGCGACACTGAAGACTGGAATAATGTCACTGAAAATTCAGCTTTGCCAGAGGAATAATTCAACTTACAATATATTAAAATAGAAAAAAAGATAATTACAATTCTATTAATATTTGTACATTATTACTGTTTTTAATGTATTGATCAAATAAATGAAGCCTCTGTGAGCATAAGATACTTTTTAAAAAGAATCCATCTTACCAACCTCAAACTATTTAGTTGTAGTGTATATATTAATAGATTTATAGTCATGTTTGCAATGGTCAGAACATTTATATGAAAATATACTTATTTTATACAAACAATATGATACAGAATTGGATGTAACCAAATTAAGTAAAGTAAAAGTTCACACGGACAGACGGATGGATGGCATGCAGGCATACATAGATAAATAAATATTTCTGCTTTTCTTTTCTTTTTTGCATTACAGTCATATTTCCCATGTGGCAGCAAGTATGCTACGAGGATCCTAGATGATTTCAATTATGAAAAAGACTGCCTTCTGCACATCGTATAACAGTAAATCATTTGGCGAGACGGTATTTTGCATGTCATGCCGCATGCCATACACACACAGATATATGTGTGAGACAGAGAAAGACCGAGAGCTGGGCTGGATCTTTCAGTGCTCTGCTCAACAGATGTGAGGCTGTAGGCCAAACCCTGAGCGCTCTGAATCTCCAAGGACAGGACTCGCTCGAAAATATACTATTTCATCCTCTCTCTATATTTCAGCTTTACATGGCTGCTCTTGACGAGTGATACCGGACAACTCCTCGCCTGATAAATCTGATAACAAATGAATGATGTTCCTTCCAGAATTGAGGATTTACAGTTCTGGTCAAAACACTCCACAGCTGCTATACTAAACCTGCAGCTTTGCTAGGCTTTTGAATGCTGTTTTAATACACTTAAGACTGTTTTATAAAGCTTAGCCAAGTGTGTGTGTGTGTGTGTGTGTGTGTGCACATAGGCGTCGTGTTTACAGTGCTTCCCTCAAGGGGAGATTAAAATAGTGAGCGTTAACATGCTACTGCGCACATGTGCATTAAGCGTCTCTAAGCGTAAGGTAAATCAGCGTTTACAAACAGCTCGCTGTGGGCCATTGCGTTCCGCATTATCTTACCTTTGGGGAGACTGTTGTTGGTAATGCAATGACCCATGAAATGTGGAAAAAGAGAAACGCACACACATCTAGAGTCCAATTTAAACTCCCCCGACAGATGGAGATCACTCAGATTAATCAGAGAAATAAATCAACACATTAAATAATTACAAAAATAATCATTAATTGTAGCCATAAATTAAATCACATACGCATTTATGTTCATCATACAATTTTGAGGCAGCCGCATCAGGTCACCTAGACTTCAGGGACGGCATGTGGCGATCCGCGGCGGTTTCTCTCGCACCTTCCTTCAAGGACTAATACAAGATAAGTATTACAAATAATGCATTATTCAAGGATGCCGATTGTCGCCAGCTAGTGTTTTCTTTCAGGGTAAGTACTGCATGTGTGCCATATACTTCTCTTCTTTGTTATAGTGAAAGAATTTGTATGATCTCTCCCTGTTGCATGTAATAAATTGCTCATGGTTTAGAATCAAGCGCCTCATTCGCAGTTCATCTAACAACAGACCAGCAGAGAAGGAAATCAAAACCCACATCACACCACAACTACAGCTGCGAAACATCTTAAAAGTGTGACAATAAACAGGGAGAGAGAGAGAAAGTAGAATACTCAAACGCGTGCAAAATCTAATCAAGATTAGAATAAAAAAAAAAACGTAGGTGCGATTAAATCTCTGAAGGTCACCCAGTACTGCCGGTTGCTGTTCCTACTCAACGGTATCAGGAGGATCGCGAGAGCATGAGTTTCTCTGCGTAACTCGCCAACAATTTGTCGCTGATGATGCCTCAAAGCGGCAACTCTTACTTCATAAAGCATTAAAGTCTCTTAAAGGGGTGCTCCACCAAAAGAAATGGCCCTATCATCATTTACTCTCTCTCATGTCGTTGAGAGAGAGAGGAAAAAAATAAAAAAAACTGTCCATAACATAAAAAGTACATGGTCTCTAATTTGTGTTCTTATCTTCTTTTGTTTTCTGTACAAAGAAGTTAGTAATACAGGTTTGGAACCACATGGAGGATGAACCTACAAGACTTTCGTTCATCTTCAAAACACAAATGAGATATTTTAAATGAAATCTGAGTCTCTCCAATGACAGTCCATGCAACTATATTTAGTCATTTTTTACATTTAGTCATTTAGCAGACGCCTTTGTCTAAAGCGACTTACAAATTAAGACTAAAGCAAGTGAGTCATCGTGAAGAGGCAAAAACAACGCAAGAAGTGCTCAAAATACAAAGTTCAGGCATTGCTCAGAGTAGCATAAGCCAGACAAGGGAGGATTAAAGGAAAAGGAAAGTTTTTTTTTTTTTTAGGTTAAGTGCTCACGGAAGAGAACTACCACTTTATCACTTCAAAAAGGTCATAAAGAGAATGTAAAACTAATCTATTATGAATAGAGCGGTTTAGTCCAAATTTTCTGAAGAGACTCGATCGTTTATATGATGAAAGGATTGAATTTAGGTGGGGGTGCCTTGGTGAGCGAGAGATAGATGAATGTTAATGTGTCTCTGCCCTTGGCATCTGGAAGTTCAATTACACTGAAAGTCAAGCAACTGACAGCGAGCACACAGAAGCACTGATATTTAGAAAGAAAAACAACACTGTTCTAATAATAAAGTCAAAGAGAAGGACAGACGAGGAGAGAGAAATAGAGACATATGACATTCAACCTGTCAAAACTGCTTTTGGATGTCAAGTCTGGCAACTACTTCAAACATAGGGCTCTCTTTGCAAAAAGCTCACACTTGCACAAGCAAAAACCATCATAAGGAGGATTTAAAAGTGGATATTTAAAGAAACGCACATTCAGTCCATCACAGGCAGCATTAGGCCAGAGTCAGTATTATTCCAGCAGGAGAAAATCTTATCGCCACACTTAATGGCTGACATAATAGAGACTCCTGTTATTACACGTCTTGAGGCCATTTCAGCTGTCAATCATCTCAAGTGATGATTATGAGGTCACATGTTCGGTTTTAAGTGTTTCCACAGTAGCCACTAACTGCTCTGTGTGTGCACAGGACCAAACAGGGCAGCTCTGTGTAATGTTTAGACAATTAGTTCCATGTGACAACTTTTGCAAAGGCTTGTGTTGTATTAGAGATTTTGAAGCATTACTTTACATTTATTTTGCGAAGGAAATCCAAATGTTTTGTGAGATTAAGGAGTGATGATATTTTAAAGACAACATTACATTTTAAATAGCCTAAAAAAGTAACAGGTTGAATTTTGCACAGTTTGTTAGTGCATGTTATACCCTAAACCCTTAAAAAAAAGTTTTATTTAATCATTCCTTGCAACTTTTCTACTTCAGATATATCACAATTATATATTCTGCTCAGCTTTTGGAGTTCAATTACCATTTATTTTTTTCTTTTAAGAAATTAATAATTTTATACAACAAGGATGCATTAAATTGATTATTAATGTGTTAAATTTGTTTCAGCATATTTCTATGTCAAATAAACAACGTTTTTTTTAAGGATTCTTTGATGAAAAAAAAAGAACAGTAAGCAGCACAATTGTTATAGACATTGATAAGAAATGTTTCAACACTTTAGAATGATTTCTGAAGGATCATGTGACACTGAAGAGTGGACTAATGGCTACTGAAAATTCACCTTTGCCATCACAGGAATAAGTTACATTCTAAAACATATTCAAATAAATATTTCACAATATTACTATATATGCATTTAACTTCTGTAATGTTACATTTATGTTACAAATATTTAATCTTTAAATATTTGTAACATAAATGTAACATTACAGAAGTTAAATGCATTTCTAATGTTGTCTTTAAAGATCTGAACTTGGTATCAAAGGTATAATTGTGGTGATTAATGGACTATAGTGTCCCTGCAAGACCCTTAACCTTACTGCTCAAAGACTGACTAGTCCCTGTAGCGTTACTGGTTGCTCTGCATAAGAAAGCATCTGCTAAAGCTAAATGACAAATCAGTTCCTTTCCCATTCTCTCAACAGTGCATACAATGAACCAATTACTTAAGTCAAGCATAAAACAACAATAAATAGTGTAGCCTCAATATAAACACGCTAATAGAGCGGCTACTACCCTCAAGGACAGAAACGCGCAGCTTTGGTGTCTACGAGAGCAGAGGAATGCTGGGTTCGGCAGAGGCCTGTCATGCTTTGGCGTTGCTCTGTTTCTCTGGGGAAAAGAGAAAAAGTACTATGACCTCACAGTTGTCAAAACAACAATATATCAATATTCATTCGAGATTTCTGCAGTGGATGCAGGAACTAACAAACATGCAACTCACTGTTATCAAGCTGTGCATGTAATGCAAAACAGTGGAGATCGAAAGCAGGAAAAACAGCAGAACAAAAAGCCTCTGTAGCGTACAAGTCTAGAATGCCTTCTAGGCATTAAACAGATTCGAATCTACTGATGCGCAGATTTCCTTTCTGCCGTTTTTCCTTTGCTCGCGAGGAGCTGTAAAACAACACTAAATGCTATTTAGAGATCCGTCCTTGTCATTTTCTCGGCAGTGCCCTGCAGAAGCTCTCAGACGTCCTTTGCTTTGGGGCATGTTGGTTTGTTTTCTTTCACGTCCTTTTTATCTTTGTCATTCACAAACATGCATTACAAGGGTGAATACACAAGCACACAGTCATGCCAGCGTTCTTCTGAATACTGATGGGGTTCTGCTGAAGAGAAGAACTGACTAAAATTCAGTACAGGAGGAGAGGCGTGCGTCCTGGGAAAGGTCATCCATCGCTTGACTGGGACCGCAGATGACCTAGTCTAGAGGGCTGCATCAGCAAGCACGACATGAGCGTGTCTATGTGTGTGTGTTCTGCCTCAGCTGCAGAGTTCAACTTGATACAACTAAAAGTACTTTCTCCTATCGCAGCTTATCATGCAGAGACTGTCTAGTCATGCGTTTACTGCAGAGACTGTAAAAAAAGATAGATGACGCGTCTCTGCTTCCTTCCACTGTGGAAAAATGAAGCCAAAATATTGCAGATATGGTCGTTGCCAAATACATCATCATTTAGAGCCACGATATCAAGGTCCTGTGCCCATACTCCCGCAGATGTAACAGCCGGTTTTTAAAGCATCAAATAACTACCGGCAACTAAAAAAATTTGTTAGAAATACCAACACTTGAACATACGAACTACCTAAAATGCCAGAAAAATAAATTGAAGTGCAATTGGATTTTTAAAGTTTGGCTCGCAACTCATTCGAATACATAGAGAGAGCGGGGTTTATGATCTATTCTGCAGCCAGCCACCAGGGGGGTGATCAAAATGCTTTGGCTTCGTTTTTCAGGATGTGTGCGGCACACTTGATTGGCACACTTGATTGGTTGATTTACCCAAAAAGTGTAAACACTGGTGCTAGGCTTGTGCAATTCATCACAATAAAGACAGAATCACGATATGGCTTAATGTGATTGCTTCATCTGGTTTGCTTATAATGTGCATTTGGTAATGCAACATGCACCAACCATCTTCCCATACCAGTAATGAGAAGCGCTTATAAACCGGCTGTTGTCAACCAAATTGAAGGTTTCAGGGCCTTTCATCCAAAATAAATGTTTGATTGCTAAGCATATGAAAATTAAGAAATTATATTATATATACATATTTTTTTCAGTTTAACATCAATTGCAATAGTAATATTAATTTATTAATATTATTTTTATTATTGTCACATATACAAATCTTGTTTTGCCAAATTGCACAGCCCTACAAACAGGTATCCCCCCCTAAATCGTGGCAGGTGGCACAATCAAAACTTTGTTTTACCATCCTAAGTGGCCAGACCCAGCAAGATCAACCAATGAGTGTTTTTGGCAGGGCTACCTGGTTGGCAATGGAAGACAGTGGAAGTTAATATTAAACCTGTTTGAAAAGGAGATTTTCAAACATTTTATTTGATGACACTATACCGGGACAGAAATTGCACAATTCATACTTTAATTACAGCTAACAATATATCAAACATTTAAGACTTATTCACAACAAAGCATGATAGAATTATTGATAAACTGGTGATAAAATGAAGCAACACCATGAATATCAGAGAGGGTTTAAGATGCTAAAATTGATGTTTTCTGAATATATCTGATACTCAGTTTACTCAGACAGTTCAATGAAAACGGCCACTTTAACCCCAGAGGGCCACAAAACAACTTGTTTAGTTTGCACTCAACACAAGTTATAAATTGAATATAATCTTGACAGTTCTTATGCAGAGCCCATGTCTGTAAACCAGAAGAGAATTCAATATACTATGATAAAGCAGTGAGAGGAAGAAAAAAACAGCTGCATGGATGGGTGAATGCCAAATACATTTATATCAATCTTTACAAACAATACAGAATGTGTGTCATTCCAGCTCACTCTTATGTCATTCTAAACCAGTATGACTTTGTGGAAATCAAAAAGAGAAATTGTCAAGAAAACAGTTAAAGAGTACTGGTAGGGTTCTATAGTCTAACGATTTGTTTACAGAGACAGATCCAACTGCAGCAGCTCACTAGAGGATAAGAGAACTATTAGTAAATAAATTATCACATGACTTCAAAGATTTGGAATATATGTTTGTAATGATATTATGAGAAAACTGTTTTTTGGCGAACTGTTCCTTTAAACATCCCTGCTGCCTTGTTCTGTACCACACAGCACTTTGCCTTTTGAAATAAATCTGTGTCAAGTTTGGCATCTTGTCAGGTTTTCAGTTGCACTGGGTTTGTTTGTGTGCGCGTGTGTGTCTGTGCGAGTATGTGGGTAGCGGTGAGCACTGCTGTTTTTAGCAGTCTGCTAACAAACTGATTATGTTTAACAAGATGTTTTAAAAGCCATCACATACATACTTGAGGTGCTGAGAGTGAGAGAGAGTGAGAGAGAGTGAGAGAGAGAGTGAGTGAGTGAGTGAGTGAGCGAGCGAAATACAGCAGCCGACAGAGCGTAAAACTGATGCCTTTGCTTTCTGGTTATTGCAGAACTATTTGAGATTTTCATTTGGAAACCCTTGAGAATGTGCAAGTGCATAGTGTAACCAAAGCTTTTGAGATCATGTCTGTTTTAGTCAAGTCCTTGACATTTTATCAATTCAATTTAAAGGAACAGAAAAATTATGTCATGTACACTACCGTTCAAACTTTTGGGGTCGGTAGGATTTTTATCTTATGTATCTTAAGTATCTTATGCGAACCAAGGCTCGTACAGTAAAATATTTTTATAATTTAAAAAAAAAAAATCTGTGTTTTTACATATTTTAAATTGTAATTTATTTCTGTGATAGAGCTGAATTTTCAGCATCATTACTCCATTACTCTAGATCTTTCAGAAATCATTCTAATGTGCTGATTTGGTCAAGACCCCACTGCGATATTATCCTGCTTATATATTTATATATATACACAGACATGCGTATACACACCGCTTGCTACTTGCCACATAAGTAAATAATTTAACACAAAATACTAATTTGACATTCTATTATCTCAAGATGACTCGCAGTACCCGCTTGAGTGGTCTGTTATCAGTTTTAACAGTTGCTGTCGTGCAATAACAACAGACTACTAGATGGTGCAATTGAAGAATTAGAATTGAATACTGAATTATGCATGGTTCTGTACTAATGCATGGACAGGTTTGTAAAAGGACAGCCAATGCCAGGTAAACGTAAAGCTGACAATGAATCTACATCAAAGGTCACAACTACCGAAACTACTAAACGGTAAACATAAGAGCTGCGCGATGCAACAAAACTAAATAGAATCCAATATAATCAGTGATGCTGTTTACACTGGATGCAGCGAGACATGACAACAAATCCCAGAAAGTAAACTGATGCCCCGTTTTATTTCTGACGTACTCCAGCGGTCGTGCAACTTCTGACACAAAGGACAAATGGATTTGCAATGTTCACTTTGTCACATCCAATAGACTGGAGCCTCGAGACGGCAGTCACATCCAGTTGTAGACAAAAGAAAAGTAAATATGATGATGCATACCCAGTCCTTGGATTTACAAGTACAGTGGTGAGTAGAGAAGAGAGACCACAATGTGTTGTGTGTCTTAAAATATTATCTGACAGCATGAAGCTGAACATGTTAAGACTCCACTAACATTACAAACACAAAGAGAAGCCCATTGAAGTTGAGAAGTTGTAGTACAGTATTAATTACAGTGATTCAAAGAAATCCTCAAGGATTTTGCAAGCAAGGTCATGTTTGAGAGTGTCTTTATGTGGGTGCGTGTAGATGGGGGAAAAACTGTGGCAGAAAAAGTTTGGGAACCACTGCTCCAACACCTCTGCCTTGGGAAACTTGATACACGTGAAATTCATTCCAGGTGTCTTAACCGAAAGAACTGTCCAGAGAATTCAACAGCCAAGTGAATAGACGTGTAAACTTTAAGAATGCCCGCAATGCGGTCAGCACTCTGGATCACAAGCTAAAGAACCGTATTTCTGCCAGCAGCACTCTAGAAAATTTCTAGGAAGATTTCGAAGGACCATACACCACAAAGGCGTTTTAAAGCTGCGTGTGAAGTGTGTACATGTACCACACCCATGTGTCAGCAGGGTTTGGAGAGATTATTGCCGGGCTGGTGCCAACCACCCCATCTCCCCTTCCCCATGGAACGCAAACCAACAAATAAAATAGGTGTTGTGTAGTACAACATACAGCATCACAGTGAGAATTACAGTGATTTCCGAGACTAAACAGACATGCTTTGCGCTTTTCCAAAAGCTTCAGGTCAGGAAATCACACAATTAGCAATTACTTTGACCAAAGCTTTGTTATATCTCTCTCTGGCTCTGTGAAGCGTTAAGGCAGTGGCGTTGAGACAGAAACACTATTGTGCTTTCTGCACTAAACAATGGCTCTTGTTTAGCCTGTGGGGTCCAAATGTGTGTTAGCTCATTTACTTTATGTCTGCCAAAAATTCCTGATATGGATCCCATTACAAAACCAATAAACAGCCAGACAGTGTGCCAGTTCTGGAAGAGCACGCGGAGGCGTACAGAATAAACCTGCCCAAGGCACCCTGCTTGTCTCACATGGGCTGCAGGAGCCCAGCGTCTTTGAAAAGTGAAGTGAAAAGCTCTTAAGACCAAACCGAGGTGGTCCTTCTGTATCCTCTAGGAAAAAGAAACTGTCAAATCCAAGTATTAGCCAGTTACAATAATAACAAAAGAATCCAACAATAATTTAATCGTTCAACCTCCACTTCACTAAAAATGTGTTAAAGGGGTTAAAACATAAAACATGTATTAAGAAAAAAAAGAGAATAGAAAAACAACGGTTTAGGATGCATTAAATTAATCAAAACATCAGTATCCTGAGAACCAAGTCAGCATATTAGTAGAGTAATTATTTTAAATTGTAATAAAATTTCACAATATTACCATTTTCATTGAATTTTTATCAAAAGAAATGCAGCCTTGGTGAGTATAAGAGACTGAATATAAAAAAGCATTGAATTATTAAAATGAATGGCTGCCGCGACAGTGCCTTTTGAAAAAACCTAACAAACTATATATTGTCTAACTTAAAGAGCAAAGCTTTTCATGTCCAAATATTGTTTTTCCTTGATCGTATGAAATTAAAGACTATGAAAACATGCTTTACTTTCAAAAACACTATTGGAGACAAAACTGCAAAAACAGCTTTTTGAAATCTGGATGGTTGTTATGACAATGTTGTTACACATTTCACATTCAAAACCTTTAATGAGGTATAATTAGCTTTACAATTACAGTAGCAAAGGCCTGTTTAATGTGATAAAGGCCAGTTAGCATGGGACATTTAACCATTCCTGTTAAATGCTTTAAATACATTGGTGGTTCCCAAACTGGGGTACACGTAGCCCTGAGGGTATGTGAGGTGACAGAGGGGGAAGGTGAACAAAATGCTGAGTATTGCCTTTGATTTAATTCTACCCCACCCTAAAATAACATCAAAACAGGATGTATTTCTAACCAACAAAATGCTGCTTCTAATATAAAAACAGGAAAATGGTAGCACCGTAAAAGGTCAAATAACATGATATTCAATCAAATTACCAAATGATCTTTTGTGGTCAAAACTGTCTGCATTCACACAAGCAGTGTCCGTATGATGGTGTGCAGAGTATGCTGTCTAAGCAAACCGCACTACATTACTGCCGTTCTCAACAATGCACAACAACAATACTGTCGTTCTCAACAAAGCACACAGTCAGGTTGCAGCACTAGCTAGCATGAATAACAAATATAGACACCGACTGTGCATAGAGATCGATTTAAGACTCAAACTCTCTTTGATACAAAAAATACTCTGTGTGTAAATGCATCTATGCAGCTTGTGCTACTGCAGTGCAAAGATGGCTTTTGTTGATGTTGAAATTATTGATTTAGTTTAATTTATTGCTTGATTTATTATATTAATAATTAGATTTTAAGAATTTGACAAAACATGACAAACATTTATAGGGTTAGAAAACTTTGCTTTTATAAAAGTTTTTTTTTTTTTTTAATGCACTTGAAAATCCCTTTAAAGCACCAAATATAGTCCCTTAATTAAAAAAATGTGAGAAGTGGGGGTACGCAGAAGGATATTATTTTTAAATGCCTCAGGTTTCACCACTCTAAAAGTTTGGGAACACTGAAGTACACCTGAAAGCACTGAGAAGAATAGGAATGCTAGCAGATAGCTTTCATAGGCATTACAGACCTCAATGGGTAAAAGGATCAGGGAGAGGACACAAAACTGTCATATAAATGCAAGAAACATTGACGTAAGAAATATTAGCATTGAAAGTGAAGCTCGAGGAAATAATGCAACAAAAAAAAACGTATACGATCACCCTATGCAAAGCAGAATTCATGATATTGCATTCATGAAGTGTGGCAAAGCCGCATCCATCACTGCTGTCATCTAATGTCTCGTCACTAGGGTCAAATCTGACAAACAAAAAACTAAAATCGGACAATTTTCCAGTAACAATACAGTGGACACAACTGTGTCCCTCCCTGCAGACTAGGGTGTTTTTCTTTGATTTCCAGTGCAGTGTCACTCATGTGCTGTGGCAGCAGTGTGTGTGTGTGTGCGTGTGTGTGTGTGTGTGTGTGTAGCAGTGTGCTATTTCCAGCCTCAATGCAGCCAGACAGTGAGGGCCTCTCTGTTGCTCAGTCGAAAACCTACAACATCAACATAACAGCTGCTCCCCAACTAAAACCATTTCACCACAAGAAAAACATGCTGTATTGCATCTAATGGCATTTATGTGGAAAAAACACAATGCTGTAGACACCCTACATAGTATTTCCAAGACAACAATTCAAACTAGATAATACAAAAACTAAAGCCATACTTTAGAACAACAGTTCTCAACTGGTTTTGCTTCAGGACCGTAAAATAGCAACCCAAACAAACAACCAAAATGGTTTATCATACAGTGATCAAAATGTCCTTTAAGTCAAACATTGAAATGAACTGATATTACCATGAACTATTAGCCCACCAATATGCAGAATTATTAACATGACAGACTGGTATGCTTAAACAACAGCAGAAGTGTGATTTATAGTTTGCATGTTCATGCTTTCAGCAGCCAATAATACACCACACACATCACATTGTGGTCAAACCATGTTTATCCTCTTTTGTAAGTGAACACATTTAGTAGTCGGAGTCAAACAATGAGGGGTATCACATGGTTTGTTTCCATTTGTCTAATTAGGCCAGTTCTACAAAGTGAAAGGCAATCTGTGCCAAAATAGAAGGCCGAGCAGTGTCTTTCATTAGACATTTTTCTAAATCGTTTATAACGTGACATGTTTATTCACGTAGTACTACTTAAAGTTATTGATACTTTGAAGTGATAAAGAAACATGCACGAATGAGAAAATAAAGAGCGGGATGTGCATGGTTTTAAAAAGAGTTATTATACTGCGAAATTGTGCAAATAAGATTTTGTCATTTTGCACAGTATCATTATTTCTGTGTTGCAATAATTCAACAATTCAATTCATCACAGAAGTTCTGGGAGAAAAGTTTATAGTTCTGGTATAAACACTGATATATATATATATATATATATATATATATATATATATATATATATATATATAGCCCTTTAGAAATAAGCCAGTTAAAAGGATTAGCATATTTATCTTTCTATACAAACTATTCATGATATAATATTTAATTATTTGGATCAACATTATTATTTGGTACTTACATCAGAACAGTTGAGAACCACTATTATAGAACACACTGTTCCAAAATGTTCATTTCACACCTGTACAATTGTTGGCAAATGTTCTATAACTTAGTATTTCCAAGGCATTAGCCCCCCATCCAGAACTTGCCTACAGACAGTAACGCCATTTTCTACAATAGAATCGACCAGCATTGAGTCATGCTGTGACAGCTTGAGGTTGTCTACTCTGGAAGTGTTGACGCAGCACGTCAATGTTCACTAACCACAGATCATCTGTACGCTCGAGGCTACACTTCAGCAACAGTAAAATGGAAGAATGGCTAGGAATTATATTCAATGGAAATCCACAGCTAGAAAAATGCACCACAAACTGTGAAAAAAACTAAATTACACTTATATATTATTAAAAAAACATCACTTTCAATAGTTCATGGTGCATTTTTTATATACCATTCAAAAGTTTGGAAGATTGTGAAAGAAAGTCAATTTCATTCAGCAAGAATGCATAAATTGATCAAAAGAGTAAGTAAAGACATTTATAATATTTTTTTAAAATATTTCAAATAAACAATGTTCTTTTCAACTTGCTATTCATCAAAGAATCCAGAAAAACAACTTTCCACATAACTATTAAGCAGCACAACCAGCTTAGCCACCACAGGAATACGTTATATATGTAATAAATAAGAAAAGTCATTTTAAATTGTAATAAAAATTTGTTTTACTATTTTTAATAAATGCAGCCTTGGTGAACATGAGACATTTCAAAAACACACACACACAAAAAAAAAAGTTAATATATTTAACAAAATATACAATACAGGTAACACTTTATTTTGATGGTCCACTTTAGACATTCTATTACCTATATGTAACTTTGCAACTACATGTCAACTAACCAAGAGTGTTTGTAGACCGTCTGCTTAATATCTACTAGCCTAACTCTTTATTGTGATGCTTCCCCAACAGACGTCCACTTATTCTACTTGCCCGAACCCAACACCTAACCCTAACCTAACAGTCTGCCAATACTGTAGTTGCAAAGTTACTTATAGGTAGAATGTCTAAAGTGGCCCATCGAAATAAAATGCAACCATAATAAATCATGTAACAAATATATGTAGCCTTTATAAATCAAGTTAGACTATTATTATAGGTGATGGAAATAAAATGATGTGGTCATGTTTTATCAATGTCAATTTTCTTGAAAAAGCTGTGGCACTGTTATTATTACTTATTTCTAATTCTGTAGAAGCATACCAAGTGTATCTAATCAGAATCTAAGTCTCCCACTTAACCGTTTAAAAGTCATGAAATCACGAGGGACGAGTACGGCGGAGAGCTCCAATGAAAAGCAGCTTTGGCTCGCTGGCTGTTTTTGGCTCATGCTAGAGGAAATATGATTATGCAGAAGGGGAACGGTTTCATCAGCACCTGGAGCGGTGCGTGAGAGGGGAGGTTAGGGCCGAAAATAGGGGGGGGGGGGATTTATGAAGTGAGCACATACTTTAGCCCTGGCAGGAAGTCATTAAACTGTAAGCTAGAATACAGAGAGAAGAACTACTGTTACATTTAAACTACTGTTGCGTGTTTTTTGTTTAAGTGCCCCATAATGCTTTTTTGTTCAGTATAATATGGCTCTTTGTGAATATAAAAGGACAGCAAAGTTTTAAAGATCAAATTACACAATAAATGGAGAACGAACTGATTTTAAACTGCCTGAAACGAGTTGTCAGTAATTCCAGGCTTACTTCCTCCTCGAACCGATGTAACAAATTTGCTGAATGCCAACCTATGGTGTACTTTGATCCGCCCTCAAACACTGTAGTTGTAGCCGAGGCCTGGAAGAGTTTAATGCATGTTGACATGTTGAGAATACGCTGTTTTCTGCGCTGAGAAAGCAAATCCACTTTGCATGCACTTCCAAAAATTGACAACACTGGCTCGAGTTGATACAGTAAAACCGACGATACTGTTCGTATCACTGTGTACAAAAGTGCTGAAGAAGCCTCCGAAACTGAACTTCAGATATGTAACGGCTAGGGGTTTAACCATTTCAGATTTTTTTTAACTCAACATTTATGGGATTAAACTTGAGTCCAACGAGTCGCTGATGACGTCATTAATGAACAAATAAAAGCTCGGGTATACATACTTAATTTTCCACTTTTTGCTCCATCTCGCGCACAGTTGAGTGTGCAAGGCTTTCCGTATATTCATTTGGCCGAGAGCGCGGAAAGGCGCATTCAGTGTGCGTGCCATATCTACTGGATTTTGTTTTCAAGCGCTCAAGTTACCCGCACTTGCTCTGTTCTCCTTGTGGCAAAAATTAAGTCAGGCGGACAGTATGCAGGCGGCCAAAGTATGCTTTGCAAGTATGCAAAGTATGCTTAAAGGAGAACTCCGGTCAATTTTAACATTGAGCTCAATTTTTAGTAAATTTGGAGTGCTGTCAATACAGAGAACAACGACAAAAATCGGTGTTGCCTACACCGTGTTATCCTATTTTTAAAATTTACATCCTATTGACTTGAATGGGGCAAGTTTTAAACTTAACCAGTTCTTAGTCTTATCATCCTTGATGTGTCATTACAAGTGCCCAGCCATGTTGAGTGATTCCTTCAGAGTGAACACGAGTGAATCTGACTGCAGTAGATGTGAAAGATATGAATAAAAATGATGTTATATCAGCCAGCGCACAGACCTGTATTTAGTTCCTGTTTTCGGTGGAAGTCCAAAGTAGTCGATTGTCGAGTTCACGCGCATAGGTTTAGTTACTATGATCACGCGCGTGAACTCGACAATCGACTACTTTGGACTTCCACCGAAAACAGGAACTAAATACAGGTATTTGCGCTGGCTGAATTAACATCATTTTTATTCATATCTTTCACATCTACTGCAGTCAGATTCACTCGTGTTCACTCTGAAGGAATCACTCACATGGCTGGGCACTTGTAATGACACATCAAAGATGTTAAGAGGATAAAAGCAGGTTTAAAACTTGCCCCATTCAAGTCAATAGGGTGCAAATTTTAAAAATAGGATAACACGGTGTAGGCAACACCGATTTTTGTCGTTGTTCTCTGTATTGACAGCACTCCAAATTTACTAAAAATTGAGCTCAATGTTAAAATTGACCGGAGTTCTCCTTTAAGCCTGACCCTCGAGCTGAGACTCGAACGTGGGTTGCTTATCCTGTTGCGCCCTCTATAGGCCATGATCCGCGACTAGTCATCGTCAAAGTCGACTGCTCTGTCTGTGCAACCCCTACTTAAGGCCACTTCGTTTCCGAAACGCACTATAACCGGTAGACCAATCACAACAGACTGGGCCATCTGGCCAGTCAGAGCAGAGCAGGCTTTCGGAAAGGAGGGGTTTAGAGAGACCGAATACTTTATTGAACCGTTTCAGACACTATGATGATGACGCAATGTATATTATAAGAACAATTTTGTATTTTTGGCCTCCAAAACAAAATTAAGAAGCTTTAAAATAGCATAATAGAGGCACTTTACACAATACATTCTCTAAAACTCGACATTTAGCCAAACAATCAAGATGACCCCTCTTGAATTAGCAGCAAGTGGCTGTGGTGAAAGGGCAGCGCGGTCGCTCAACTTCCGTTTAATTATGCAGATGCTGACTAACACTAACACGTGTTATTCTGAACAGACAAAGAAAGGGCATCATCCCCAGCAAATGAGCTGTGTACATAAATTAACCAGCCTGTCCACTCAGATTTGGTGCATATCTTTTTAATAAATCATCATATCCAGAGAATAACGTTTTGCAATTGGTCTGATGACCTTTCCTGCGGAGGCTCGACCAATCAAGATTCAGGTTAAATCTAAAGGTTATGCAGGCATAAGAGCCTTTCATTTCACACCAATCAACAAACCACAAATGTACTAAAACATACAAAGGGAGGGAAAAAAATTGAGAGAGAAGGAGTGTGTGAGAGAGGAAGACAGGCCTCTGAGAACCTCTCCCATCTCCATATCTTATTTCAATGTGGGAATAGCACTCTCAGCAATTATTGTTAGTATCAGTCAGACCATAAAGGCTTTTCCCCATGGAGCCGAGGCAGCTATCTCACGTTCAGAGAAGGAGCTTGTCGACAATTGTTACGCTAATTGCTTTCACAGCAAGCGTCATTTATAAAGAAAACATGCTCTAAGACACACACGGAGACTTAACGTATGAGCGTACACACACACTCTCTCATTACGTCTGTGCCAACTAAGAAGCAATAATGTGCATGTACGACTAGGGTCAGACAATATATCAAATTGCCAGTATAATCATGATGATTTTGCTGGCAATATTAAATAAAGCAACATTGTGAATATGACAATGATTTTAATATTCTTTTTATTTGACCATTTATTTTCAGTCTTTCCATTATTCCGTTTTAATGTATGGATTTAAAACAATTGAACAATTTGTTTGTACTGAAAACAGTTACACTTTATTTTAAGATGACGTAGTTACATTGTACTTACTCAAATAAGTACGGAGTTACGGTTAGGGTTTGGTTTAGGGTTGGTTACTTGCAATTATGCATAATTTACTGTTTAATATATGCTTACGCACATGTAGTAACATAACAATGTCACCTTTTCCCTCTGCGGCATTTTTCAGATAGTAAAATATTTTACTATCTTACTATTTATAAGTACCGGTAGGTAAATATCACTGCTCTTTACTGTTTCGTGTTAAAGGTTTACCGATATGCATTTTTTTATGGCCAATGCCAATATGCCATCAGGATGGCCGATATATGATATTATACACTATTTAATTTACAGTAAATAACACATGGTGCACATGGTTATTTTAGAAATATTTAAACAAATTGTAATATATAATTTGAACGATGAAAAACTTGACAAAATAAACCTTTGAATTAGACAGATTAATACTTTAGATAGCAACACCAACACTTATTGGCCAAACAGAAATGTATTGGCAATGCTGATCATTTAAAATGCCAAATATCGGCCTTATTCGACATATTGGTTGACTACTATTGTTGTATTGGTGAAGAAAAATAAGTAAATACAGCAATCCACGATAGTTAGCCTATGTACTCTGAAGTAACTCTGAATTTTATTTATTTAGAGATTTTATTTCAGTAAATAAACAAATATGTTACAAAAAAAATTTTGGCCATGTGCCGTCCAAGTTACCAATTTTATACACAAATATTACATGATTTTATTCTTAATGTCAACAGATTTAAATACTATATATTTTGTGGTAACTTAATAAAAAAGCCAATGAAATAAAGCAGCTTAAAAGTCATCCCTTTGGTTAGATTTAGGCCTTGTTTGAAATATCTAGTCGACAAATCTGGAGGTATGATCATTTGAAACTTGTTTGTAGAAATGATTCATCAACGCCCAGAAACAGACAGAAAACCACAACCACAACTCATAACCAAAAGCCCTGAAAACAAAAGTCAGAACAGGCTCCAACAAGTCAGAAACAAGTTTATAGCAAACACTTCCATGGTGTCAAAGGGAACTACCTGAGTCAAAAAAAAAAAAAAAAAGGAATTCACTCATATGCTCATAAATCACAGCGGGGGAAAAAACATCCTCAAATGTGCAAGTGTTTAACAGTAATAGTTTTCACTGAATGAGAAACCTGGGCTATAAGGTCTGCCTGTTTAAAAAGAAAACATTGTATTACTTAATGAGCCACTTATGACTCTTCTCAATTTCTTTCCCATTATTTTTATAGCAATTTTCAGAGAAGCACTAACGCTAGTCTGTCGTTTCGGTCTTCCCTGAACAGCTTTCTCAGCCAGCGGGTGCTTCAAGGAGAAAAAAAAGAAAAAACCTAAATTGCTGGAAAATAGTACAAGTGGAAAATAAGCTGAATCAAACCCGGCCTTGAAAATGTTTATTGCTTACGGTTTGCAGTCTTTCACAGAACATTGTGTTGTCTAACATGGAAGTCAAACAAATACTAATGATGATACACTCCATGACCTCAATTCAATCTTTTAAAGAGTATCTTAGGTCAAAGTTTTCATTAGCATTCACTTTTCTCCACCTCATGTTTAGAACAGTTAGCTTATAGGCTCCTTTAGATCAGCTAATGTGCAAGTGTGGACAGCGGCTGGTGGAGCGATTTTCTTTTATATTTCAAATTTAAGATAAGTAGACAAAGCAAAAACATCATGCTATCTATATCTAACAACATAAGAACAAAAGTTATTCATCATCGTTCTCATTCCCTTGAACTAAAATCACAATAGAGGTACATACACCAATACCCAGTGCAATACTTTATTGAAAATTCCTGAGCTTCCAATATGACGTGGGCATCATCTTCATTTTAACTAGGCTACTAAAAATAGTTTCTTTGTCTTTTCATATAGTAAGGTCAAAACAATGGGTAAAACTAATAGTTACACGCAGTGATCCAATACAATAAAGCAGAAATGAAACGCTTATCCTAATGTTCACATAGCAAAATTACGCAACTAAAATTCCAACTTGTAACATTAAACCCAGAGAAATATATAATATAACTATAAGGATCCCAGCACAATCATACACACACACACACACACACACACACACACACACACACACGCCTCTTCGTTCTCATGAGGGGGAAATAACTGCAGCTTTCTTATCAATTAAGTACTTCATTACACCGAAGGACTTAAAGAGCTGGGAGGCATTATGTAATTTTGCTAAAACACATCTCTACCACACTGCATCATATCCCACAGCTGACATTTAAATCATCCCTGAAAATGCATACACACGCAGGTAAACTGATTCAGAAGCAAATCATTAAGTAGTAAACAAATGCAGATTCCTTTGCCAGATGGAGAGCTAGTCACTTAACCGTTCATCAGACATTCAAAATATGAGGAAAAGTTCAAGGAAAGACGCGTTTATCTGCAGTGGCCTGAATTGCACTGCATGTGGGTGGACTCCGATCCTCAAAAGCATCATGTCAACTAGAACATCTTAATACTTACACAAAGTGATGTGCTGTTCATCCAACAACACATATGAACCAAACTGTACATGCTTATGAAAATGTAAGCAAGCCAATAGTAATCATGGTAGCTAGGGAATGCCTATTTACCAGGTCATGTGCCTGAACTGTGAACACCTCTACAAAGTAGAGAAATGTCCACTCAATTAGCATGTTAATGTTTAAATGAACACAAACTGGCTTTTTTATTTAACCGCAACACATTCAATAAATCACTTGATCCCGAGAGGTACTATGACAACTGTTTTCTTAGTCAATGTAGAAGTATATCTATGTTTGTTTATGTGACTGAGCCCTGTTTTACAGTTCACTGGTCATGTTAGGCCACTGTCATTTGTCATGATGAATGTACTCACATTTGCTAGCCAATAACCAATCACTTCAGCTATACAACTCTCCGTCAACTCAAGGCTGTTTGCACAACTATGTGTTCCCTTGCCCTTATTATCTTCTCTATCAGTACAAAAAGATCAAACACACCACTTGATGAATCAATGATCATGTCTGGGAACACACACTCACATTTAAACACACAGCCCACACATTCAGTGTATGATGGTTTGTTTACAGTATTCGTTTGAGGAAACCTTGAGACATGATGGTTTTTAATCTACATATGGGCCAATGATGTGGTCAGGTTCTATTAGGCTTTCAAACAAATCTACTGAAATGGAATTTAGACAAAAACAAGTAGAATAGACCTATGATTAACTTGTTTACAATTTCTGAATGAAATATATGTCAATTGTCTAGGCAGTGTAACTGTCTGAACACTGTACAAAAAGTCACATTAAAATGTTGGCATAATCTGAATAATCACTGCACCTATTTTTGCTTTTAAATACTCCCTGTGTCAAGGTCATTAAGATAAAGAAAAATATAGATCACATATATTGCACAGGCCAAAAGAGTAACCCCCAAAAAATCTTGATATGAGCACATTGAGTCGTGAATAGCTACTCAATGTGCAAATGATTGTATAACTTGCAAAAACTTGGAACAACTAAACTTTGTCATCTCGAACAACAGTAGGCTATTTGTCACAGCAACAGTTACAGTAATGACAGGAACTGCATGTCAACAAGTGTCATTTGTAAGAGACATTTACAGCTCCTCTAGCCTACATAAAAAGCCCCCAAAACCATAAAAACCACAACTTCCCGATATGTCATGAATAATTTCAGCAGACTGACAAACTCAAGTCGATATTGTTTCTCTTGTTATTCAAACAGAAGATTCAAAAAATGATTCACTGTATTCCTCGAAGTGGCCTGCCAAACACTCCTGACACTTCTGCAAGAGTGACAGCGAGCAAAATCAAAAAGCCGTGACCTCTATTACGTCACTATCACTGTGTTCTGTCATCATAAACGCTCACTGGAAAACGGAACTTCTGGAATGCGACACTGTGACAACAACACCAAACACCTGTTTAGCACCCTCAGGAGCGGTTATGTCATCACAATCGTATAATGAACACAAAAAACTTGAACCGTCGCAGCGGCCATAGACGGTCAGACGTGTTCGGAATATTTAAACTGGTTCTTACCTCGAGACGGTCCAAACTGACGAAACTGGTAATAGCAAATCCATCAATAATATCCTCCTCCTGAGAACTGGACTCACGTCTCTTCCTCCGGGGGGGTCGCGGGGTTCTGCTCGAGGATGTCGAGCGTGGCGGAGCGTTTTTACCGGGACTTCGCTCCCGTTCGGAACCAGACGAGGGGCTTCGATTGCGGGTTTCCCCGGCGCGTGCCTCCCGTTTCCGTCCCCTCTCGCGCTGCGAACGGGATCTGCGACTCTGCTTCACTTTCCCTTCCATTTTAAAAACGGTGCGATGTCCTCCCCCCTCCCCCCCGTAAAAAACAAAAAAGAAAAAAATGACACTTGATCACGTAAAAACCAGTCGATTCCACACAATCAATACAACACATCCATGTATACTGAAGCCTGTAAACAATTTACAGTATGACCTTGGATGTTAAGCTCCGTAATGTGATAAACAAACAAATGTGATCCATGCAGGTTGAGGCGTGTAGCCTAATCCAAACCACAGCGTCACAGTATCGAAACGCCTCGCTTCATTTAAACAGGTGCAAAATGGCTGTTTAATTACAGTAGCGTGAATTCCACGCGCACGGCAACTTTGTTGCAATGGTATACAACAACATCAGTGTGTGTAGATACTGCAGACCGCGCGCTGGATTCATGACGCTGGCCCTGCTTTAATCTTCACCCGATTCATGACCCACTGTGCCAGAAACAAAACAAATAGGCATCCGCGTGTTTGTTAAACAATTTAAAAATAGGAACTTATTGTATCGCCAAGTTTCAGCGTGAAGAGACGCCACGAAACCATCCAAGACAACACGGTCCGCGTCAGGCTGAAAACGCTGTTATATCCCCCAAAGATCCTTCTTCAGCACACAATCCACCAAAAACAAATCATATCCAACCAGGAAAAGAGTTGGTTATCCAGCAGAGAGTAAGTTGAACGCGTCCATTCCTGAACGCTGCCCGCGCGCGCTGCGGCTGAAGGGAAAGACGTCGGCGTGTTTGTCGGAATACGTGAAGCTTCGCTAAGTGGCTTTAAAGAGACAGCGGATGATTCACATCTCCTCTTCTCTCTGTTCTTGATCGTCAGAAATCGCACTGCGAAGTGTAAATGCTCGGAGTCTAGCAAACTGACGTACTTCCGCCACTTCTGCGATTGCCAGAGGAAGTGAGCTGGTTTATTATATTACTCCGATGAACTTATTTTTTCGTGGCATGTCATTTGCAGGGTGTTTGTCGTCTGTCAGCGGGTGGAGAGACGCGCAGTTAGCGAGCTGTCAGCGGACAAATGCGCATCAGTGCAGTGCAGACTGCTTCAAAAGCCCACACCGAGTATAGCCTAAACACACACTCTCCCTTATTATAGCACACAGGGCTGGTGAGTAGTCTGCCCACTGTTGGAGTGTAAAAACCTTCCACCTAGTTGCATGAGGCATTATAAAGAAATTATTATTATTATTAAAAAGTGTGTGTGTGTGTGTGTGTGTGTGTGTGTGTGTGTGTGTGTGTGTGTGTGTGTGTGTGTGTGTGTGTGTGTGTGTGTGTGTGTGTGTGTGTGTGTGTGTGTGTGTGTCCGTCCGTCTATCCGTCCGCCTGTCTGTCTGTCTGTGTGTCTATCCGTCTGTCTGTGTCTATCCGTCTGTCTGTCAGTCTGTGTGTCTATCCGTCTGTCAGTCTATCTATTTATCTATATCTGTGTCTATCCGTCTGTCTGTCTGTGTGTCTATCTGTCTGTCAGTCTATCTATATATAACTGTGTCTATCCGTCTGTCTGTGTCTATCTGTCTGTCAGTCTATCTATCTATATCTGTCTATCCGTCTGTCTGTCTATCCGACTGTCTGTGTGTCTATCTGTCTGTCAGTCTATCTATCTATATCTGTGTCTATCCGTCTGTCTGTCTATCCGTCTGTCTGTCAGTCTATCTATCTATAACTGTGTCTATCCGTCTGTCTGTCTATCTGTGTCTATCTGTCTGTCAGTCGATCTATCTTTATCTGTGTCTATCCGTCTGTCTGTGTGTCTATCTGTCTGTCAGTCTATCTATCTATAACTGTGTCTATCCGTCTGTCTGTCTATCTGTGTCTATCTGTCTGTCAGTCGATCTATCTTTATCTGTGTCTATCCGTCTGTCTGTGTGTCTATCTGTCTGTCAGTCTATCTATCTTTATCAGTGTGTCTATCCGTCTGTCTGTGTGTCGATCTGTCTGTCAGTCTATCTATCTATATGTGTCTATCCATCCGTCTGTCTGTCTGTCGATCTGTCTGTCAGTCTATCCATCTATCTATATCTGTGTCTATCCGTCTGTCTGTCTGTCTGTGTACATCCGTCCGTCTGTCTGTCTATCCATGTCTGTGTGTATCTATAGGTCAGTCAATCTATCTATATCTGTGTCTATCCGTCTGTCTGTCTGTCCGTCTCAACCAGCAGTTCAATATTTCTAACATCATGATTCATGTTCAATATTTGCTTTAGTGTTTGCACAACTGAGGCATTTTATGTGCAATCATGTCATTAAACTATTTTAAAACCGGTAAGTTCTGATTAACTGTGAGTTCGTACACAGCTCATTCATCACATTGACATGCCCAGTTTAGATATGTGGAAACAAAGCTCAAGGGAGGAAACTCACGAGACTCTTCAAGCCACACTCACCACACACAGTCCTTAGGGAAGGCATTACTATAACAGCAGGAGATAACAGTGGTCTGGACTCACTAAAGTGCCCACAATCACACATCACTCATTTATTCAGGGGAATCCATTATTTTCGGTTCAATTGTTGTTTATGAAACAAATAAATAAAAACAAAAATAAGGCCTCCCCAATTAATTATTGACACTTAAATGGCAGGTGGCTCATTAATAAGTAAGATGGGTTTATATATATATATATATATATATATATATATATATATATATATTTAACCATGCATATTACTGAAATGTAAATACTAATATAAAATGTACCTATGTAATACTAGCACACATGTTGTCACAGAATAAGTGCACTTGAAATAATATCAGTACAATTCTGTGCCATTTACTGCCATCACAATTAGTGGCGATTGTTCATTCTCAAGCACTTCTTGTAAACCTGCATTTAAGTGCACATGATGTCATGCAGCCCCAGAAACATAAACTTGGCAACAGGTCAAAGTGTGTTTTTATTTCACATCTGCAGTCTGGGTCTTAGCTCATTTTTCCATATAATAATTCAACGTTCTGTCTGCAGTTATAGGCTCTTAGACACCGTGAGGTTGCCTTAAGGCAGCAAGCAAGCATCTGTCCTTTAGAGAACACACACACACACACACACAGTCTCAAGATCATCGAGACTTATAAATGATTTATTTTACACCCCACTCTTGCAATAATGTGCACTGCTATCAGAACTACATCGCTGTGGGCTTGTCGAGTCTCATGACACTCAAATAAATCTATCTATCCATCCATCCATCCACAGAAAGAATGATAAATGGAAATAAAGAACAGATGCATCCATCCATCCATCCTTCCACCCATATATGCATCCTTTATTTCCTTCTTTCTTTATTTCTATCCATTGTTCTTCATATCTATCTGTCCATCTATCTCTCCATCTATCTATCAATTCATCCATCCATCCATCGAGAGAGAAAGAACGAAAAATTAAAAAAAGAACGGATCCATTCATCCATCCATCCATCCATAGAAAGAACAAAAAAATGAAAATAAAGAACGGATCCATCTTTCTTTCTTTCCTTCCTTCCATCCATCAAATTCAAGTAATCCCCTCAGTCATGTAACTATGTTCAAAATGTCTTGGTTACACTTGCAAAAGGTCAAACTCTGCTGGACTGTATGGATGAATTGGAAATGGAGAGTGTGAAGGTTAGGAGGAGATAGTGGGTGTCTAAGATATATCATTATCACTGAGGAAATATAAACTGAATGTGAGATTGGCTCTATTTAAAGAAAGATAGTGGAAATTATTGGAAGAGGCTTAAAGCAGAGTTTAATTTAACAGAATGCATCACCCTAAATTAGTCATTCACTGAAATGAAACGTGAAACGGTATACAGTAAATGTCAAAGTAAATGCCATTTAAAATGTGACTGCAGCTTTCTTTCTTTCTTTCACACCTTTAATAAAAGCTTTACTCACAAACTGCATTGTTGTTTTGACTAATCTTTTCTCAAGAAAGTCACATAGTCGGGATCAGTCAAAGGCTTAGCTCAACATTTTTGAAGAAATTCAAAAATGAGTTCTATTGATTTTTCGCCTCCCTGCACCTTCAAGCTAAACTAACATCCCGACAGACTGTGTTATGTCAGTTCAGCTTTTCTTTAAAGATATCTGCACAAATCAATAAGGCTTTGGCGGAGAATATACAGTAGATCCCTGCGAGAAGTGTGGACAAATTCAACATACCTGGGCTTTTGATTGATTCTGTGGAACATACTGATGCTTATCCTCTAAACAGACTGTGCGGTACTTTCTCTGATAACCATTTGTGTTTTCTTTGATAACAATCTGGCAAGTCAGAGCCTGAAATCGGAGTCGGCGCAAATGTGATGACTAAACGCTGCGAGCATTTCATCCGTGATGATCTCTAAGGAGAATGTCAAAACATGATGCCCATCCTTTCTCCCTGGACGGCCCCTGTAATTGCTTCTTAAGAAAACAGTAGAACTAACAGTAGCAACATTTTCTCACACATTTCACAGTTCAAGCAAAGAGACAAAAACACATATAAACACACTTGAGGTGATACAAAGACAGACACTGTATGTACCGAGTAGAGAAGTGTGAAGAGAGAAACATAGCCAGGCAGAAATTCAGAGCCAAGCTAAGGAGACTGTAACTGAACCCAAGTGGCTCTCCTAACTAGATCGGGTAAATAAATTATATCCGGCGTTTTAGAAATTTCATGACATTTCCAAACACTTGCCACTTGCAAAAGTATGTTGTTTCCAAATATTACGGCGGCTATGCAAATTAATGTGAAAATCAGCTCAGTGAAGAGATATTTGGAAGGGCTTGTCTTATCAAAATGTAAATATCAGTGGGAGTAGAAATAGAGAACAGGCATGACTGACTGAATCTGATTAAAGGAATAGTTGACTTAAAAATGAAAATTCTGTTATAATTTACTCACCAAACAGTTGATGGTGTTGGTGATGGTGTCAAATACAATTGACTTCCATTGTATTTATTTTTTTCTTACTATGGAAGTCTATGGGGTCCATGAACTGTTTGGTTACCAACATTCTTCAAAATATCTTCCTTTGTGTTCAGCAGAAGAAAGAAATTCATACAGGTTTGAAACAACTTGCCGGTGATTTTTAAGTGAACTATTCCTTTAAGCTCCTTAGACTAAAACTCTTGTAACTAGTGGTCAACCAGTGTGTTTTGATACTAAAAAATGACAAATCTGCACCAAAATGCAGTTAAAAAAAAGGAATAATGTCTAACTGACACCATATAACAACTAAATGGTTTGATGCTAGAGTGACAGCTGACGTGCAACATAAGAGCGTCATGCACTTCATTCACACACAGTCAGAATGGAACTTCTTAAGATGATGATTTGCTGGCATTTTGACACTGGATCCTGTTTGTGCATGACTTCTAAGCAGAATAATGCTGTTAAACGTATAGAAAGCCTTTATGTCGGAGCGGTGGCACAGAGGGTGGTGCTTTGGTCCTACCATTTGAAGAGCTGCTTGTAGGGAACCTAGTTTAAATCTGGCCTAGGTCATTTCCCAGTCCTGTTCTCCCCATCATCCCTCCTGTTATTTCCAGTCAGTTCCTGTAATATAAAGGCAATTAACATGAAAAAGAGCATGTATGTGTGAAAGCATGCGAGACATCTGAGAACTGACTTCATACATCTAAAAATGTATGCACTAAAAATATACCCACTCATGTCAACAATATTTTAAAAAGCTTCATACATTTTTAGATGTATGAAGTCAGTTATGTTTTAACAGAGTATCTTTTTTCAGCAAAGATGCATTAAATTGCATCTTCATATTTATAGTATTACTAAAGATTTCTTTTTTTAAATAAATGCTGTTCTTTTGAACTTTCTATTCATCCAAAAAGGGAAAAAAAATCCTGAAAAAAAGTATCACAGGTTCCATAAAAAACATTAGGCTGCAACATTGACAATAAAAACAAAATGTTTCTTGAGCAGCCAATCAGCATATTAGAATGATTTCTGAAGGACCATGTGACCCTGGAGACTGGAGTAACGGCTGCTGAAAATTCAGCTTTGCCATGGTTGAATAAACTACATTTTAAAACATATATATATAAAAAAAACGGATACATTTTAATATTTCACAGCATTACTGTTTTTACTGTATATCACAATATTTAATAAACTTTATTAACTCAACTTAATATTTCACAGCATTACTGTTTTTACTGTATATCACAATATTTAATAAGCTTTATTAACTCAACTTAATCAATCACCCAAGGGAGTGCTGCTATCAACCAATGTCCATGATTTCAAAATCTGTCAGTGATAATTCGTAGCACCGAAGTATAAGCACTTAATTAAAGTTCATGTCTCAACATTCCAGAGAAGACAAAAGACACAGCTACAACCTAACTTCAGAGAATCCTTACAATCACACAGAGGAATTCTGGCCCTCTGTAAATCAGTTCGGGTTCCCTTCTATCCTGTGCGCAGCAGCAATTCTGCTGTAATAAAGAGAGGATGTGACAGAGGTGTGTGAACATTGCAGTGCTTTCACAGAACAGAGATGAGAATGGCCTCTGACTGTCCTCCCAGTGGGGATCCTCAGTCTAGCATTCTGTGTCTCTGTCTTGCTTTCTTGCTTTTTTCCCCTCTCTCTCTCTCTCTCTCTCTCTCTCTCTCTCTCTCTCTCTCTCTCTCTCTCTCTCTCGCAGACACCCCCTCTTTAGTTAAAACCGTGTTTCTGTTATCTAGTATCAAATGCAGCCTTCCTGCATGCATTCAGCCCAGCATTTGCTTTGATATCTGTCACTCTTGCTGGGTTTCTCAAAGAAAGTCTAGCTTTTTAACATTTGTGTAATGCATAATTCCTTTACCCTCCTCTGTCTGTCTCAAGATACTAAACCCACGCTGCTTTCTCAAGGTGAGTGAGTGTATTTGCTGTTTTCATTATGAACGCTAAAAAATCCATTTCACTTCCCTGCTTAAATCTGGTTTCATATTATAAATAATCTATATTTCACTAAAAGAGGATAACCACTCTGTTGACAAAGAGTCCTAAGCCAGCTTACACTTGTTAAAAGGTCATAGCTGCTTTGTTGCCTGGTATTTAAGGTTTTTTTTTTTGTGGCATATTTCAGCTGGTCAGGTAGCTAAACCCCAGTTTGACCATGCAGGCTATTAGGAAACTAGCTTAAACCAGACATCCAGCTTAGGCTGTTTTAAATAGATTTGTTTTCCCCCTCCAGGGCTGACATATTTCAGGGTTAATCTCCAAAGTTTTCATATTTTATGGGGACTTTCCATAGACAATGATTTTTATACTGTATAAACCTTATATTATATCCCCTTAACCCTAAATATAACCCTCAAAATAACAATTTAGCATGATTCATAACCAGTAAATCATACCAAATTATGGGACCCCCCGTATATATATATATAATATGCTAATGTTTATGTAGCAAATAACTGTTTCCCCACAAGAAAAAAGAAATACACGCAGTAATAATCCAACGGAAACCAAACATATATGAAACAATTGCATCTGGAGAGTGGCTCCATTGATCCCTGCACACAATGTATTGGTTTAATTAAGAGAAGCAGTGTCCTTGCTAATTGATTCCTTGCCTGTGTGAATTACCTACACGCAAAACAACCGGTGACTAATGACCCATGGAAATCTCGCCTTTACGAACTGGACACACCGCAAGCCAAACTTCCTCCACAGCTGACCGGCCCCATGCCACATTTGTGAGGATTACTGAGCTGTTAGCGAGACCCGCTCTCCTCGATCAATCCCTCCCGTACAGTGCTAAAGGCTCTCATCAATTATGAATCAATCAGGGAGAGGGTGAAGCTACCATTGATCAGTAGAGAGAGAGAGAGAGAGGAGAGAGAGGAGAGAGAGAGAGAGAGAGAGAGAGAGAGAGAGAGAGAGAGAGAGAGAGAGAGAGAGAGAGAGAGAGAGAGAGAGAGAGAGAGAGAGAGAGAGAGAGAGAGAGAGAGAGAGAGAGAGAGAGAGAGAGAGAGAGAGAGAGAGAGAGAGAGAGAGAGAGAGAGAGAGAGAGAGAGAGAGAGAGAATAAAGCAGGTGTTGATTTTCCCAAAGCTTATTAATGATCAAATTATCCCTCATGCTTTTGTTTATGTGAAGTCTCAGTAGAGAGGAGGGAAAGACAATAACTCAATTGCTCATTTCCCAGTCTTGTGTAAAGAGAGCAGGTTCATTACCAGCGTCATAAACCAGGGGCCGCTGGGTCCAATGTTTCCTCAAAAAGAACTGAATGAAAATAAAGTATATTAAGTACGAAATATAAAGTATGAAACATGAAATCCAACAGTGTGTAAAGCCAGTGGCAGCCTGTGTGGAATAAGTAAGTATGAAAGCCCATTTCTGCTACAAAAGAAAATAAATCATACTTTGGAAAACACAATTATGACAAACTAAGAGCAAAAAAAAGCAAAAAAGGTCATAATTATGAGACAAGAAGAGATTGACAAAAAAGTTTGAGATATGAGATATTAGGTCATAATTATTACATAAATTAATTCTTCTCTCATTAGTAAACTTCTCATAATTAAACCTGCCTTGTTTTGCATAAACAACCAATCATTTTGAGAGGTAATCTTTTAAACCAATCAGCTTTCAGTATCCCTTAACACATCATCAGCTCAGCTTGTGGTTAATGTAACAGATAGAGACTAGTCAAAATTAATAAAAGATCTATAAACATGAGAAAATTCAACAGATACACTTCACATAATGAAAGCTATTAAAAGGCCATACAAACATTCTTGTAGCTATATTATTGTGGATATTGTTTTCATAAAATACATTTTATTTTTTGTATCTCAATTGTAAAGTGTCCATGAGCTATGGAAAGGTGCTATAAATTAAACTTTATTATTATGATTATATTAAAATGCAATGCATTCAACTGGGTGAGATTTAATTTGAACAACTAGTAAGTTAATATTAATATTATAGCATTGGTTGCTTGTTGCTGAGGTAATAATAAGGTGGCATTTTTCCTGCTAAAACAGACTCCCGGACACTTTTCAAAGAGAAATGCCCTGTTGGGTTTTGTTATATCAGTCATCAGGACTACGGGAACATCTCAGGTGTCTGATCGTTTGTGTGTCAGTGTGTGCACACCCACAGCGCAGTGGTTAGCCACAGGAAGTTACAATAATAACAGACCAAACCCACCATACTGTCATGTTCGCTGCAACTCATCACTAACAGCATCCCTGGCATTCTGCAGGGGAGTCATGGAAACTGCTCTGGCATCTCTGCGCTCTGTTCTCCTCTCCAGGACTTTCTCACCATCTTTGTAGACCTGGGTTGGTAAAATAAGAGTGGCGTGAAAGTGAAGTCATTTTACTGTAAGAGATTGTGCAGGATTTTGCACTTACACACACTACAGAATATGACAGCTGACACCTCACAAGCTGCAGGTCACAGGTCAAGATGTCTGACACATTCCACTTCAGTGACTGAGACACATGCACTTTAAGGCCCTTGTTATATACACTGAATTTCAAAGCTTATTATTGATGTTTACACATGATGTGTAGACGAATATTTATCACATATAGTCTCTCACATGCAGCTGACTGTTATAATTCCTAGTTCACATTGCTGCTTTTTCTGGGCAAGAACTGCCTAATTAAACAGGAAGTAGCCTAAGGCTTCCGTGACTCATTTTGACTGTTAGTTGATCAATGTGTGACAATTTCATACAGCAAGTCCGATGCAACATGAATATTATGCTGCTTGCTCATAAATAGTTTTAAAAAATAATCATGCAGCCATTTCGGTCAGCATCTGGGTGAAACTTTGATCTGTTTTAGGGCAGTTTGCTAGAATTTTGGTTCCAGACCATCATAGATATTTCCTGTGTGCTTTGTAAACACAAAATGTTTACTTCATTTTCACTTTTGCATAATATATTTGGTCACCAAGGAGAGTTTATAACAAGTATAAAACTCTGGGGCGTTTAACTATTTCCCCGACACCGATTTAGAAAAAAGTTGCCAGCAAGCGCCAGCATATTTGATCACTTTCACATTGTTGTATTCCTGAACATGCATATCAAAAGAAAGAACGGAGCCTCTGCTTTAACGCATTCTTTTTTTTTTATTAACATTTGAATGTGGGTGTTTAGTAAAAAAGCAACATTTTGAGCAAAAAGCTGAGAAAATCGCTTTTTTGTCAAAGACTACTAACGTTAGGCTATATCATAGTCAAACGTTAACGTTATGTCTAGCGTTAGATCGGTTACAGAACGATGATCAAAATATGGACTAACGTTAGATCGAGTCCATCAAAAAAAAAAAAAAGATTGCACAGTCGTTAACGTACCTTCCTGGTTCGACATTTCCTTCGGTAACGTTAGGCAGTTTTGATTTATATGCTGTTTAATGTTTATCGCTTTATTTTACATTTGCATCTGCTAACATGCTATCACTGGTTTCTGCTTCTTCTTCGTCTGTGTTTTGATGTGGAGATTCAGTAATCTTTAAGAAGATGTGTCATAGCGCCCTCTACCAGTGAAAACACAGAAGCGGCGTTGTCTCATAAATGGAGATAGGCTATGTCTAAGAGAGAGTCAATGTGCAAATAAACATAAAACATTTTTTGTAAACTGTCAAGAACATAAAAAAAGTGTCTCAAACAAAACCCTAGTTCAGGGGTGTCAAGTTCTGCAGAGTTTCCAACACACTTGCTTGGACGTTTCTACGCTGCGTCTGAAATTAAATATCTCCCAACTATATAGTATCCGAAAAACAATACTCCAAAAGAGTAGTATAAGCATAGCCTAGTATTTGAAAAACAATATGCGAAAAGTCCCCAGATGAGCTAGCCTCTATGGCTAGCCTACTACTTCCGATTCACTAGATTCTGAAGTGAGCATTCGATGGACACTTTACTATCCCCTGAGGCCACAGGAGGGTATTTATCATAGACAGTAGGCTATATAAAAGGTATTTATTTATGAATGGAAGTGAAGCAACACAACCGACACTGGTAGATCACGTGACAGTAACAACATGACGGAGCATGTCCGAATTTTATTCATACTAGAGCATACTATTTTCAGGTTGCAAAGTAAATTAAAATTCAAATGTAGTACCTCCTCAGACAGTATGATTTCGTACGCAGCTCTAGTGAGTCTGAAGGCATTGATTGGCTGGTTCAGGTGTGATTTATTAGGGTTAGAGCTAAACTCTGCAGGACAGTGACCCCGCAGGAGCAGATTTGGACAACCCAGCCCTAGAATATCTTATAAAGATTCAATGCCATGAACCACAAACTCTATTAAATCCAGTATCTAGTTCTTCGTAAGAAGCAGTATGGCGACATGCAGCAGGACTGATAGAAACCTGCACATACACTCCTAGAAATAATCAGGAATAACAATCAGGGTGTTCGCACAACAACGATATACTAAAAACGGAAAAGTTTTTCCTTTGCGATTTTCGAGTACAGACAACAACCTTGTCAAAACGATCCTCATTCACACGGATCTGCGAAAACTATAAAATGCTGTATTATGCTGTATTATGCTGCCTGGCCAGTAGTTGGCGATGTCACTTTGTAAACAAACACTGCACGCCTATAGACTGAACACGTAATACGCATTCGCACAACGTCACCGTTTTCACAAATTTGCATTTTTGTAGTTTACATGGAGACAATAACAGTATCGTTTTCAAAATTGTCACTTTTAGGCCCCCAAAATGCCTTTGTCGTGTAAATCTCATGTAAATGGCCCCTTTGAAACTTATTTCCATTGAGGAAAATGCATCAAATAGCCATTTATCACAAGACTTTCACCATCTAGGAACAGTGCTTTATATGAAGGCCAAATGTGCCAGATCAGCCATGCAACATGGCAAAAGATTCTGCTTTGTCATGTGTATAAAGTCACCTTCAGTGAGTGCCATCTGTCCCTCTCTAACACTCCGGTCCGAGAATGCACACAGATACGCACGTGTCTATATGAGTTATGGTGTGCTAAGTATGCCGAGTGTTTATCAGCAGGCATTTGAACTCTCCTGCCCTTCTTGAGAGCAGGCCACTTGGTGAGACCAGTGTAAAATCTCAGATTCATGAATTATAGAGCAACCTGAGCTTTAAAAGAATGCTGACTTGTTAGACTCTGATGTGGCATAGACACATCAAGTATAGTATAGGACAAATCTGCAGTACCTTCTGCAGGCCGTGTTCCTATCGGCCTCTGCGCTCATGAGAAAATGCGTTTAGATTTTGCTCCCGAGGCTCAGTGCTTTGTTTTTTCTTCTTCTGTTTGTTCAGGTGACGTAATGTCACAACAATTGAAATGAACTTTGATCTTCGATGTCTCCTGGGAAAATGGGCAGAGGATCCCTTCTAAGAAATGTGGAAAACAAAGCTGTCTGAAATAAACGGAATGCATTTAATAGTTTTGATTAACCATAGTATGTGGGTTAAAAAAAAAAAAAAAAGACAACCAGATTTTTAGATGAAGTGGTCTTTTCATCTGACATTTCATGGATTCCTCAGTTCACATGATTTTGATCATGAGAACTATTTTCACATTATATACACTAAGCCTTTTTATGGCCAGAAGCTATCCATTTTATTGAATTATAAAAGTATTAAAATGAAAAGATTCATTCTTTTTTCCAAAATCTTACAGATCCTAAACTTTTGAACCATAGTATATTACACGCACGCACACACGCACGCACACACACACGCACACACACACACACACACACACACACACACACACTGTAATAGTATTCCAAATAATATTTATCGTATTTTAAATTAAAAAATGCCTTGTTGAGCATAAAAGATATTAAACATTTAATTTGAGTCTCACATACTGTTTATTTTTGACCAATATATGCATCATTTAGCAGTTAAAGCTCTGCGCTCTAATGATTTGGGAGGAATGCTGCAGAAAATGAATGGTTAGCATTATTTACAACCAGTTAATTGAATAGCAAAAATCCATGCAGTAATGTGTGTTGCTGTAACACCCAGTAGTGCTGGCTCAGGGCCTGAGCGAGATTGCCAGGAACAGTAAATTGTCTTTGTGAGACCGTGTGTGTGTGTGTGTGTGTGTGTGTGTGTGTGTGTGTGTGTGTGTGTGTGTGTGTGTGTGTGTGTGTGTGTGTCCTTCCTATGTAGTGCTATTTAAATAAGAAGAGTGTCTGTGCTTTGGAAAGTTATGGCTGTGATTAACGATTGTACAGATGGTTTGCTGCTACCATTTACCAAGGGAATTAACCCCAATATTTACAATAGAGAGAGTGTGAACACCCTCGCGCATACACACAAATGAGTGTTTGATAGCTTAACGAGACGTAACATGCTTCTCTGCAACGCTATCTCCTGCTACCTGTACACACACACACACACACACACACACACACACACACGCTTAGCTACTGTATGTAAATGGTGACAACATATGACTGCTGATGTTTGAATTATTTAATTGATTATGAGTCATTTTTCCAAGTAAAGACGTTCCCACCGTAAATAAAAGTAAACATAGGCTACACAAAGCATAAACATTCATAAAACACATGCACTGAGTCATAAAGAGATTTATACCTCAATATAAAATTGTAATAACAAACAATCTAAACCAATCCTCATATATCCATAAACTGTTAGTCTATTTCATATTGCCAAACGTAGCGCAGACTTTTGATAGATTAAATGTTTAAAAGTTGGTTTGATTATTAAATGTAAAATCTAAAGTTTGTTAATTGAAATATGACAACAACAAAACTAACATCTAACAGCAGATTTACACTACAGAAATAAAATAATTATTTGATCAATTAGTGTAATTTCAACAGTCTTTTACAACAGGAAAGAGCCCTCCAACAACAATAAACTAACCATCCTATGAGAACATGATTTGTTCTGTTTACACTTGAGTTTATAGATTCATTATACAAATGAAAATATCTTGGTTCAAGTGATGATATTTCAAGATATACAAATACCATTCAAAAGTCTGGGGTCAGTAAGATTTTTTTTTTGAAATACTTGTAATTCTCAAGGATGCATTGAATTCATCAAAAGTGACAGTATGCATCATTTCTTATAAACATTTACAAGAATATTTCTATTTCAAATAAATACTGTTCTTTTTAAACTTTCTACTGATCAAAGAAACAAAAAAAGCAAGCAGCACATCTGTTTTCAACACTGATAATAATAAATGTCTATTGAGCACCAAATCATCATATATGATTTTTGATGGATCATGTGACACTGAAGACTAGAGTTATGATGCTGAAAATTCAGCTTTGCATCACAGGAATAAAATTCAATATTTAATGATATTCACATAGAAAACAGTTATTTTAAATGTAATAATATTTCACAATATCACTGTTTTTATTGTATTTTTTTATCAAATAAATGCAGCCTTGGTGAGCACAAAAGACTTCCTTTTCTTAATCATAATCATAATTCCTAATCATAATTATTCCAAATTTTGACTGGGAGTGTATATATTTACTTTTAAGAGATGTGATTTTAAAGGGGATTTATTACAACCAACAAGAATGATTTTTCACATTTTATATGAGTGCATATTAACTGTTTAAGTTCAAATGGATACAAGCTGTCTGACATGCATCTACAGGTATAAAGCAATTAGAAATAATGTAAGAGGGAAAGCACTTTATCTCCCTCCCGTTCTCCTCAAACTCCAATGCAATCAATCCCTCGCAGTGACTACGGCAGATGAGAGAAGCGAGAAAGAGGACAGAGAGGGACAGAGGAGGAGATGAAAGGGAAAGCAAAATGCCACCCATGCAATATAAATGCAGAGAAAGCTTGTAGCTGCTGAGCCTAATAACTATCAGCCCAGGCTCAGTCCTGCTTTGATGGCCCAATCTTCTAAAGTGAAACAGGTCAGGATGAGAAATCCTGAGAGGCTGACAATCTTGTCAAAGACTTACACGCACACAAACAAACAAACACGCTCACAAAAAGAATATAATCATCACACAAGTAGCCCGAGGGGACAGAATACAGAGAAAATGTTTTCAGTGTATGTCTGCTCGCACGGAATCAATGAGAATCTTCTCAAAAGATTTAATCTTCTGTTACTCGAACAAGATGGCTTTGCATTTTGGAATTTTCCCCTCACACAAAGCTATGGCTTCATACGACTTGGAGTATAATGCTTTTACTGTGCATTTTTTTGGTCCTTTTCGGGGCTCTTTCAGCCTCAGTTCTCATTTCATTCATAAAAAGCAGCGTGAACACTCTAAACATCTCCTTTTGTGTTCTGCAGAACAATGAAAGTCACATGGGTTTGGAATTGACATGAGAGAGGGTAAAGGGCGACAGTTTTCATCTTTGGGTGAGCCATTCCTTGCCTTCAACTGATTATTAACCCAATAACAACATGACAGGTTATATTGTATATGCCATTTTATAGCCATAACGGTTAGTCAGCCTTTTGACTAAATGACTGTGTTTATGTGTCAAGGATTACAAAATGAAAAACCAATGTCAAACACAATGCGACTGAACAGAACACAATGAGGCACGATAAAACAAAGCAGGATGATAAATATTTCTCCATCCTCTCTGATGTATTGTGTCTGTGTCAAAACAAACAGGAGCTAAGAGGCAGAAGCAGGAAACAGGCTGATGAGATTTGCACAGTGTGCTGTTATGGCTCAAACAATGGGGCCGAACAGACGAGAAACGGCCCAGTGATTCCTCACCGCCGGGCATGCGGAGTGAAGGGGTTCACATCGGGATTGGTTAAATGTCGGTTTCAACTGGACACAGATCTTGGATCTTGAAACTTAGACTAAAAGGTTTTTCCGTTTCTTACGGCTTATTCTGTAATACAGGGGCCCAAAAAAGTATTTGGACAAACTTTAAAATGTATGTAATAAAAAAAAAAAAAACGTGTTTAAAATTTGAAAACAATACATATACTGTTTTGAAATTATTATTTTGATTTTCAAAATAGTTTTATATTTACAAAAGATCTAGCATTATTTGTTTGTAGATGCATTTTGTTTTCAATACGGTACCGCTCAAAAGTTTTGGGTTGGTAAGATTTGTAATATTTTAGAAAAAAGTCTCTTCTGCGAACCCTATCTCATGCACTGTAAAAAAAAATATTTTCATGATTTGAAATCACAACTTTTTATCTTTTGTCAAATCAACTTCGATAACTTATGTGTGAAGATGACATACTATTTTGAGTTTCTGTTTATTAAACCATTCTTCTCCATTGTATTAACTCAAATTTTTAATTAAAACGAACTCAAAATTTTAAGGCAACAAGGTAACTTGCTTTTTTAAGTTAAACCAACATTTTAATTTACAGTGTGGCAATTTGAACGTAGCCTATTTTACAAGGTGGGTAATTCGTACAAATTCACATAACCTCACTCAAACGAATTCTTTTGTTTTTTTGCTAAATCAGACATATTTTTTTGAGTTGGCCAATTCGTATGAATTCGTACGAATGGCGTACCCCTGACCCCGCCCCTAAACATACTCATCACTGGGGTTTAAACAAATCGTACGAATTCGTGCAAATTAGCCACCTCATACTGACGTCATTGGTTGTGAGATAGCATTGCTTCTGCTCACCAAGGCTGCATTTATGTAATCAGAAATACAGTAATATTGTGAAATATTATTACAATTTAAAATAAGAGTTATGTATTTTAATATCCGTAAAAATGTCATTTATTTTCAGCATCTTTATTCCAGTCTTCAGTGTCACATGATCCTTCAGAAATCATTATAATATGCTGATTTGCTGCTCAAGAAACATTTCTTATTATTATCAATGTTGAAAGCTGTGCCGCTTAATATCTGTGAGGGAAGGAATAGGGGATTCAAAAGAATAGCATTAAGTTGAAATAGAAATATTTTGTAACATGACAAATGTCTTGATTCAGCAAGGACAGATTAATTGGATCAAAAAGTAAATAAAAATAATCTTACAGTAGTGTATTGTTATCTAATGCAATTAGATATAGGACCTATTTAATGAAATTCATCAGGTGTGACTTAAATTCCCAGCTTCTTTGTGGAGCTATATTATTATATAATTATAAAATTGGCTTACCTCTATCAGGAATCAAATCCACTTAGGTGCGATACCATACAGCGTTTAACTGAGCAGTAACAACAGGCCTCTTGACCGTATGGTCGCTAGGAGAAACTCTTCAGCTGGAAAACAGAGTAGAGGAATTGTTATGGTTCCCTGGATGAAGCCGTGTACAATGTGGATCACTGAGCCAAATTCCCTCACATACTTGGATGGAGTCCAGACTCTTTCCAAGACACATATTTCAAGAACTTGAGCTGTGAGCACAGAACAAATGTCACTGACTACCAGCAGCACCATCAGCTCATTTTAACATTCACATTTCCTTTTAAATTAGGGTGCATAGTTTCTAGAAAGGGCAAGTTGAATTATTAGATCAAGTTGCTGCCAGTATGATCATTTTATACTGCATGAAATGGTTTAAATGTGACATGTGTATTTTTTTCAGTTAAAATACTTTCCCTTAACCCAGTTAAATGTGCCATTCAACTATAAGTAAGCCTTTAGCAGGTTGAGCGTAAACACTGTGACTCTGCTTTATCATAAAAATATATCATATGGCTCTACTATACTGAATAGCAAATGTTGCTTGAAAAAACGTTTCAAAAATACATTGAAGATTGGAACTGCAATATTATTGAGTAAATAATGTTATAAATAAATACAGTGATGATAATATATGATAACTATAATAATAAAAATAACACAAGTTACGTAATAAGAGTTACTTTTTCAAATAAATGACTCAAATTATATGACTGACAGCTCTCCTGACACGTTGAGAGAAACTGCGTGTAAGGTGTTGTGTGTGCTGTGTGAACATGATGGCTATATTGTAGTTCTAGACTACAATCATTTCACGAGCAGAAAAACAGATTCAGTATTCTTCAAAATAAATAAAAAATAGTGGAATGGAAACTCAGTTATATTTACAGAAACTTGCAATAATTAAATATGGTAAATTACAGAAATATACTTTATGTATTTAATCTCACTTTATTAACCAATGTCTTTGCTGTTGATCTTCGATGATCCAATTCAACCATACCAATAAGCAAAAACAGCTTTAGACAGACATCACAATTGTGTTTAATTTTTTTGAGAGCCTGCTCACTGCAGAGCAAATAGGTGGAGCTTATGTCTAGCTCCTCCTTGTTAGACGTTCAGCGAGGAGGAGCCAATGTAATCTGGGCCTAATGGTTGGAGCTAGAATATCCAACCACATCCTAACCTAACCCTATCTACAACTCTATACCTCCACCCCATTAGACGTCCAGACAGAGTTGGAGCTGGACGTCATTTGACTCTGCAGTGAGTAGCCTACCACTTGTTTTTATTTTATTTGTATTGCTAAAGTAAGAGTGTTGCATTTTCTCTTCAATCCTATTCTTCTGCAATCCAGAATGGCAGCAGAGCTAAATGGTTTGATTGAGCTGCGTCCTCTACTGTAGCCTACAGATGTGAATTTGCATTTATTTTTTACATATATGTGAAAAAGCTT
The DNA here is from genome assembly GCF_949152265.1 of Phoxinus phoxinus. Classification (NCBI taxonomy): domain Eukaryota; kingdom Metazoa; phylum Chordata; class Actinopteri; order Cypriniformes; family Leuciscidae; genus Phoxinus; species Phoxinus phoxinus. Next base: position 10,282,892 of record NC_136878.1, on the reverse strand, counting down.
TTACATTTGCCAACATATAACTTTTGTTTTGTTGTGTGTGTGTGTGTGTGTGTTATTATTATAAAAAAAAACAAAAAACAAGCCCCAGCCCAGGTGAGAAAAGGTAACGCAAAAGTAACCACGCTTTCTCCGGTCCGCTGTCAATCCCAAAATGCACTACACGAGCGTGATCTCGACTTCCATAGTTAAAAACGCCAGTGGACACGCACCGTTAGATCGCGCGCTGCAGTTTCAAAGTGTGTACAACGTCATTGAACGTTTTTGCTGCTCTTGTTGCATTTACACGGGTTTTAACCAGCAGATGTCCTCAGCATGCTATGCTTTGAGTGAAGTTAGTGTAATCCATCATCGAATAATCTGACAGTGAATTTAGCTGAGGTAGTCAATAGTGGAATAATTAACAACACCTAGTCTTGTTCACCACAACTTCAAAGAAAGCAATATTGATAGAGCTGGATAGGCTACCTGAGGTAATAGGGTCTACTCACCATTTATTCAGACGGGTATGAATGATTGTTTTTCCATATTCATTTTCTTGAAAAGTGGCTTGGCTTGTCAAACTGGTGGATATTTCTGGACCTCAGCGATTAACTTCTCCGCAATGTCGTCTGCCATTTTAAATGCTTGCGCCCTTAAAGGGCACCTATTATGCAAAATTCACTTTTTCATGGCAATTGAACATGTGTTGGCAGTGTGTGTACACAACCACCCTATAATGATACAAATCCACCCAGTGCTTTTTTAAAAATCCCCATTAATCATAAGCACTGTCTCAGAACAAGCCGTTCTCAGATTCGGGCAATGTGACGTAGATTTGCACAAGCCCCGCCCACGACTGACACTGCAGTTTTAAGCCTGTTTTATATGGAAAGCCAAATGGTTCATATTTCGCGTGCTTTTGACCACCGTATTAATATTAAAACGCCGTCTTCATAACGCCGCCAGACGTTAAATAAGCGGCATCAGGCGATAAGTTAGCACACGTGTGGCGTCAATTTAACACCTATTGGCGAGTGGCGTTATTTTAAAGGGCACCTATTATGACATTTAAAATGTTCCTAATGTTGTTTAGGGAGTCCCCAACAACAGTTTTACATGCATGCAATGACAAAAAACACTTTTGTTTTCGTATAATATGCATTTATTTTTACCTGATTTGCTCACCGACTCCCAAATGATTCGTTCAACGACTCGTTTTTCAAACCCCTCCTTTGCGCGACGCTAATCTGCGTTGATTGGTCAGATGACCCAGCAGTGTTTACAGAGATAATACTTATTTTTAACACGGAGTACAATGATGCTTTTATCAATTAAATTGTATTATAATAATGATTATAGTCCACTGCTTTATAGTTTGTAGTAAAAAACGAAAAATAAGATAAATAATTTAATGTTATGTTAGCGAGCATAGCCCAGAGTTCATATTGTAAAAGCACAATCAGTCTTTGTTTGCGTTAGCCCGATGCATAAACATAACGTTTTTACAAAACAAAAAATGCAGTTACGTTACAGTTATTACTCTATTCTTTAGACAACTCCGAAAACAACGACAAACACTTCACATATCTCAATACAATTGTCATTGAAGACCTAGAAGCTAAACGGTGCTTACACAACAAACAAAATAATTATTAAGCATGCTACATAAAATATAAAAGCAAAAATTATTAATAACACTTACAGGTTGTGATACGGAGTGCAAGTGCAAATACACTTGGAACTGAACCTTCCTTCAATGTCAGCCGGCTCGCGAATCCAAGTTTGATTGCATTTAAAAAGCAATCGTCTTCAAAATGGCGCGAACAAAGCACAAGGCTCGGACTATACTTCTGTGGTATAGTTGTATACCGTATATGAATTGTAGCCACTTAGTCTTCAAATGCTCCTCCTTGGGCAGATGAAAAAAGTTTGCTTTTGAGCCGCACTTCAGAACACAGCGTCTCGTCGCCATGATGTTTTCCCTGCTGGCCTTGGAGACGAGAGCAATAAGTGGGCGTATCGTATTCAAATAACTTGACAAGTTGACGTCATCTAGTCAGAGAAAAAGCTTCGGTCTTCTAACGATTCATAAAAATGACTCAGAGTCGACTCTCACTTTTGAAAGACAATAACTTTATATACGGTGCACTTTCATATTTCAAACTTTGCAGGATGTTTTTGTTCACTTAGATCTATGTTACACACTACATGAAAGGTAAATTTCAAAATTCCATAATAGGTGCCCTTTAACGCGTGGCGGCGTGTGGCGCTAACTTATCGCTGACGCCGCTTATTTAACGTCTGGCGGCGTTATGAAGACGGCGTTTTAATATTAATACGGCGGTCAAAAGCACACGAATTATGAACCATTTGGCTTTCCATAGTTTTATGCTTCTGCGTCAACTCCACGCCGTAGCTACGCCGTTACTCCTACGGCGTCGTGGCCGTTTTATGGTTCTGCGTCGGGTTGTGTTGCATCGCGGTGCATTTCACCGCGAGAACGCTAGGGGGGGCGGTATCACAGCCCTTGTGGTCTGCGTCGCCTCGACGCGTAGTTAAATTTTTTTGGAGGTGCACGTCGAGCTACGGCGGAGGGGGCGGAGAGGGGTTCGCGTCAACGCAGAAGGGTCTGCGGGGGTACGCAGTCGATTCGACGCAGAAGCATAAAAAGGCCTTTAGTGTAGCTGTGTATGTTCATGATAATGAAAGTGAGAGAGAGATAGTTTATGGATAATACTTTAATGCACACTTTTTATGAGAATTCAACTCTTACAGTGATTTTCTGGAGTAAAACTGACGCTTTTGTGTGATGTACAATAAACTTCATTGAACTCATCAGTATAGTAGCTATACAGTATTCTGCCCATCGTTCGGACAAGGTCCGCTACAGCAGGTTTGTATCAATACTGGATAAAAGCAGATGACAAATATCTTATAACCGCAATTAAACTATAGGTCCTGTTCTATTTCCATACAGCATTCTCTGGCTCTGTTGACTCTGGGTCAAAATGAACACTACTGAGAGTTTCTGTTTTGATATTATTATTCTGTGTGATTGAGATTGTCCTGACTCCTGACAGAGCGCGTGAGGCTCCGCCCTCTGGGCCAGCAGCTCATTTGCATTTAAAGAGATACACACTAAAACGGTGCGTTTTTTGAGCCCCCAAAAGTGACAATTTAATCAAGGTTTTTTTTTTTTTTTTTTACTGTTGGGTATTTTGAGCTAAAACTTCACATACACACTCTGGGGACATCAAAGACTTACCTTACATCTTGTGAAAAGGGGCATAATAGGTTCCCTTTAAATTAGAATGGATTCTGATTGGCTGTCAGTCTGTCAAGTGTTTTATCGTTAAACTGGAAAAAAAATCGTTACAAAAGTGATCCCGCGATATAGTTTCTCTATATCGTTACCGTTATAGCTGTGGTCTGAATTCTGCTATTCTTAAATATTGAGAATATTTTCTTTAATATTGAGAAGATATTTAGAACTATACCTTTATCGTTATTGTCCTTAAAGGGATAGTTCACTTTAAAATGAAAATTCTGTCATCATATACTCACCCTCAAGTTATTCCAAACCTGTATGAATTTCTTTCTTCTGCTGAACACAAAGGAAGATATTTTGAAGAATGTCAGTAACCAAACAGTTAACTGGTCCCATTGACTGCCATAGTATTTTTTTTTTCAATTATGAAAGTCAATGGGACTAATTAACTGTTTGGTTACTGACATTCTTCAAAAGATCTTCCTTTGTGTTCAGCAGAAGAACGAAATTCATACAACTTGAGGGTGAGTATATGATGACAGAATTTTCATTTTAAAGTGAACTATCCCTTTAACGCAATATTGTAAGGCATTATTTAAAAGTAACTTTCCCCAACAACAAATGTTTCCGAAAAATAAAAGTAGGCTACAACAATGAGACACATTCTTATAACCTTTCACAATTTCCAAAAGACTATAGACGGAGACTATAAAACTACAATCCATGTCTTGTAATATCAATGCACATAGCCTAAGCCTAGTCTTGAAATGCGTCTGCATCTTAATAGATTCCATGTTTGAGAAGGGTGGAAAGACTTTGGCTTTCTCTTGTTGCTATCCTTGCCAGCGATAAGCAAACCTTGGATAGTTTGGAGGGAATGTCAATGGTTTATAAATTGCATTTGGCAGTAGATTCTGATTTAAAAGAAATAGCTACTAAAATGATCAACATAAAACACCCATTTTGAGACAGACAAAGCATTGTTCAAGAAGTAGAAAAAAGGGTGAAGAAAGATGCTAACCACAAAAGTTGAATTATCTGATTTCAGTTAACTCCTGGTGTTTTAAATAACATTCATGCAACAATGATTTTCAGCTTCATATGATATTGATTTTATTGTTAAGTGTCCATTTAAATGCATAAATTGTCAAACTTTCAAATTTGTTGTGATGTTTGGCAGACAGCCTTATTTAAATGGAATAATAACTGAACCCGCTCTATTGATGTTTGCCTCCGGCTTGTGAATACTTTATGCTCATGGGTTATGTGTCATTTAGAAAATAATATTTATCAAAAGACAGTCCATCTAGTAACCTATTGTAAAGTGGTTTGCTTAGGGGCATAACAGCCCTTGAGCAACTGTTTAGTAATGATCACCTCATCTGGGGTTTAAACCTTATAGGTCTTTATTCAAATCACTACTTTATACGAAATGCTCATCAAATAGCATTACCCAAGCCTCAATCCCATAAAGCAACAATTAGATATCAAATATAGCATGCTGTGGCATTCGATCTATTAAAACACATCTTATTCATCAAGACATTCAATATTTTCATGCGCATAAAAAAACGAATCAGCACAAATGTTTTCAACATTGACGATAATAAGAAATGTTTATTGATTGAATAATTTTTTAAGGATCATGTGACAAGCAGTAGGCTATTTTATATTGGAATACTATTTCACAACATTATGGACTTGGTGAGCATAAGTTATTGCACCCCAAACTTTTGAACAGCATGCAAAGGAAGCTTTACAATGATAGCAATAATTATAATATAATATGTTTCTGAAAAATAAAAGTACAACAATGGGACATTTCTCTAATAGAAATGTACTAATTACATATTCGGTAACACTTTACAACGTTTCCATTTGCTAATATATATTAATCAACAATGAAAATACATAATACTTAAATTCGTAGTTAATGTTAATGTCAAAAATCGAAAAAGTGAAGTAACAATGAACAGTTATATTTTTTATTTAACGTTGACAAAGATCTAAATACTGTAAAAAAAAAAAAAAAAACTATACTAATGTTAGTATATGAGACCTTAAAGGAGAACTCCGGTCAATTTTAACATTGAGCTCAATTTTTAGTAAATTTGGAGTGCTGTCAATACAGAGAACAACGACAAAAATCGGTGTTGCCTACACTGTGTTATCCTATTTTTTAAATTTGCACCCTATTGACTTGAATGGGGCAAGTTTTAAACCTGCTTTTTTCCTCTTAACATATTTGATGTGTCACTACAAGTGCCCAGCCATGTTGAGTGATTCCTTAAGAGTGAACACGAGTGAATCTGACTGCAGTAGATGTGAAAAATATGAATAAAAATGATGTTATATCAGCCAGCGCACATACCTGTATTTAGTTCCTGTTTTCGGTGGAAGTCCAAAGTAGTCGATTGTCGAGTTCACGCGCATAGGTTTAGTTACTATGATCACGCGCGTGAACTCGACAATCGACTACTTTGGACTTCCACCGAAAACAGGAACTAAATACAGGTATGTGCGCTGGCTGATATAACATCATTTTTATTCATATTTTTCACATCTACTGCAGTCAGATTCACTCGTGTTCACTCTTAAGGAATCACTCAACATGGCTGGGCACTTGTAGTGACACATCAAATATGTTAAGAGGAAAAAAGCAGGTTTAAAACTTGCCCCATTCAAGTCAATAGGGTGCAAATTTAAAAAATAGGATAACACAGTGTAGGCAACACCGATTTTTGTCGTTGTCCTCTGTATTGACAGCACTCCAAATTTACTAAAAATTGAGCTCAATGTTAAAATTGACCGGAGTTCTCCTTTAAGGTAAAGTGTCACCACAAACTCTTACATCCTGAAGACATTCAATATTTTGTGAAACTTGCACCGTGAAGGAAAGTTAATGTCCTCTACAGCATGTCCTCTGTGTCTCAGTTACTGTATTTGGCATTGGTTTTAATTCGGTCTTACGAGACCATGTGCGGTGAGACAAGTGCTCCGTCCCCGAGGCGAGTCACAGCTGCTACTGTGGACAACATAGATGCCAGTTTCAGAGATGATGCCTGCAGAAAACAGCAATGACCTGGCTGATGAGCCTAAAATGAAATAATCCCTAAAAAAAGAGACTAAAATCAAGGCCAAACATTGACAAACAAAGAGATAAATGTGTTTACTGCACTTACTCGCTTTCCTAAACCAATCCAGTGTGTTGCTCTTCCACATTTGTGACACCTGGACTGCTTTCAAAGCCTCCCACAGACCCAGCGCTGTATGGCGGTCCTGTTCCTTCTGTTTTTTATTTGACGAAGAGTAAACTCAGACCCGAGTGAAGAGAAACAGAAACAACAGGCTCGAGGCTGTGGGCGGCAGCATCACCTCACTTTAAAAGTTATGAAATAAATCAACAGCATGCAATCTGTTAAAACACAAACAGCCTTTTCTGCATTTCCGAGAAAAAACTCTGTGTGCTGCTGGCTGCAACGTAGTGGAGAACACATCTTTCAAATCCTGAGGAAGAGGTTTGCGTGTAGCCATCGGCGTTATTCATTAGCTTGGCATCGGCTTGCTGCAAAGAGTCAAACTGGTGGCATTACTCACAGGCTCGCTGTAGGGTCCCTCCATAAGAGTGGGGTTTTATATGTGTGCTTTCAGGAAAGCCAACACATGGGATGGATTACACAGGCATTCAACTCTGCACTCCGCTTTCAGCCGGATTGAAACTTTACTCTAAAAGTTGAAGGGTTTGGGGTTAGTGGGCAGTATGTGGCACAAAATAATAGGTACCTTAATACATCATAATGAACTGAAAAAGACAATAACAACAACAACAAAAAACAATAACAAATCAGATCTCAAATAATCAAAGGAAGGAAGGAAGGAATGAAAGGAACAAGATTTTTAAAAAATATATTAAGAATGCATTAAATTGATCAAAAGTGATAAAGACATTCAAGATTTCTATTTTAAATAAATGCTGTTCTTTTGAACTTTGTTCATCAAAGAAGCTTGAAAAAATTATAATTTGCAGTTACCACAAAAATATTAAGCAGCACAACTGTTTTCAACATCAACAATAATAAGAAATATTACATAATGATTTCGGAAGGATCATGTGATACTGAAGACTGGAGTAATGACTGCTGAAAATTCAGTATTACCACCACATGAATACATTTTAAAATAAATGAAAATAGAAAAGAGTTGCATTAATATTTCACAATATTACCATTTTTACGGTATTTTTGATCAAATAAATGCAGCCTTGGTGAGCACTTGCCAGAACCCAAACTTTTAAACTATATACACACACACAATTTGTTTCTAAGGAATATAAGAAAAAATATCAGAGACAAGGTTGACTTTTAAACTCCTTTAAGACTCCTGAGCTATGAAACAGTAACCCGAGCATTAAATGTTTCTCTGGGCATGCATTCAATGCGAATAGACCACGCGCTAACCATTTAGCCACATACAGTGGTTAAAATAGACCTGTATAATACCCATCTGAGTCAGATTGCTGTGCACCCCAGACTGCATTAGTATGTACATATTTAGCCCACATATTCAAGTCATCGGGCAGCATTCAAGATGAATAACAATCAAACTCAGAGGCAGCAGGCACAGCACAGCAGCGAACGTCCTGTGGTCTTACGCGGGCCTTAATTAGTGTGTCCTTCATCCTGTCTTCCTCTGGGCCTCTGGTACCTCCAAGGCCCTCTGCAGATTAATTACAAAACACCAGGCAATCATATTGATTCCATTCAGCCCAAAGACAATGCTCATGACCTTAAACCTGGACGGTGACAATGCTCGCCAACCTTGCACGCTGACCTGAAACCAGTTTTGTGTTATTCATTATAAGTCAAGTCACCTTTATTTATATAGTGCTTCATACAATACAGATTGATTCAAAGCAGCTTCACAGTAATAAACAGGAAAATAACAAGACACGCTGAAAAATGAGTAAATCATCAGGAGCCATGGGAATTATTATATATATATATATATTTTTAAGTGACAGTAGCCATTGACTTTCATTATATGAATCACCAAGGACCAAGGTTTCAGCTAAAAATCTTCTTTACTCTTCTACTGAAGAAAAAAATGACACCATCTTGGATGGCCTGAGGGTGAGTAAATTAACAGCAAGTTTTAATTTTTGGGTGAACAATCTCTTTAAGTGTCTTTTAAACCCTAAGCAAGCCAAAGACGACAATGTGTTGCATTTCTTTAAGAGGGAATGTTGGATTAATATCAGATGTAGTGGACAGGTTTGATTGCAATTAATTGGTGCTCCGTCTCAAATTGTCCCTTAAACTTTTTACTCTGCATGCCGAATGTTTATATGGGCAGCAAGCCAGGGGTCAGGATTTAGCATAGAGTATTTTTTAAAGCATGTAGATGTGGATAAACTGTATATTGGTGAGTCAATCTAGACTGATGCATTGCTACCATCGCAGTACTGGTGCATTGGACAGGTGGGGCAATAAGTGGGCCAGTTAAATTTGAGACAAAGTCTGCCAAAACCAGCATGAAAACGGGGACAGCTGCTGAGATGACATCACTGGCCCCGTCTGCTCGAAGTGTGCCAATAGTCTATTAAATTGAATAAACTGCAAACATAACTTCAGCTTAAAATACATGACTCAAACTGTTTTTGAGCACTAAGAAGTTTTGAAATTTACCAGTCTTTCCCTCGCGTTGCACGTCATTCCAAGCACGAGTCATTTGGAGAAAATGCGTCTTTCCTCGTGTAGTCCAGTAGAGACTCCTGTGTGGTTCAGTCTACTTCAGGGGGCTTCAACAAATATTTAAAACATTTTGTGAAAAAATTGAAATGAAAGCTTTAGCGCAAGTTCTGCCGGGAAGACTCAATTGTTGCGTCACTTATTATCTTCTCATCTATCCAATCACGTTCTAATACTAGAAGAATAAAAGACCCGTACTTACACTTGTCTGAGTTCGCAGATGCTGACGCTTTCACTCACCTCCATCCACCCCCAAGATGGTTTCTTCCCTCCACCAATAAGATGGGTTCTTCCGTCTATCCTCCCTATCACCGCAGGATGGCCCCTTCTCCTTCAACCTCCCCACCACCACCAGGATGGTCCCTTCCAATACCTCACAGGAGGTCGGCTGCGCCTCCGCCTTCATCTTCAGGCAGGAAATGCTGAATCCGTACCCTCGGATTGCGAGTTACGGACGGGGCATACGCCAAAGAACTTTATTGCATATATTGCTTGCTGGGCTGTTAATAAATGCATAATCGTTAAGTATCTATTCTCCCGAGTCTTTCTGGTAGAAATACATTTACCTAGCTTCAACCAAAGCTAAAGTTAAGAAGCAAAGCATTGATTGACATCGGTATTGATTGAAATAATAATAATATTAATTTGCTACATTTATAAACAGGGCTTTTCTCTACACTCAAAGGGCTTTACATATGGAAGGGGGGAATCTCCTCAACCACCACCAATGTGGATAGGAGATGGAGTGATGAAGCCAATCAGTATATACATGGTGATGATTAGGAGGCCATGATGATGGATAGATGCAATGGGCAAATTTGGCCCCCTACTCTTTTTCGAAGGACATCCTGGGATTTTTTATGACCACAGAGACTCATAGTGTCCCCATCAATATACTGGGGCTTTAGGCCACAGATCACAGGGTGAGCACCCCCTACTGGCCTCACTAACACCTCTTCCAGTAGCAACCTAGTTTTCCCAGGAGGTCTCCCATCCAGGCACTGACCAGGCTCAACCCTGCTAGGCTTCAGAGGACAACCAGTCTCGGGCTAGAGTGATATGGTTGCTGGTGCAAACAGCCCTAATAGCTTTACAAACAAGTCACTCTAAGCAGCAGGTTTTGCTTCTTTCGTCAGACAGACTTGCACTCGAATCCAAACAGAAGAATAAAGTTTAAAGGTGAACTATGCAGGTTTTTTACAGAGTTATTGGAATGGTTGTATTACCTTTTTCGGGTTGAATGGTGGTCGTCTCGCACCCCCCATCGCGTGTGAGCGGAAAAACCACCCTTGCAACTTTGGGCCGGTGGCATTACTCACAGGCTCGCTGTACATCTCGCGATGTAACTAATTGCTTTACGGCAAAAAAAAAATGCTAAAATTATGTCATTATTGCGCTCCCTCATGCTGTTGGAACCTGAATGAAAAGACGTTGTAAAGAATGTCCCGTCTGCTTTGATGTCGTTGATCTACTAGCCTCTGGTATCTGAGAGTCACCAACAAGTTTTTCGACAGTGATGTCAAATATCTATTCCGAAGCTGTAGGGGGAGCTCTATAGAGAAAAAAGCGAGAATACAGCGAAGAAATTCCCTAAACTGCATAGCCCTGCTTTAATTCAACATATGTACACAGATTCAACATTACTGTGATACAACATTGACGCTATAAAGTGCTCAGTTTTTAAACACCCTGTGAATACACAACAAGAACAGTTCGCTCTCTGTTAATAGAGAAGTATTTCCTGTTAAAACAGTAAGTTTGGCTTGTATTTCCTTCTTTATTTCTTCCTTCCTTCGACAATATGATTTATATCTGCCACAGATGTAATTCATATTTTGGTCCATTTTTCTAGAAGATAAAAACTGTACATTCAAGATGTATATTTCCATTAATTTTGTCAATGTTTAGGTGTACACTAGCAAACAGATGACTTCAAAACTAACAAACATTGAATAAGCACCACAAAACTCTCATGTTTATTTCCTGAGGTCTTTAAACCCCAGAATATGATAAGAAATTATGTGAACTTTAGAAAGATCCCAACCAATACAGGACAGCAGACCAATAAATCTTGCACTATCGCACTGACCTGGTTAAGAGGGAGGAAGTTTGAGTTACAATAAGGATGTTTGTGTTCTGCATTCAGATAAACTTCTGCATCTTTTTCAGTTTTACACGTTATAAAGCAGACATGCAATAATAGAGTCACTGTAGTCTGCTGTCCTAAAGAAAGCTTAATGTGTGTGCAATGAGTCACAGAAAAAACCCCATCCACGACAATATAGAGAAGTTTGCTTGTAAATCAGAAAATGTCCCCAGGGAAAAAGCCTTTGATTTGTGTACGAGAGGAGGAAGGAAAGCGAGAGAGGTAGAGAGAAAGGGAGAGAGGACAAAAGATAAATTATTCAGAGGACATTAACATGAAAGGGTTGGGGACAGGGTGAAGCTGAACGCTCTCTGATAAAGTACCGGTGCGGATCACACAAGAAGAGGGTCATTGTGGGCCCTAATATACAAAACCTTCTAGAGGCCCTGAGAGATCTGTCTTTGGTCAAGGGGAAATAAATCCTGCTCCACCTGTGAGGTGAATTATTGACATTGTAAGATTGTCTTACTTAAGATACTAAAGCGTTCACCGCCCTTCTCTTTATTGAGAAACAAAAAAAAAGCCATTGTAATCAGGGTGTGAATTACACAATGGCCTTTGGGGGTGCCTGAGAGTCGGGTAACAGCAAAAACATTTATTTCATAATGTGATTTACCCCCCCCCTCCCCCCTCCCCCACTTCAATGAAAGATGTGCATTTTTTTGAATGAAATATCAAAAGGATAAATAATGCAGGTTCATTTTACAGCCATCTTTGATCATATTTCCCAGGGGTGCCAATAATTCTGACCACAACTGACCTGAGTTGAATGTGTTTTCTCATTTGCACTGTACAGAACAACAGCAAACATTTAGCAAAAAGATGAACTCTGTGACAGTGATTAGCACAACATCTCTATTTCTCAAAAATCCTTCAGTGCTGTTTGTAATAAACCGTTCAAACCATTCGCTTGGGGAGTTTCAGAGCTGCTAGCCCCAACATCACTGAACATCTCATTTAAGCACCAGCTGATGAGAATGTGATCAGATGTGATCACCGGGGACCAATTATGTATATTGTTTCATCTTTAATGCTCTTATATTTGCGCTCTGAAGGCATATTCGTGTAAAATCCATCAATTTCATTTGACATAATATAACCTACAAGCTTGTTTGTGTATCATTAGCAGTGCTTTTCTCCTCTAAAGGCCACATTAACTGAGCGGCTCGTGTGCAATGCAAGCCAAGGAGGAAATCAATAATGAGGCACCACTTGAATATCAAAATATCCTCCACTGCAGACACCATATAAAGGTCCCAATAATGAATTCATGCGCGTATTACACAACAATACGCTCTAAAAGCGGTAAAACTACAAAGAACTTTGGATCAAAGACAACCCTAATGAGTGTGGAGCTTACTGCAAAGTGGAAGCATTTATTTAGACGCTTGTAAGGGAAAAGAGCCGTAGCAATATATATTAAGCCTACGTTTTACTGACAAACTAAATGTATTCGTTAAAATCATTCAGGCTTGTTTCTTGTCTTAGAACGTTTTATCTCTGGTTAGATTCTGAAACAAATGAAACAAAAAGTTGATTTCTGTGCAACAATTCATTCAAGCCACTTGGCTTATAATCTAATTTGTGATAAAACATGGATGTTGCCACAAAATGTAGAGTAGTTGCCTGAGCCTCCATAGGGAACATTAGCATAGCATTCTATGTTACTTACCCTTGATTGAGCGGAATCCACAGAGATCCAACCACACGGCATTCCATTAGTGGAATGGTTGTTCTGGAATAAAACCAACCATAATACCAAATAAGCAATCAAAAATGTCATGTATAGTTTTTACCGATATTAAAATAGAAGCAAATAAAACAATCTGTGTGGTGATCCAAACCGTATCTTGAGTCAAGCCACAAAAATGTTCAAGGAAGGATGATATCAAACAAATTATGTATGCCCTGCAAAAAAAAAAGAAACACATTTATGGTGATTACCCATGCAGTAAATAATGTTTTGGCTTCGTTCACAACCCATTGTTTTATCCCACCCTCTTTTAAGAAATAGAGTGTGAGAAAGCTTCTAGAAAGTGGAAATGACTTTCTTTCTTTTTTTTACCCATACTCCCTGGTAATGAAAAGGAAATGACAATTCATACCTCCTCCATCAACCTGTCCGTATCCGTCACCATCTGTGTTCGTACATCCCAAAACATCAACGTTCCACACTTACCCACCACACTGAGCCGGAGGGAATGGTTTGTTTGCCAGAGAATGCTCCCTAAAAACCCACTAATCCTGTCGCCATGACGACGACAAAAAAAAAAAAAAAACCTGCCAAAAATGGAACCGAAATTCACAAAAAAAGTCTCTAATGGCTAACAGACCATATCTCCTCTCTTAGCTGGAGGATCAGAGTGAGCTGACAGGAATTTGGACAATAAATGCTGTCTTCATTTCCTATAAGGCCAGAGGGAAACACGTCTGAGCCACTGAACTTTAGCCGAAGGAGAATTTATATAATCTAACCTTGCTCATCTTACATTATCTTGTAAAGACTCCCTTCTACAGCAGCTTTTTCATGTTTGGGTGCTTTTTAAAAGATTTAGATGGCAAAAAGCCTTCATTTGAGGGAATAATCACCAATCGAACATCGCCGAATGCACATAACTGTTGGTAGGGTCAAAAAACGAAGAACATTTGCCCTTCAGCTTTGGCCTCCTGGTGCAAGAGAAGTAAATGATGTCTAAATCTGTTTTTCCATGGTCTGATACTTTAACCAGAACATGAGTTCACCTTTAGTCCAGGTCCTTGACGGCCTTACCGCAACCGAGTGAATGCGTGACAGAAAATCAATACTAAATCAATTCCTCAGTCTGTTAGGTAATAACAAGCTAAGGAGGCACTCTGAGAAATATGGCTTTCAGACCTCTTTAATTTGTCATAATACAAGAGAGGAAAAGCAAACAAGATTATCCATTCCTGAGTCCCCAATTCTGGTCGTCTAGCTGACACCAGAGAAAGGATGGCTGTGTAATTTAAAGGGGCAGCAGTCCTGTATATGGAGTCTCCAGTCAGGTGAATCCAATTTGGAAATTGCACTGCACGTAATTGGATCCCAAACTTGTCCAGCTCAGGTGTATTTGTGCTTTTAATCTAGCATGAGTGATCTTATCTGATGTCCAGAGCGAAAGGTCTTAAACTTCACTCTGGTTTGAGATACTTCCTGGGGAAAAAATGGATTGAGATTTGCATTTCCCAGTGTTTGCAAAAGAATAGTGTAAAAACTTTGCTGTCAGATTCTAGCATCGGAGAGTAACTAAATACATAAATACTAAACCTAAATACATTGATGAGAAAATGAAAAGTCTGTCATCATTTACTCACCCTAATGTTGGTTCAAACTCATATGATTTTCTTTCTTCTGTGGAACAAAAAGATGATATTTGAAGAATGTTTCAGATGAATATCCCACCCACAAAAAACATTTAATCATCAACAGTTTAGAAGGCCCAAATGCAGGAATAAAAGGTTATAAATTATAATATATTATATCTAATATATTCAAGACAGCACCCATCACAATTCAGTAGGCAAATACATACAGTATAAGGGGGAAAAAAAAGTGTGCAAATATCAAGATGATTTCATCACTGTTTGTTACATTTTGAATGTTTATATTGGTTTAATTAGTGGAAAGAAGTTTTATATTTAGGATTAAGATAGTGATGATACCCAACCAAGATGACTGATTTCAGGGGTCATCGAAAGATTTAGTAGGCCTTATTAAACCTATAAATGACACAGAAATAATGACTGTAAATGACCTAGAAAAACCTATAATCATTGATCAGAAATATGAAAATTGAGGAAGGCCCATCTCAGCCAGTCAAGCTGTTAAAGTCGCGATGAAACAGAAAAAGTGACAGACCTTTACTTTCACATTGTGATGTACATCCAAGTGAAACCTATTATCGAAAAATAAAAAATGTGAGACGGGAACTTGATTCTATACATTGGTTGTTGATTGGATGGAGGCAGATCTGAATGCAAGCTTGAGTTCATTTTTAAGGAAGTTTCACCAGAAGATTGAGTTGACATTTTGCTAAAAGATTACGAGGTCAAAACCAATAAAAAAAAAATGAAGCATGCATTGTTTACAATAAGGTCAATGATAAGCATTTAGGAAATATTGGATCATCGGAAAACATACCTGTGGCCACATTTCAGCAAAATGATATTATGTTGGTTCTTGCATGTTTCGTGAGACTTTCAAATTGAAATGTCAAGTAAAACCACGATCAGTTTTATCTGAAACAATTTGACGTGAATCTGGCAAAATTGTATTACTCTGATTGGTGTACGTATCGCAGTAGTTGTGAAATGAAATGTCTGGTGAATAATGCTAAAAGGTTAATGCTCTATCACATTTGAAAATAACGTACCACTTACTCTAAACTCTTAACTCATAGAATTAACAGAAGCAAATGCGAGTGTGTGTGTGTGTGTGTAATAATGGTAAACTATATCCAAAACAATGGTGTTGATAAAGGATGTGGCGGTACCTGTGAAGAAACAAAAAAAAGTTGGTTAACACTACATTAGAACAAACCCCTAAGCAGAATATCAGTATGTGCTGCCTTGCAAGCTCTGTAAATATTTCGTGTTATCAGGATCAGATCAACAGGATTATCCAGGAATGAGGAATATTCCTCAGAGCACTTCAAATCAGACACAGCTGTTAATCAGATGTTTAAAGCCTTTTTCCCCCTCACAAATCCTCTTACACTCTAGGCCAACTCATTGTGCCTTTTAACAGATGCTACACACTTCTTTTAATCATTTGCTGTATCTGTGAAAAGCACTTAGCGCTTCATGATAAAAAGAGATAAAAAGTGGTTCTTTTTAGCGTGCTGCTTTCCAGTGAGTTTCTAGCCTAACCATTCTAACATAACTGCACTAGATGAATATCAGGTCCCTCAGTATGAGGCAGGGCCGATGGGAAAGAGCCCGTCACATCCCTGCTTTGCGGTCGAGGAGTTTTAACCACCAATGAAGTGGGGCAGCACGGGCGCATTAATCAAAGCGAAAGGTCAGCCGAACAAGCCAATTTGCAGACAGCTCAACTAGACCTCTCTGGAGAAACGGATAGCCTACATCCCTCTTCTCTGAAACACACAGAGCTGAACGAATAGACTGAGACTGACTTTGGCCTGTGGGTGAAGCTGGTTCAGTGAGTATCATGCGAGTGTCTTAGCGGTGTTGTTCCAGGGGTATTTCACAAAAAGCTGCTTTGCATCATTAGGTTAAGTGCTCTACCTTCTAGAACAATTTCATTGAGAGTCCAGAATTCGGAGAAAATTGAAAACAACTTAACAACAGATTAGATGCCGCGGAAAAATATCCTACTGGTTGCATCTAGCCGAAGGTTCAGGCTTGGCTGACAAAGGCGGGCAAAGAAAAAGGTTGGAATTAATCGTCAGTTTATCGATAAACTGATCATTTTAGAATAATTATTTCCAAAAAAAAAAAAAGCTACAGACTTGCTTTGCCACTATTTTCTTAACAACATCAAACCTGTCAACTAAAAACTGTTTCCCCTGACAATCTAAAAAATGCATACTTTTACTCACCTTCATGTCATTCCAAACCTGTATGACTGACTTTCTTCATGAGATGAGATAAGGACTGGACTTTTGAAGAATGTTAACACTGGTCTTTTTCATAAAGTATCAAAAATAGTCCAAATAGTTTTCAGAATCCAAAGTCATAACTTATTCAATCTTCTTGGAGTGTTGCTATTGTTACATGACACAAAATAATCAATTGCATTTGGCATCACTGAATTTGAATATGAATCCGAAAAATTAGGGTTGGTAAGATTTTTTAAAATGTCAACAAGTAAAACTAGCAATATTGTGAATGTGAAATATTACAATTTAAAATAAAGGTTCACATAATTTGAACCTCAAGAAACATTTATTATTATTATTATCATCAATGTTAAAGCGATTGTGATGCTTAATGTTTTTGAGGAAACCGTGATCAAGTAAAACATTTTCAGGATTATTTGATGAGTAGTTTATTTGAAATAGATTTTTTTTGTAACAGTATATATACAAGTCTTTACTGTCACTTTTGACCAAACATTATAAAAAATATTTACTGAATATTTACTGAATGCTTTTTGAGAGCTTTGGTGGAGTATATTCTTTTTGCATGAATAGTGACCTAGATTACTTATTTTCACATTAGAAACCTCATTCACATTATAAAACACAATAGCAGTTCTTGTGGTTTCCTTCCGAGTTTGAAAATCGCATCAAAACTGGATCAAACTCTTCCTTTATCAGTTGTTTTTCAAACAGCTCTGTCTCAGTTTGCTGCGACATTTGCCTGGGAAGCAAAAAAATAAAAAATAATAATTAAAGTCCGATTCAAAACTCATGCTCAATTGAAGCAGACAGATTCTTGTAAATACACCACGTTCAACGTATAAACATGCATCATGTATTTATTTATTTCACATACTCCATATGACAAAAGTAGTAAGAGTTGATTTATAGGCCTACAGAGAAAACAAAGCGCAGCTGGTGACAAACGCTAGCAACCAGATTGTATATTTTACATCTTTATTGCTCACTAAAACAGTGCAGCACGTTCTGTAGATAAAGTCTCTCATACATAAAATGCAGTGCAGGTTTTATGATTCAAACACAATGCCTTTCTTCAGACAACTCCACTTACAGCATGTCCTCGGTTTACCTCGTCTTTTTAAACAGGCCGAGACAGTTACCTGGGAGGCATTTCTTTACAATCGAATAAATGGAGCACCACTCTGATCATCTGTCTCTTTTTCCTCCACTGAGCTGGCCATCACACATTACATTTGTTGTTTAAATAAGCGTTAATTGCATTAGTAGTTGATCGAGAACACACAGTAGAGGAACTTTACCCAGAGGCTCAATTACAAAAGCCTGTGAGAAAGAGGCCTCCACATGATGCAAACGTGACAGGATGGTGAAAAATACAGTGTTATATATAGCTCACTCCACAACCCAGAAAAATGAAATTCCCAATGAACTGTCACAACCTCTTTTCTCTGGGTCTCAGAATAGGCCAATTTACACAGCCTGGGGTGGCAGGACTGATGAGTGAAAGGTAGAAAAGCTCACTCTTCATCTTACTTGATTCAAATGCCACTCATCCGAGCTCTTGTTTTCCAGTGAAATCAGCTCTAAAGTGAGAGACGTGGACAGGCCTCTGCATATGACTGATGACATTTATTTTAGATTCCAGTATTAGCTCTGCTCCCATTAGAAGAGATTACTAGAGGATAAGTGCTCTTTTCGGCATGAAATCTCTGTCTCTCTGTTGTGTGGTTTTGTGAGGCGCTTCACACACACCAGCCAGCTGGCAGCACTGTTACAGTTTCACTGCCAGAATACAAAGATTACTTGACATTCACGTTCAATCTAACCTCTGACATCTCTGCAATGATCTCTTGCTCTTTTGCTGCACTTTTTAGCACTGTAATAATGTTTCATCGGGTAACCAACCTAAAAATAATGAACCTAATTACGGTCACGGACTATTCCCCATGATCCTCCCTGGCACCTGATAACCCACACATGTCCCTCATGCAGCACTCCAAACACCACACTATAAAACCCCAGCACTCTCACTCAGGCTGTGTCCGAAATCACCCCCTAGGCCTAGACCTTTAAATAAGGCACTATTTGAGGGGACAGCCATTTGTAGTGGTGTCCGAAACCATAGTGGACGTTATCGAGTGTGTGGCGAGGAGGACGAGGGCCGTGAGAGAGCGGCGCGAGGCCGGTGGCGTGATTTCTGATGAGCGACACCTGCGCGACGCACCGGTCTTGTATCTCTCACGGAGGAGCGGAAGCATAAAAGGAGAAGTATTTTTGTATTTGTTTATTTATTTATTATTACAATTCTTGAATGTTCGCTGGTTCCCGCCTCCTTCTTCCCATAACATCTGAACTGCGTTACACTGGTGCTGAAACTCGGGAAGGAGGAGGAACGCGCTGTCAAAGATCACTCGCTGCTGTGGGGAATCCGCGGTGCCATCGAGCGAGCAGAATCCGTCGCCATGGACGCTCAAGGCAGTGCGCTGGAGTGAGTTGCTAGGGGAGGCGGTCGAGCTCGCTGCCGGCCGCCTGGGTGTTGGAGGGGCGGCTGCCGTCCGTGAGGGAGTGGAGGAGTCGGTGCCGTTCGCCGGAGCCTGCTGCCATTGCCATGACGGGGTGGAGCAGGGAATGGGGGACTCCTGCCGTCTGCCCAAACCCGGAGGAGCCGTCACCATCCACCAGGCGGCGGAGGAGTGTCGAGCCATCCACTGACGGTTATCCAGCGCCACCGACAGGCACCGCAGAGAAAATCACCCAGCTGGTGGAGGATCAGATGGCAGTGCGTTGTGGGAACCAAGATTTTTTTCCCCTCTCTCCGCTCATGCTTCCGTCTCCTTTTCTCTCAGCTCTGTCCATACCCCCAGGTACCGCAGCCGCCGTGACCAGTCCCCACGGAGGAGTGGGTACCCCCGGCCTGCGAGGAGAGATGGGGCTATATGGCGAGCAGGACGAGGCGCTTTGCTGATGAGCGACACCTGCGCGACGCACCGGTCTTGTATCTCTCTCGGAGGAGCAGAAGCATAAAAGGAGGAGCGATGACAGTGGGGATCGAGAGAGGAACAGGCCTGAATTTATGTTGTGTTTTGTTTTATTATGTGTGGCGGGAGTAAAGATCTTTACTTTCGTTTTTGTATTTGAACATTCTTGAATGTTCGCCGGTTCCCGCTTCCTCCTTCCCATAACATCTGAACTGCGTTACAGAGTGCACTCATTCATTCCCATAATGCACCGCAATAATGAGTGTACAACTGTGTATGGTCAACGGCTAGAGAATACCCATAATGCACTGTGAGGGCCGTGCCGAAGGAATTCCCACGTCTCGCCAGAAGATGGCGCCTGCAGCTGAATCGTCCATCCATTTTCCAAACCGCGGGTCCAATGTGGGTACAGGGTAATGTTATACAGGTATAAATTCATTTTTTATTTATTTTGAAATAGTTTAATAAGGTTTATACATGCAAGTTTCCATGATAGCATTCATGACAAATATTTCCATATACTGGAGCTGCTAGTTTCAAATTATTATTAAACAGCAAGCACAAACTATGCAAAAGCAGCAGCC
Organism: Phoxinus phoxinus; assembly: GCF_949152265.1. Taxonomy (NCBI): domain Eukaryota; kingdom Metazoa; phylum Chordata; class Actinopteri; order Cypriniformes; family Leuciscidae; genus Phoxinus; species Phoxinus phoxinus. The sequence goes on along the minus strand of NC_136878.1, from coordinate 10,262,590 downwards.
CTACCGCCACACTCAGTGTCCGTATTCACTCCTTTAATTCACTCCTTCAAGTGGACTATATTAGGGGAGTAAAGAAGGGAATAGTGAATAAGGGGATAATGGGGACGATTTCAAACACAGCCTCAGTCTTGAGCCTTTTCTCAATATACATTCTTGTCTGTACTGGTGTTCTTGTAGAGTTGTGAAACGTCATCAGTTACTGTCCAAGTATTGTTTCAATTCAAAGTTCACATCTAGCCAAGTACAGATCAAATCCCTGGATGTTTTCTTTAATCGAGGATGCATCAGGAGGTGACTTGTGCGAACCTGAGACAGCCAGGTATCCCAGAATGCATCTCGCACCAAGCAAGTTTAATAAAAAAAAATACTACTGTTATTGTGTCACTGTCACAGGGCTTTGTGGGCAGACAGACAAAGAAAGTTCCAACGAAGTTTAATAGCAAATATACTCAGGAACAGTCGTAAACAAACACCACTGAACGTGAACCAGACAAAGAGTGAAGACAGGGGTACAACTATATAATGAACTAAACAAGATAATTAATAGAACACAGCCTGAACAAACATGCTGACTTTGTACGTTTGACTGAATTGTTTGCTTGTCTTTGTAGCTTTTTGTGTTTTATGTCATATTTCATTTTATTATATATGTACATACAGTGAAGGTAATCAGAGTATATATGATTGCCTGAACCACATATTAATATGTTTCATATTTTTAAAATGGAAATGAAAATAGGCAGGGTGGATTTATATTTTGTGTTGTTATAAATATAAATACAGAGAAGATAATTAATGTATGTGTTGCCTGAACCCCATCTGTGTGACTATTAATGTTTAATAATTTTATAATGAAAACAAAAAGAGGGGCAGGGTGGTGTTTTATAACATATTTCGTTTTTTTTGTAAATGGTACGGGTGTGACGTCAGAACAAGGAAGTTTAATTTGCCGCTAGTTCCTTTGAGATTTTCCTATGCGTTTTTTTTCGATTTATGTGTAAAATAAAGCCTGTGGTAACCATAGCTTGACTATACTTTGACGTTTTGTTCAACAACGTAAGTGGAACACCCATAGCGAAAATGCTCATTTTCACATTTTTGAAGCAGTTATGTTCATTATTGAAAACGTACATTTTTAATAAGTAACTAGATAAGACAGCTTGCGGAGCGAGTTAGTGCAGTGTAGAACTAAACGTCAAAGTATCGTTAAGTTATGTTTACCACAGGCCTACAGAACGCAGTTAAAAATTAACATATTTTCATTAAATCTTTATTTTTTTTTGGAAAAGCATTATTTAAAATTAGGTGCTAACTCGTATGAACAAAAAATGGACCAACAACAACACTTTTATGTCCCTCTTCCATGTCTTAACCCATAGTCGCCCCTCACATCTATTTAAAGACCCTCACCCCATTTTCTTCCATTTTCAGAATTTTCATCTAAATTCATGAATTCTCCTACTCGGATATTGTGGGCTTCTCCCCCAAACAGCAGTGGACTGCATTGTTTGACCATATCCTTTCTATCAAAATAATAAAATCAAGAATAGAAATGGACAACAACTAGATGTTGACGATGGGATTTGCACCTCAGGTGGTCTTGACTGTGACAGAAAAGACTGATATGGGACTGGCAGAATTTGTGATGGGCTGCATTCACTCCATCTTCATAGAAATGACCTGGAGTGCATTTATGGATTATAGGTAAGCAGACAAAATAGATCTGAGCAGATGTTTTTTTAAAAAAATGTTTCCCAGAAAGCCTGTGGTTCATGGGGCTATTCTATCTTTTTTTTTGTCAAACTAGTCTGTCTGCCTACTGATGAACTTTAATTAAAGTCCCTGTAAAAGTCAAAATTAAGTATGTGTTCTGAGTTTGTCACACCACAGAAAAATGTGTTATTAGCCACCCAGCCAAATTTGAATGATAAAAAAGCCGGCAAGTAAATAAAATAAGCTATCCAAATCTTAAGCAGAAAAAATTATTAGTATTCTCTGCTCTCAAACGCTGTGGGCGTGTCCGCTGGCTGCACTGAAACCACGCCCACTCGCGGGACGGGAGGAGGAAGGCCGAGGCGGGAGATAGTCACATTCCCACATTCCACCAGTAGGCCACATTCACCAGTAACAGCGGATTATCAGTGAATCCCAGTTGTCTCGGACGAAAGTTTATAAAACTATCCTGTGTAAAACGATCACTACAAAGGTGTGTTGGTGGTGATCCTCAGCTCTCCATCAAGGTGGCTCTTCACAAAATGAATCCACCTCTTCTTGATATGGTCGTTTTTCGGAAATTTAAATGACATGATCTGTTTTGTAAGTGATGGCATCCAGGTAATACGTATTTCCATGACGAAGGCATAGCTAGCTAGCAAACTGTAGTAACTAATAGTACTACTGACAGACAGTAACTTGTGATTGAGCGACGAATGTGCTCTATTGTTAGGGGAGGGGCCAGCGTCAGTGGCTCCAGTGCGTCATCGACAGTAGGGGCGGGGCCAGGAGCTCAGTGGCTCCAGTCCGTCATCAAGCCACCGTTTTAGCCCCGCCCAGAAAATCCTGAACACAGACCGTTAAACAGTTTTCACCATTGCTAACTCCACAATTCAGTACTTCACAGTTCACAGTCTTTGTAATGTGTTTTAGCAATTTAGCAATGTGTTTAGAATTATTTTTTTAGAATTGCCTTTACAGGGACTTTAATACATGTAAAATTGTTGAATTTTTACATTTGTGAAAACCGTGAAATTTGTCTGCCAAAGTTTTGAAAAATACTAATTTAGTCATCTTTTATAAGTTTTAATTTTATAATTATAAAAAAATAATAATAATCTTGGTTATGAATACATTGTTATAACACTCAATATTACAACAAGAGCAGTCATTCAATTCCAAGCAGTTTCCTGTTCTGCGTCAAGCTTATTAAAATGTTAACGAAAATATACAATTATTTAGTTATTTAATAGTTTAAATAATTTTTTAATGATTTGTTTTTAGTTATATAAATAAACTACACTTACAAATGCCTAATGCCTTTCTATGTATTAACAAAACATATACAGTATATGTAAGTGTCAGATCTGATTCTAATTTACATTTCATAGTGCAACATTTCTACAGTTATATCCCCCATCCATTTCCAATCCTTAAGAGCACTGAAGACCTTCTGTTTCATTGTCAGCTCTACCGCTGATGAGATTTGAATTGGATTTTACTTGCAATTTAAATTAGAATTGACCTCGACCCTGGTGTGTGATCTACAGTATTTCTCACACGGATGTATGTTCTCAGGCTTAACAGAGATTTAAATAATTCACTCACACTTGCTGCCAAAACTGGGTAATCAGCCTGCGGGCCTTAGAGGAGGAGCTGAGGAGAAGAGAGGATTAGACAGAGGTGAGGAGGAGGAGGAGGAGAAGGAGAGGAAGTGGAGGAAGGGAATCTTAATAGAGTGAATAGAAAGAGCGATTGCACAGTCCACATGCATTATTAAGAGTGTGACAGGGACGAGAGAGAGAGAGAGAGAGAGAGAGAGAGAGAGAGAGAGAGAGAGAGAGAGAGAGAGAGATTAAAGAGATTAAATACTCTTTAAATGACAGATGTGACAGATAATTTTCTTTAAATGATTGATACAATTCAGTGTTCATGTGCATCTGGGTGTAAACCAACAATTCGTTTTTTCACTAAATGGTTTTTTGTTTGCAAGAGACAATTTGCTGATGATCTAAAAGGAAACCCTCATCTCTGACCGCATCTCCACACACACGTCCTGTAGACGACAGAATGTGTTCTAATGGTTTGGTGACTCAATCCATTTAGCAATGCAGTACAACTTTCGGAAAAGTGAAGTGCACGTGCAAACTCTCTAGGGGCAAATTCACTTGACAGTTATGATGTGTACGGAACAAAAACCTTATTCATTAAAAACCATTGTGTCTTATTCAATAACCACCCGCAATCTAGTTTAAGCAGGCGACAAATGCACTAAAACGGCATTGCAAAATGAATATTTAAATGAAGTCACTGTCATTTTGTTTATCTCAAATACGCCCCCTTTCTGTGCAAATTAAGTCTGATTCATTGTGCCTCATTGTCACCGCCCACAGAAAGCAGATGCTAAACAATTTCATTTAAAAGAGATGTTTGTTTACATTTTCTATTCATCTGGCGGCAGTAAATGATGATCAAATGATAGATAAGAGCATTTATCTGCACATGTCAAATTATGCAGCTTATTGAGGAGAGCTGTACTATGACTTTTATAAGCGATCGGGTGCACGATGTTAGACTACCAGCCGAAAAACTGGGTGAGAAGTCCCATAGACATTATAGCCCCTTTCACACATACAGTCTTTACTGGTAACAGATCAGGACCTTTTGAAATATACCGATAATTAAATTTTTATTGATTACATTTGATTATATTTGACTCATTTACATATTGTAGAGTTAACTAAAGTTATCATGAGCATTGTAATGTTTGAAGCGGATGCCATAACAAATGTCAGTAGACCGGTAATATTTTAAAATGAGCGGTTCATTTATAAATCCGTAAGATCTTACCTTCATTCTGTGGAAATACAAACCGGAAGACATTACACAACAAGCGCAGTGATGAAAAGGATGTCTATAAACTGAAAATCCACTCCCTAGCAACCATTTAGAACACCTTAGCAACCACACAACAACAATAATTAAAAAAAAAAAGTATCACCATGGTAACTGTGTAGCCACACCCTGGCAACCACTTAGACCATCCTAGCAACCGTGCAGAAATATAAACAAGCCATATTTCAGCACCAGAACATTGCACAGATTTGGGAGCTGCTTTTAATCACACAAAAGACCCCAGTAACTCCCTAGTGACAGGTTTATTTTCTTCAGAAAATGTACATGTCTAGTTTAAATAATTAAAAAATGTAGCTTTTTTGGTAACACTTTAGTTTAGGGTCCAATTCTCACTATTAAGTTGCTTAGTATCATGCATATTGCTAGGATGTTGGCTGTTTATTAGTACTTATAAAGCACATATTAATGCCTTTGACCATATTCTACATCCCTTATACCCAATACCTAACCTTAACAACTACCTTACTAACTATTAATAAGCAGTAATTAGGAGTCTGTGGCAAAAGTTGTAGTTAATAGTTAGTTAATAGTGAGAATTGGACTCTAATCTAAACTGACCACTTTTTATATTTTCAGTTTTCATTTTATTTTAGTTTAAGATTTTGTCATTTTGTCATGTGAGTTTGTCATTTCTATTAGTTTAATGATTATTTCATTATTTCAGTTTTAGTCAATTTAGTACTTAAATTAAAAAAATATAAATGTATAAATTAGAAATTGTATTTGTTAAATGGGCTAATTTTACAACCAATAGAGCAACATTAAAGCTACACTTAATAGCTCTTATTATAATTTAAGAGCCATAATCTGATGCTGTACAGTTCACACTTGAATAATATGCTCTGCTGATTCATAAAGATGATAATGTTTCATCAGTTCAAACATTTGTCATGTACTTCCTACGGAGAAAATATCCAGAGCCTGTTCACTTTGGCTATTGCCGTCAGGCTGGTCATAATTAGATCAGAAAATGACACATGCAAGTGCTATGAATAGTAATGAGGGTTAGGCCATCTGCATTGGCAACTACGCAGTGTTTAAAACTGTTGTAGCGAATTTTGTTCTCATTAAAAGGCCCCAGATGACAAGCTTTGATTTTCCCACAACAATGCCTATGATGGTATTAATGCACAAACCAATACACAAGCCATCGCTTGCACTGGATCCATGGAGAGAGAAAAAAAATCCTGGAAAGTATGCAGTGTTATTCCACACAGAGGTATCATTCACAGGAAATGCTCTGTTTTTCATTTTAGGGAAAACATTGGCCCTTGATTGCAGAATAGATTTTTTTTTGTTTTGTTGTCATGCCAGCAGTATGCAAATGAACTGGTTTGTGTACTGTATGGCCGTCAAAAGGCTCAAGCCAGATTGTTCACAATCTGCTGTCCATTTCACCAACTGTCCATCTCATGCTGAAAACCAAACCAGAACATCCTGTAACCATCAAACCAGGACGGATCCAACCTCTTCACAACATATTGCAGTGCGCCGTTGAATAAATAGACTCTGGGACGACTTGCCTGAAGCATTTTAAACAAAAAACGAAAAAAACAAACAAAAAAAAAACACAGCTCACGTCACATTCAGACCCACCTAAGGCCGTCTTTTCCCTTTGGTCAAGGCGGTACAATAACAGCAGTTTATCCAATCCTTCGAGCCTAGAATCAGACTTGATGGATAAGTGACCGAATACGCCATGACACACTTAACGTCAGTCCACTCGTGAAACTGGAGCCAAGGATTTAGAGAGCTCAGACTGTCTGTCGACTACCCTGCATACGTGGAAGCTTATTCACTTATCTGCTTCACAACTATGACCGAAACAGTCCCTCAGTTCTCTCCATATCTTATTCATAACACCCATATGCCACATGCAGCTGGGACCCACACAGCCTATTCTCCCTACACTTCCTGAAGCTTATGGAATAGTGATCATATTAATATAGATCAACATTTTAAGTACTTATTCTGATCCTTCCTAAAGGTTGTGCCTTTGCTAATAGTCTGTCTTTGAAAGTTCAAGGTGCTGTTTATACATGTGCTGTCATGTATGCAAATGTGTGTGACAGTAATGCAGCAAAAGACAGAAAACCGCCGGATAACACCAGGGGCCGTGTCCAGATGGGTGGTCATTGCCACCTCAGATACCGTTAACATTACATTTATAGTTCGACATTATGGCAGATGCTTTTTATTAGAAGTGACTTTTGGCCTATTTTATCAGAAAGTAATGACCTTGGCTAAACTGTGGTTGGCCATCTTCAATAAAGCCCAATAGAGGAGAATCAGGGCTAGTTGTCATACTTTTTACACCAGTGATGTTTCTCAGGGAGGGCTTATTATATAAGTCAATTCATAAAAGGAGACACATACCTTAAAGTCTCGACTACAACAAAGTTATTGAACATTTCCATTCATTGTTTACCCTGAATACAGCTGCAGGTACAGATGAAGTAAAAAACCATGAAATAGCAAAAATGTAAAAAGGTAACATATCAGACTATTTATGTGTCCCTTGGATACCTTAATAAATAAACTGTATAAAATTACAACAATTAAAGCATGTTACAATCTGCCTTTTTCTTTCCTGAAATGGCAACGCTGAATTTTCCAGTCTTTTCTAGCCGTCTGATCCCTCAGAAATCATTATAATATGCTTATTTGATGCTCAAGAAACATTTATTATTATTATATTATTATTGAAACCGGTTGTACTGATAAATATTTTTGTGGAAACCTTGATACATCTTTTTTAAAAGAACAGTTTTTATTTGAAATGGATTAAAGACTTCAGATATATTTTTTTCTTTGTAAAAGTCTTCAGTGTCACCTTTGATCATTTAATGCATCTTTGCTTAATAACCACATTCGTCCCTTTGAAATAAATTCTAACTGACCCTAAACTATTGAATGCTATACATGACAATGTTCTCTGACCTGACATTTATGCAAAAAAATATGGAAAATGTCAACCTTTCAAACTAAATCCAGCCCAATCTTCATAACATAGTTACCTTGTCTCATGCAAGTGTGGTTTTACTATTTCCATTGTTCACTCAACAGCTATTATATATATACAAAAAATTATGATCATATTCGATTTTTTGTTTGTTTGATTGTTTGGGGATGAATTCACAAAAAAGTGAATATACTAATTTTAAGGGTTTGAACTTGAACGTGTTTAAAATCAACAATAAAAATCATTACTAGAGAAAACACATACTGTATGAGGAACATCGCAAACTATTTAGCCTATCATAACAGCCACCCATATTTGCAGTGTGTGTGTAGTGTGAAGTAGATCAGGTAGATTAGTACACAAGAGCAGATGCGCAATGAAGAAGAGAAGAGAACAATATTTATTTATTTTAGTTTAGGAACATTTTTCAAGAAAGCATTATAAATAAAATGTATTGTTAATCGTATTATCTAAGAAGTCAGGTTATGTATCTCATGCCTAGCTACCACGTGGGTCACTCGAGTAAAAAAAAAAAAAACACACAAAAATAAAAAACAGTGATATGCCACTGGCAGGAGAAAATGACCAATGCTGAAATCATGCAAGCCTACACCTCTGTGAATCCATGCATGAAGTGTACATCCCAGAAAGAGAATGTGAGCGTATGTGGGTGTGCGCTCTTAAACTAAGGGAAACCATATGAGGTCAGAGAGTGTATCCCACAGTCCTCAGCTCCTTACTAACCTCTCTGTAATGGTCTGTCTTTAATGCTAAGTCAACACTGGCAGAAATGCTCGCTGCCTGAGTAAAATACCTCTCCTGTCTGAGCCCTGAGTCCCACTCTGTCCCTAAAATACACTTTCCTTCAGCCGTCATTGTGCACAGCTCAAAATAAGGAGCTGTGTTTATGCTAGACTTACGGAAAAACACTCTTTTAGGCTCCCTGAGGTCTCCGGCTAACATGAGTCTCTTATTAAAGCTCTTTGGAGTACTAATACGGTCCCCGTGAGCCCCGGGCCCGCTTCACTCAGGCAGTAGCCAGCAATCCAGCATCCATTCAGATATTCGACTCAGAAATGTTATCGACTCCACCCAGCCAAATCCCCTCATCTTTTCCACCCTCCACATGCCAGAGAAATGCGGTCATGCAGACACCCCTACTGCAGGTTTGGGTGATTGTAAATGCACATGTTAAGAGTCAACAGAAGGAGAGAGGGAGAAAGAAAGAGAGAGCCCGGGTGAAGGAGTAGAGATGGCTACTCTAATTGAGCAGAAAGATTTGTGGCTGGCTTTCACAATCCGTGCTCTCTGAATCCCTCAGCCATGATGTGGGCACTTGAGTTGAAGTCTTTTTGGGAACTGTCTGCTTTTGAGATCCTAAGATAAAATATTATATTTCCTGAGGGGGTTCTCCGGTTTCTCAGCTTAGCATCGCTGACGTGCACATTTAAAAAGAGGAGAGATCTTATTCTACACACATAATGGAATAATTTGCCATCAGTGAATAGCTGTCATTGGTAAAAGGGAGAATCAATGGCAAATCAAATAGGAAATCAATTGTTAGTTTTACTGCACAAGCACTGCTGTAGTTTTGTTTAGAAATAAATTGATAGTTTAATTCAGTACGGGCACATTGAATTTATCAAAAGTATCAAAAGTAACAAAGACATTTATAATGTTACAAAATATTTCTATTTCAAATAAATGCTATTTTCTGAACTTTCTAATCAAAGAATCCTGAAAAATCTATCATGGTGTCCAGGGAAAAACTGTTTTCATCATTGATATAGGAAATGTTACTTAATCAGCATATAATAAGGATTTCTGAAGAACTATGATGACAATGAAGAATGGAGTAATAGCTGCTGTAAGTACATGTTCACAGGATTCTATATCTGACTTTACCATAACTGTAATTCTGTTGCTTCTGCAGAGCAAGTACCGATACTTGCTACTGCCAATACATTGCGAACATGCTGCCCCTGCACATGTAACATACACGAAAGAACACCTGTAGCAGATCTATCTATACAGGTGGAGCTGGGGAAGGCGGAGGGTTTCTGAAAGCACGCTGCAGACTGCTAACACCAAACAATGTCAAGTATTTGAATGTTGAGCATCAATCTCATTGGCTGCTGATGCCACAGCGACCAATCAGCTGCGCTATATAAATGGCGATGTGATCGCTAACTAATTCAATTAAAGGGTTAGTTCACCCAAAAATGAAAATAATGTCATTAATGACTCACCCTCATGTCGTTCTAAGCCCGTAAGACCTCCGTTCATCTTCGGAACACAGTTTAAGATATTTTAGATTTAGTCCGAGAGATTTCTGTCCCTCCATTGAAGCTGTATATACAGTATACTGTCCATGTCCATAAAGGTAATATAAACATCATCAAAGTAGTCCATGTGACATCAGTGGGTTAGTTAGAAGTTTTTGAAGCATCGAAAATACTTTTTGGTCCAAAAATAACACAAAATAAGACTTTATTCAGCATTGTATTCTCTCCCGGGTCTGTTGTGAATCTGCGTTCAGGACTCCGCAGTGACGCTGCTGACGTAAGACGCTGATGACGTGTTATCTGGTGCGCCCGAGCTTCGTTTACAGTCTGAGGAAGACGCACGCTATATTCAAGCTATTCTACATTGTTTGCGTGGATATCATTTTTTTAATGGTGCGTAATGTGCATGTCGCGGATGAGACACTTTTACAGCGTGCGTTTCCCTCAGTCTATAAATGAAGCTCGGGCGCACCAGATAACACGTCATCAGCGTCTAACGCCATCAGCGTAACTGTGAAGGATTGACAACAGACCCGGGAGAGAATACAATGCTGAATAAAGTCTTATTTTGTGTTATTTTTGGACCAAAAAGTATTTTCGATGCTTCAAAAACTTCTAACTAACCCACTGATGTCACATGGACTACTTTGATGGTGTTTATATTACCTTTATGGACATGGACAGTATACCGTATATACAGCTTCAATGGAGGGACAGAAAGCTCTCGGACTAAATCTAAAATATCTTAAACTGTGTTCCGAAGATGAACGGAGGTCTTACGGGCTTAGAACGACATGAGGGTGAGTCATTAATAACATTATTTTCATTTCTGGGTGAACTAACCCTTTAAGGACCTATGACGGAGCCTTGTATATCTTTCAGGCAAATACGGTCATGGCGGAGTAACAGTTTGTAGATAATCTTTCGGAGAGAGTAAAAACTAGAAAAGCAAGAACCTACTTAAAGGCACAGTTCTGTGCAAAAAAATGATTTACTCATCCTCATACGGCTCCAAACCTGTACGACTTCTTTTTTTTCTTCTGTGAAACACAAAAGAAGATATATTGAATCATGTTTCAATTGTTTACAATGAATGTCAAAGTGGTTGTAAACAACATTGAAAGAAATGCATACAGTTGGAATTACACGAGGGTAAATAAATGACAGAATTCGTATGTACCAAAGCCAAGGACCTCATCAAGGAAATCTCCACGCTGTTGAACCTGTGTTTGGATACTTGCTATCTGGCCTAACAACATAAAATACTCCAACCATGAGATCTACGATAATCAACAGAAGTATATAGGCATTACAATGCAGTATTCCGTTCATGGTTCTCTCTGCTGGTTTTATTTAAAAGGCAAGAATGTGGCAGGCAGCCCAAAAGTCCCCTCCAAAAAAACTGCTTCTCCGATTACATAACATATGCTGATGTTGATGAAAAAACGCAGTGGGCATCGTGGTCTAGACAGCAGTTCAGCTCATCAAAACAGCAATGCGCATCCTAAAACATGAGATGTCTAGCTTCTTCTGGGTTTCATTTTAGCTGTCCCTGATTGAAAACAGCACAAAAAAATATATCCAACAGCAAGTTTGCATTTGCTTAGAGCCTGTGTTATAATGTACAAAACCTCAGGGATCAGATAAAGTGCATGCACCCCACACCATTTACAAAAAGCGATCAATTATCAAATAAAGGGATCTGTAAAGATACATGGTAAACAAAGGATTATTCTATTAGTTCTGGAGTGAAGTAGACCACTCATGGAGAATTAGTCTGTGAGCTCAAATGGTAGAAACTTTCCAAAAGCTTAATTAGTTTGGATTAAGACGGAGGAAATGGGACAAGCACTATTAAATCTAACCCACGGCTATTGTCTGGCCTTGTTATAAACCCAGAGGGATGTTTGGAACAAAACCATTATCTTCCTCGTTTCATATTCCGCCGCTGTGTTGGAAATGTTCCTCAATGGAATTTTAATGCCTATATATCAAAGCTATTCAAAATTTTTGCTTCAGTCCATTAAATACATTCTTCCATGTTTACAAATGAGGCTAAACAAACAAATTAAATCGTTCTGCAGTGAATGGTTAGTGTTGTAAGGGAGGCAAATAGAGATTCAAGCTACAATTTAAAAGGGGAAAGTGCACACAAAAATTAACTTTGTCATTACTTACTCACCACCTGCACGCTGTTCAGAACTTCTTCATTTTCATTTGTGCTTTCGTTCCAGTCATAAGGTCACTGTGTAATTGGAGTATGGTGACAAATATTTTCTTGATTATTGAAAAGAAAAGAAAAAGTGGTAACACTTTATAATAACTGCACGCTATTAATCATTAGTTAAGCATTAGTAAACAGTTAATTCCTCATTTATAAAGCATTAATAAACAGTAATAAGCAGTTTATAAATACAGTTATAAATGCTTTTTTCTTGATTTAAAAGCATATCTATAATGTGTTTAATAACTGTATTTTCATACTTTATTAATGATCAATTCATAATTTCTAAATTAAGTATTGCATTATGTACAAACCAGTTATTTAGGAGTTGTCATTGATTCATAAGATCACTTAGAAAGTGTAAGTAAATGCAGGTAGTTATAAAGCATTTAGTAGTGGTCAGTTAACTATTTTTGTGAGCTCATCTAAAGTGAGGACTATTTATGCCTTGTAAAGCATTTATAAAGGAGATTTAAAGGCTGTTAAATGTTTCTATGTTCTATATCACTGTGTTGTGTTTGTTTACTTTTTCTGTTTAGAAGATAACTGAGTCTTTAAATCTCCTTTATAAATGCTTTACAAGGCATAACTAGTCCTCACTTTAGATGAGCTCACAAAAATAGTTAACTGACCACTACTAAATGCTTTATAACTACCTGCATTTACTACATTCACTTACACTTTCTAAGTGATCTTATGAATCAATGACAACTCCTAAATAACTGGTGTGTAAAAAATGCAATACTTCATTTAGAAATGATGAATTGATCATTAATACAGTATGAAAATACAATTATAAAACACATTATAGATATGCTGATAAATCAAGAATAAGGCATTTATAGCTGTATTTATAAACTGCTTATTAATGTATATTAATGCTTTATAAATGATGAATTAACTGTTTACTAATGCTTAACTAATGATTAATAGCGTGCAGTTATTATAAAGTGTTACCGAAAAAGTAAGGCGGACACTTGGTTCAATCCATCAGTTTTTGATTGGATGGAGGCTGATCTGAATGCACGCTTGCAATCAATTGTAAGAAAGAGGCGGGGTTTATGGGGACAACATGATTGGAGAAATCTGGCATAGGTCACCAGAGAGAAGCCTGTTTCACCGAGAGGTCAATACTGGCTTTGATTACAAATATATGTTCATTTAAAAAAAGAAAACTATTTTTTTTTTTACAATAAGATCAATAAGAAGCATTTAGAAAATAGATGGAGAGAATTTCTATTTCATGCCTACTTTAACATTCAAATGCATTGCATCACGACATTTAGAATGTTGTTGATGTCAAAACTGGCGCAATGAACCCTGAGGCGCCTGTTTAGCATATAATGACTTAAATATCTGTCTGTTCATCACACAAAGCAAGCGCATGGCTTCAGAGGACTTGGAAATTTATCGCATGAGTCATATGGACCAACAATTCATCCTCCCACAGATATGCAGTAGAGCCCAGCCAGAGGTATACGGGAGAGACGTATGAAAGAGAGAGAGGAGGGGTATAGTGAGAGCTATATGTGAAGAATAAGAACATCAGCTGTACTGGCAGTTTGATGAATGTGGGGGAGAAGGAGGTGCGGCCTGCTGAGATGCCTGGATGAAAGGGAACCAAATTACCTCAGCAAATCACTGACGCCACGTCTGTCAGGAATTATTTAGTGACGGACGTAACGGGTGGAAACAGGACATGTCTGAGGCGCTGTTTAACGACGCGCAGGTGGCTGACGTTACAACAGCAGCAGGTAGGGAGGGTGGGCTGTTTATCCTGCTCTGATCAGTCACCTTCCTCTGGCAGATTGTCTGTGGAGACAGTTACAGTTTCATCAGAGTTTGGAATGAGGTTGACGGTTATAATGGCTCTTTCCTTTCAAACAACCTCTGAATACATTTGGAGAGTCAAATTAGTAAGTGCTTTATATCCATGCAGAGTTTACGATTCTAAAAATGATTATAATTTTTTATTCAAAATGTCAAATCTTCCAGAGAAACGACAGACTTCTCTCAGGTGACATATACAGTGGATTTCTCCAATAATTTAGTCTGCTTAAACTCTGCCCCTTTATTACAATCGACTACAAGCTCACTTTCTAATCTGCCTTCTTTCATTAAAAAACTGATGGAGAGAACCAAGTGGACAGACAGACAAGTCTTAAACCTTGTCCCAGACTAAAATGCATCTTTGAGCTGTTTTAACTGAAGGCAACTTGCATTGACATATCCTAAAATATGACAGTGCCTTTGTTTTGTCTCAAGATGCACACCAGTAATGTTTTTTTTGCATAAGGCATATTCATAAAAGCTACTTAAAACTCTAAAAAGGCCTAATCCTGGCTTAATCTAAGACCTGTCTGTGAAACCAGGCCTGAAATGCATTAAGATTAGTTAGAACAGAATAGGCAAAACACTCAAATGGTTGCAAAATTATTACCATAAAATAATGCAGAATAGGAAGACTGACAATTCTGCAAACACAGAAGTGATTAAAACTGATTTTACACAGAAATAATCCTATCAATTTTTTTTCAGCATGCGTGAAGAATATGAAAATGCAACACTTAACTGTCAAACTCCCACATAAAATGAGTATTCCACCGATACGCATTCTCAGCGCTCTACATATTCTTGCTCCCCTGAAGAGAGAGAATGTTTCATATTTAGTAAGAGTCAAAAGAATTATAGTGACACATGTGACACAATATTTTGAGAGCTGATTAAAACGGAATATTTACAGACGCCTTTAGCGAGTGATTGAACACAACGGTTTTGATCTAATCCCATGGACTCATTTCACATGTTTTCAGATCTCCACTTAGTGTGCTGAAATGCGACCTCCCTTCCCTCTCATCCTGCCTGTCTCTCTTTGAGGTCCCAGAGAACCTGCTAGAGTGGATTGGAAGATCAAAAAGCAGGTAAAAATCCCTTTTATCTTGGGCTGACACTCTAAAGGTGGGCAATTAAAAGAACACTGTGTGAAGACACCAACGTGGATGGAGACATTAAAAGGCGAGTCTCACAAAAAGGATGTGGATCATATTTTACTGTTAAATAAAAAGGAAATGCAGGCTTATTTTTTACTTTTTAAATTATTGTCATGACTTCAACTAGCCCTCCCCCAAAACATGGTTATTATAGTTCATTGAAACAATTAAAAACATTTATGTTAATTGAAAAAAAGGTAAAATATATTATAAATATTTTAATATAAATATAAATATTAATTGAAAGCCTTAATGTAACTGAAAACAACGTAAAAACAAGTTGCTGCCTTACATTTTTAAGTACAATCAACTTGGATGTTTAAGTGATTTCAACTTAAATTACATAAAACTGTCAAATTAGTAAAATTAGATTAGTCAAATTAGTAAAAATTGCTTAACTTATTTTGATGAGATAAAAAAGCAACATAAAAACATATGTTGTTTACGTATGAAACTTATTGATCATATTTTACAGTGAATAAACTCTAATAGCAATATTTAAAAAGAAAAAACGAATAGTAATAACTAAAAATGAAACAAATTAAAATGAAAACAAAAAAATAACAGCTAATTTAAAATATGAATAAAACTTATAAACTGAATAAAATAAACTTTTAAAAAAACTTTAAAAATTAAAAACAGCATATTATTTATGGCACAACAAACATTGAAATTATGTATAATTAGACTCAAATTTTGGTAACACTTATTTTGATGGTCCTCTTTAGACCTTCTATTAACTATAAATAGCGTTGCAACGACTAATGTCAACTAACTCTCATTAGAGTATTAGTAAACTGTCTGCTTAATATCTGCTAACACTATTTCAATGCTCCCTGACATACCGACTATACAGGTGAAACTCGAAAAATGCAATATCGTGCAAAAGTTAATTAATTTCAGTAATTCAACTTAAAAGGTGAAACTAATATAGACTCATTACATGCAAAGTGAGATATTTCAAGCCTTTATTATGGCTTACAGCTATGAAAACCTTTTCACAAAATTCTAATTTTGAATTTGGGGTTTTCATAAGTTGTAAGCCATATTCATCAAAATTATAACAAATAAAGGCTTGAAATATCTCACTTAGCATGTAATAAGTCTATATAATATATTAGTTTCACCTTTTAAGTTGAATTACTGAAATAAATGAACTTTTGCAGAATATTCAAATTTTTCACCAGTAAGTAACTTTACAACATGTGATTTTTTCTACTTACCTGAACCCTAACACCTAACCCTATACTCTAAGAGTTAGTTGACATGTAGGTTCAATGTTACTTGTCTAAAGGAGAATGTCAACGTTGAATGTTTAAAGGGGACCATTAAGATAAAGTGTAACCCAAATTTCTAATAATATTCTTAATTTTTTTCTCAGAGTTTTGAAAGGTGTAATTTTAATAAGATTAAGCTTTTAAATGGCTTTAATGGAAATGTCCGAGCTCAGCAGAACTCTCCTTCGTCTAATGAGCTCAACTTAAGCTGTGTTTAAACTTGTTAACCTTTGCTGGAAAGCAATGACCATGGTTTCCACAAATGCTCACGCATGCTTGCACAAGGGTACACACTTGACACAGGTAGACTCATACACACACAGTCTCAGGCTCTGATTAACATATAATGTCTTCTTCCTAATTGCATCACCAAAAAAAAAAACCTGTCCTAAAGAGAAGAGAAACTAAGAGCTGTTAGAAAACAAGCGCTCTGGTGCGAATACCTTCTCTATTTATTCACGTCTCTGTAAAGCCCTTAGGCTGATTATTACTGTAAACAGAATTTAAAAGATGTAAACAGCCTGACACATTTTACAAAGACAAAGTATATTGGAAATGTCACCCATTTTTGCTGTCATTACAAAAGAAAGGCCTGCAGGGTAACAACAAAGTACATTTCAGTTCTTAGGTTCATGCTTAACCAAACATCCTGTTTAACATTAGATACTTAGCACAACACAAAGCACCTGTTTTGTGAGTTTGTGTCCTCTGAAGGACATGTGCCTGGACACGACGACAACGCAGTCCTGAAGTGTCAGCTAGTCTCTCCCCTGTGAAGGCCTCCTTCCCTTTACCTCTGTACAGATAAAACGTTGTCAAAATGATTCTAGTTCACGGAATGTGGAAATATGGAAAAACGGAAATATGCGGAAGCGACAAACAATTCTGTATTATGAATTTTTAAGGCCGGCAAGTAATTTGGTGAGGTCAATTTGTACGCCGCCTGCTTTTTTATAGATACGCATTTTTAAAGTTTACGCGGAGATGATCACGTTTTTCACAATTTTTCAACGCTTGCACCTTGGAACCTATTTCAAGGTTTGCGTTCTCGAGCCACTGTTGTTGTACAAATGAGCGGGCCAGAGCGCATGTGTCGTGTAACGGCCCTTAAGTTAAAAACTAATGATCTTTGCAACGGAAGCGAATCAATCAAAATGTCCTAAAAGTGCATTCTTTTACAAACATGCATACAAGTATATATATATAAAAAAATGTAAAATAGACATCACTTGCCAGCCACTAAATAAATGCTTGCAAACAGAAAATATTCATCTGAGGAGGTAACCATAGCAACAGTATGCTGCTCAAGCACTTTTCGTTAGTGTCAGTGCTGGAAAAAACATTAGCCGAACATGACAAGTATTGTCATAATTTATATACATACAGTGCCCTTGCTTTTTTTCTTCTGTCCTGTTTTCTCATGGTTACTACTTAATTTTCCTGTAATCTCAACATCACAAAACTAATCTAGTTAAAAGTACTACGGTATATAAAAATACACACACACACACACACACACACACACACACACACACACACACACACACACACACACACACACACACACACACACACACACACACACACACACACACACACACACACACACTTTTATATCTTACTGACCACAAACCACAGGTTAACAGTACTTGAGATTACAACAAATAAAAATCCCTACAGAAATCCAAAGTAACATGTCATCGCCTCTGAAAGCCAGTTTATAATTTGCACACTGACAGATACGGATTTTGTGTGGAATGAGAGGACCATCTCATCACATGGCACTAAAAATAGGCCTGCCATTTCCTAAATTACAAGCAACATGTCTGACTCAAAATCCAACTGTGAAGTCCCTCGAGACGAGAGTAGCTGGGATGGTATTATGCTCATTTCCTCAAATTTAATCTTTTTGTCCTCTGACACAGCTTGCTCTTAAGAGCGGTGGACGTGGTCACATTACATCCCACTTCACCATATTCCTGTACCCGCTTTTCATTTACCTGCTAGAGAAAATGCTCTAAGAGATCCGTTTCCTCTGAACACATTCATGCATTTATGATACTGACAGCTGATTCAGAAGCAAAAGAAATAATGTTTTGAGAAATTACTTCTACAGCTCAAAGGTCAGACTCATATTGATATAACGCACATGCAGGACCAAAGGAAAGAAATACCATAAATGAGATCTATATAATATTTCAATTGCTTCTCCTTGACAGTAATAGGATTAAGTTTTCCACTTGTCAGTTGATTTTCTCCATAAAAAGACTCATAATCTCACATCTCCTATAGAATTTCAAAAGAGATGTCTAAAACTGTGCTTAGATTTGCCAAGATACAAATATACGATATTTTAATATGACCTCCAACATTTCTCATTAAATTCTTCCTTGAGCTATGCTCTTATTCATTTGACAAATATTGTATCTCTGTAAAGGAACTTCAGGAGACACATGACACAAATGATACTCAAATCAATCTATAAACTCCATTACTTTGAGCTATGAAAGAGCAACCTCTGAATGTAGTTTTAATAACAGCAGAAAAGTTCACACTTCCATTACAGGAAAAGCACTGTGAAATGGAATTAGGTTTGATATTCCATGTCATGGAGTTCCATGGTTAGAAGCCAAAGAGTTACGAACTATAGACTTCTACTGCCACCTGGTGGTTTGCCATTGACTATTGCATAACACTACTGCATGATGTATGACTTCTCTAGCATGTCTAGGTTATAATATAATCATGAATGTCATGTTGAATGACATGTTGGGGAAATAATAAACAGACTACTACATACAATGCGCAATTTTAATTGAGGTTAAGTAAGTAATATTCAAGACAACTCCTTTGAATAGCATTTGGACTATGCAAAATGTTGATAAATAACATGATAATGTGGTCTCATGAGAGTATCTCCTAAGCAGAGGCATCCGGCTGTAATTGAATTTATTTTCTGACACTGTGAGTGTCAACTCTGAAGGTTACACCCCACACTCTCATTAATGAAGGATTAGTGCTCTTTTGAAGTCTATGATTCATATCCACGTGGGGGCAACAAGTCCCACAAAGACAAATCTGTTGCCTACATTTCCATAAAATCTGTGTTTGTGTTAATTGGAGAGTCTCGGGAGAAGCTCTCGAATATTCAAAGCTAATGGTGGAGTGGTGGTAAAATATATTGCAGGAACCCAAGAGGCACTTATCAGAGAGTGGACTGCAATTTATAAACATGTGTTAGCCTGTCTGTGGTTTCCGCACAGCAGCATTGCATAGTTTAAAACCTCCATTAATGTTTTGCAGTTGAAACTAAACATTTCTCTATTGAAACTAAACATGTTTATCTTCCAGGATGAAACACTGAGCAAAAAAGTAGTTGCTGATGAAACTTTCTCTTAGCATTTCCAATGATCTCAATGTAAGTTGCTCGGTTGGTCCAAGACCCCCAAAAGTACATCATTTGAAATGGTCCAACTTTGCTCTGAACTACAATGTGAAAGGCGTGTATTGTGTAATACATTTTTTTTAATCTTATCTTATCTTATTTTATTTATTTATTTTTAATAAACAGGAAAGAAAACTGAATTCCTCAAATCATTCATTAGGTCTTGCTCCAGGGCAAAAAATGACCTAAGTGACAGACAGAAAATCGAAAACTAAAGGAATGTTCATACAATAGGTCATGGGTACAAATACACATTGCACTTCACATTATAATCAGCATGAAATAAACATTCACCCTGTCTATTCTCTAATTAAATGTTATACATGCTAATGTGAAAGAATCATTCATGCATACGTTTGATTTATTATTTATATATATATATATATATATATATATATATATATATATATATATATATATATATATTTATTTTGAAAAAAATTCAACTGGATATTCCAGTAAAAACTAGATTTATCTGGTGATGAAGACTTCTCTCCAAAGGACCCTTTTCACAGACTGTGATGATGCATTTCCACTGTTATCAAAATCACAAATCCAGTAAATATTTTCATAAAAAAAACACGAATATACATTTACTCTGCTATACTTTGTGTTATATTTAGTGATATCAAATTGATTAACCGCATCTAACACAAAAGCATGTATGCACGCACAGGCCCACACACACACACCCTTGGCAGCAAATGACAAAAAGCTAATTATCACTGCTGTGAGGGAGTGACAGCAAATTTGACACCATTAACTCTCCTGATTGCTGTAATCAATTTCTCAATATTTTTCTTTTATAAAGTCATGGACATGCTATCATGTTTTTTTTTTTCTCTCCCTTTTTCTATAGGAGCAAATGTGAGTACAAAATTGTATTTGCTGTCATCTCCCGTTCACCACTAATAGAAGTTTACCCAACTATGACGACGTCCGCTTCTGAGAATCCCGGAAATGTGAAACGGGTTCGTCATTTACTCTTATATACTGTCTATGGTCATTTAGCCCTCTTAAACTCCGCCCATTCAAGCCTGAGTGCAATGCCCACATCTCAAAATCCAACCAACAACCAGAGCACAGAACCAAGTCACCTACACTTTTCTTTTTTCCAAATGCATTACACTCAAATTCACTTCATATTACAGAAGAAAAATCAGTTTAATTGCAAAATTAGCCAATGCATGTACTGATTTTGTAGCTGTGTCTTATAATGTGTTCCTTATCTGATATATGAATGCACATTGCACTTGCTCACTGACTTACTCATATCTCTGCTTGGCTTCCTTCCTGTGCACCTCTTACAAGAATGTAGCATAACTAATTCATTTCCTCAAATAGCACTTTAATCATTCAAATCGAGCTGTTCAGAGTGCAGACCACAGTTCTCACCCAAAAAAAATAAAAAAATCATCTGGCAACAATATTTTACCACAGCTTGTGATTTCACAATTACCTCGCAAAGAGAGTTTATGATCTCATTTGAGTTGCTAATGTACTCCCCCCTCTCCTTCCCACCTCTTTTTGTTATCTCGGGGGACCAAAAAAAGATTTTGTACACAGGCCAGTTATGATTCCATATTTACAACGTTTAATTTGAATGCCAAGCGAAATGTGGCGAGTCGAACCATATGTAGATTTAATTACGGTCCTATCTCGGTGGCTGATTCCCACTCTGCCTTCGCACAGGATTAATAATAAAGATGGCAGACTGGTGGTATTCAATTTTTCACATAACAAAGGCCAAATAATTGTCGTTTCTGACCTGCAGTTTCTCTGAACATGTTCTATGACACTTTAATGTTTGATGGAAATTCAATGGAAGTGAGGTTTAATAAATGAAGGAGACTTTGGTTATTACACTTTAAATTTCAAATCAATAGTGTTTAAATCAAGGGCTCTTTTACAAATGGCCACAGTGTAAATGTTAATATTTGTGCTAGTGTATCTGTATACACAGTGTTTTTCTTTGTGCCAGTATCAATCCAAACCTCAATAACAAGATAAAGGTATGTTATTTAGACGGTATGTTTTTTTGTGTGTTCATCTAAACACCAAGATGTGAATATAATTTCCAAAATGCACATTCATTTTTTTTTACAGAATGTGCATGAACTACTATAGAAACACATTTACAGTATCATTATTTTTTATCACTGGATGTGCATAAAGAAGTCAGAACTGACTGAATTATTTTTCTCAGATGATTGGCTACTATTACCTCCCAGAACTGTCTGGCATGCGGTCAAGTCCCACACAGAAAACATTTGCCATTAATCTCTCATTTGAAACAATCACACGCATGAAAAGCATCAGCACATCTAAACCACAAGTGATTATTTAATAAAAGAGCAACAGTGGCTTCCTCATGGCTAAAACACTCGTTTCCATATCTATTTTGCACTAATTATTTATTTGTGCATTGTTTTCATGATATTCTGATTTTTGGAATAAATTTAGCATGTTTGAAGCAAAGCCACCAACTGTGATTAGCAGAGGCCAAGCATAATTTATATTATGCTATATATTATAGCAACATGACAAAGTTTGCTAAATGAACATTGGCAGAGCTCAACTTCATGCAAACTAGCACTTATGTGACGCAGGAACTATTACAGTTTTTTACAATCGTTATGACAGTTTTTTCAATACATTTAACAATTTTCCTAAACTCTTAACGCACCAACACACCTAAAACACACAATTGGCAAAACGGTTAATTTCATGCTCAAAATCACACATTGTAAACTAAACTCCAAAACTAATTTTCAAAATACAATAATAAACTAACACAATACACTATGTCTAACAAAACACTGCAAACATGTTTCAAAATCAAATAATTATTCAAAACACTAACACATGTTCTCTTCCAACAGGAACATTTAGTCAATCATAACACAATGACAAAAAATATCAGCTGAAATCTCCTCCTCTCCTCACGAAATTGCACTGGTTGCTGGTTTCCACTCGCATCAAATTCAAGTCACTGACGTTTGCCTACAGAACAACCACTGGCACTGCTCCCCTGTACCTGAACTCATTACTACAGACTTATGTGCCATCCAGAAACTTGCGCTCTGCAAGTGAGCGGTGTCTGGTGGTGCCATCTCAAAGAGGCACGAAATCTCTCTCTCGGACCTTTACCATGACTGTTCCCTGCTGGTGGAATGATCTGCCTAGCTCAGCCAGAGCTGCTGAGTCTGTAGCCATCTTTAAGAAACTGCTGAAGACGTATCTTTTTCGGCAGCACTTGAGCACTTGATCTAGTACTACTAACACTAACACTTTCTTATCTATAAAAAAAAAAAAAAAAATTGCGTTGGATTGTACTGTGAAGGGTCATAGCACTTACATACTGTTGTCCTACTGCTAGTTTAATTGCTTCTATTGTTTCTCATTTGTAAGTCGCTTTGGATAAAATGAATACATGTAAATGTAATGTAAATGTAAATTACAGAAACTTCATTATGTTATGTGTCAGGTCTGCCCTTATACAATAGACAGTATACTGTATTGAATATAAATTTTTCTCTACATTTTTGTTTTGTTGGGTTTAGTAAATGCATGCATTACTTTTCTTTTGCTGCAGAAATTCAATACAAAAAATGAATGACCATTTCAGAGTAGCTTTATGTACAGTTTATGAAAAAAAAGACAGAGACATAATTCCTGCAGTAAAGACTTTATTTGCAAAAGGACATTACTGCAAGATATACCTCTCCCTTGTCCTGGTACTGGTCTTCCTCTCCCTCGTGCAGGCATTTCTTTCTTTCTTTCTTTCTTTCTTTCTTTCTTTCTTTCTTTCTTTCTTTCTTTCTTTCTTTCTTTCTTTCTTTCTTTCTTTCTTTCTGTCTTTCTTTCTGTCTTTCTTTCTCTCTTTGTGTTGCTCTATATTTTTCCTTTTCCACACAAGATCAGCCCAAAGAGTCCTCTTTTATAACATATAAAATACAGGGAATATATTTGTGTTTCAATTCACAATATGACCAGCTGTTCACTTTGACTTTAGCCTATATAAGTTATGTTTAGAACATGATGTTATCTGTTCTGACATACAGTGTGAAAGCATTTGTAAATTTGGCAGTAAAATTACATAGTTTTGGTCTTGGTTGAGCTTGTGTCTAAAAGAAGTTCAAGCATTTTAAATTTGTGTTAACTGTATGCATTTTGTGTCAAAGCAACAAGAAATGTGTTAATTGTATAGCCTACAAAGACGGATGTTGTGCTAACCGTGTTAAGAGTTTAGGCAACTTGTTAAATGTATTGAAAAAACTGTCATAGCGATTGTAAAAAACTGTAATAGCTGTGATTCCATCTGCCTATGTTTATGCAAACTTTGGGATTCCTGGATGGAAACACCAAGATGCGGATTATTATTTTATCAAATAAGACGTGCTTAAACTACAATGGAAACACATTTACAGAATCAATGCGCTTTGAGGCGCAAGTCATTTATGACGTATGGAAAAAAAAAAGTCATAGTGACTTCCCTGATTACAGCAATTTCAATTATTATTACCGTTATTGTACACTCTTAAAACAAATGTGTTGAAAACAACACAACATGTGTCGTTTTCAACACATGTTCTGAGTGTGCTCAGGGACAACACATATTGTGTTAAAATGCAACACAGAATATGTGTTATGAAAATACACAGACAAATGTGTTATTTAGTTAACACATTAATGTGTCATTTTTGTAAACCTCTAACACAACTGTGTGTTAGATTTATTTTATTATAAAATATTATTGAAAAAGCTAGATCAGAATACAATATGTACAGTTGAAATCACACTGAAGCATTGAATACGGTTCACATACTGTTTATTTTGTATTTTTTCACATGGAATTCATACTGTAAAAAATGATGTTGATAAAAAAATAAGCATTTCAAAACAATCATATAAACAATCATATAAAACATCCATTAAACACTTTAAATAAGTTGTTAACAACAACATATATCAAATATTTTAAAACTCATCTGTTAGGTACTGTAAAATACATGTCAAATAGAACAAAGTCTGAAATAATTTCCAAAACAAGACCAAACTTTCTCAGCTTGTTCTCAAATATAACAACAAACAGAAATATACGAATGAACTTAAAAATTGTAGTCAAATAAATAAGTGTGTCCTGACTCTACGGTAGGGCTTGAATTAGAGTGAGCTCTGCTAAGATGTTTAGAAAATGAATTAAAACTATGATATGTTCTGGGGCAACCATTTTGACTACAGATTAATGTTAGGTTTTGGCTATCAGAGAGTGCATGTACTTCCCTTAAATGCCAAATCAACTGTTTTGTTTGGACAAAAATATTTTGCAAGCACTTTGGACAGGTATACATGGTCTGTTTCAATTAGGCACGAGACTTTAACTTGGCAATCAATTCCATAACCTTTGATCGTTTGCAAGTGGACTGGGACAAAGGCAGGTCATATACATAAAAAAAAAAAAAAAGAGAAAACTGAAGACAGTTGGCATGGATATTGAAGATTACACAGCCAGTAGAATTTGAAAAGTTTGTCTACAGCACAAGTGAGGTTTTCAACATCAAGTGGAAAAGCAAAAGAATCATTCTTTGCCACAATTACATACTGGGCTTCATGTCCTGGAGAGCCGATGGAAACCAGCTGCGGTTGTGTTGACTTTAGAGACCCGTTCATGCCTTCTCGAAGCAAAGACGTCACAATGGTACCAGCCTATAGAAATGAAACAATGAAAAGCATCAGAAAATGTTGTTGCATGTGACATTGCAACTTTATAAAAAGCTAACACAATGCATACCGGCACCACTTCCAACAAGTAGGAGAGAGCAGAATTGACACAGCATTTACTGCCAGCGACGCTTCTCCCAGATGCCGTGGGTGGAAGAAGATGAATGAGGATCCTTAACATAGTGTGACACAGCTCATCTTGATGGAGTAAAGATGCAGGTCACAAGCAAAAGATTAAAAACAAAATTCTATTTGAAATGATTACCTTTAAATCATGAATTGAATGATAAAATGTACGTGTCATTTTCACATAAACCCAATTTAGAAATGTGTGCACATGCCACAGAAATAAAAGAAGAAAATCTTACCATCCTGCTGATTGTCAGCTTTCTCCAATAAGTGTCTGATGTCTGTTTTTTTCTCAAAGGATGCTATTTCCTTGAGTTTTGGGATAATCGTCCCCTCCCATTTCTTGATAAACATGTCTTCTTTCCCATCTGTCATCTTGGAAAATGCAATGTCCAGCTGCAGTGCATAAAACAGAAACAAAGAAATTATTAATATTAACAAATTATAAAACACAACCTTTGTGTAAAGTTCTCTGCAGCTTAGTTTAACATGTATTACCAAGGCTGGCATGTCCAGAAATCTGGGATATTCCTTGAAGATTTGACCAACAGTTGGCGATTTCTCCGTTATCCATCTTCTTCGGTAAATGAAGGTTTGGTCAATTGCAGTCTTTATTGACGATGAGTTCTCTGGTGAGGGTCGTATCCTCTTTATCAAGGTCAACCACTCAGTCGGCACTGCTTCATCAACAATCGGCAGAGAAGGTTGGTCTGTAGAAAGACGTCGTTTCAAATTGTAGCTCCGCTGGCTCTGTTGAAGTTTCCGCCTGAGGTTCCGTAGTCTCATTTCTATAAATCCACTGTGATGGCCCATCAAAAAAATGCTCCTGACATGAGAAATGGACAAATAAAAAGTTGGACTCAAGTATGCTTTTGCAGTTTGTATACGCAGTGCCAAGTAATTTCATACTCATAAAATTATCATGTAAAAACATCCTTACATGTCCTTCATTTTCACCGAATGGGACATTAATCCTTAATGAGGGGAACAGTGACACAATCTCCTTCACTAGTGCCATCTTTTCTGTACCTGATGGATAGCTAAAAAAAAGGGACAATACAAGCATATACATGCAGAAACTCTTATAATACAAACATTGACATGCACACAAATAAATTCCCACTTTGATTAATACATTGATACTCTAGAACAGTGTTTCCCAAACCTCTCCTGAAGGACCACCAACACTTCACGTTTTCTTTGTCTCCCTATTGAAACACACCTAATTCAACTCATTAACCCATGTGATAGGGAGACATAGAAAACGTGCAGTGTTGGTGGTCCTTCAGGAGAGGTTTGGGAAACACTGTTCTAGACCAGTGATGGGCAAACTCGACCCTTCCAGGCCACTGTCCGGCAGAGTTTAGCTCAATCCTAATCAAACACTCCTGAACTAGCTAATCAATCTCTTCATGATTACTAGAAGGCTAAAGCCAGGTGGGTTTTATCAGGGTTAAGTTAAATTCTGCAGGACAGTAGCTGCGTTTACATGGACCCTTATAATCGGACTAAAAAACCTTCATGTAAACACCTTAATCGATCTGATTGAGCTCGATCCGATTGGAATTTCTATTGGATTGAAAGGGAAATTTGAAAGTTTATTCCTTTTGTAATCCGATCGAGAGAGCAAGTAAACACTTGATCAGATCGAAAACCGAAACTGAAAGGACTGCGCATGTGCAATGACGTAGAAATAGCGTAATGATGTTGAAATAGTGTAATGACGTATGATGCATGGAACGCGCTGTTCTTTCTGTTGAATAAAGTGTCATCTAAATGATTGTCCTGTTATTCTAAAATTCTCATTTCACACAGCGTCTGTGAAGTGGAGCAGGACAGCATCCCACCAGTGCTCGTTTCAGACTCTCATCCACAGATACTGGTTTTGGGCACTGGGTTTTACTGCGTGATAAATATAAGCAAAACGATTCATATGCTCATTGTCTCCAAATCATGATCAGAGACAGATTAATATTAAGTCTGCTGTTTAAAACAAATAAAGAACCAATAGAGGAGAATAGTTATTAGTGAACAGCGGCAGTATATTCGTGCAGTCTGCACATGTCAAAAAAATCAATTCCAATTTGAAGTTTGTGACATAAACGTGCACATCAACGCGATTACTTTATTATCATTCAAGTAAACACCGTTTTCGGATTATAAAAAATATTTATATAAAAATATAAAAATGACGGATTCGCCGTCAATCCGATTATAAGGGTCCATGTAAACACAGCTAGTGTTATTTGATGTTATTAATAACTTATGAGTGCAACGCTGTTAAACAGTTATATACTCACAATCCATGCTTTTCTACAAGGTCACTCACTGCCACTTTAACAAGTAACTTTCTCGAAGAAATTGACAGTGTCTTTGTGTCTTCATGTTCTCTCAGGATTGTAGGGGCTTTTTCTTAGAGCAGTGTCAGCAGACCGGTTGTGGTGACAATCCGGCTTACATCTGTTGAATGAAACTAAGAAAAAAAAAATACAATTGAAATGTTCAACGCATTCTCATCCTAGGGCGTCATATACATATACACGTTTGACATTTGGTCTACATCCAACGCACATGGCACCCTTTAGCGTCAATGTGACACACACAGAGCTTTGTTCGGTTATGGTTGGGTTTGGGTCTGGGGTAGGGTCAGGGTCAGACCGCTAGGAGGCGCCTTCTGGCCCATATCTATCTGCGTCTCATATTGACGCTAAAGGGTGCCATGTGCGTTGGATGTAGACGATATGTCAAAAGCGTCAGTATATGACGCCTTGGGATGAGATCGGGCTGAAATGTTTACTTTGACAATTGTAAATAGGAAGAGTGAAAACATGACTCACCAGTAATGACTCAACTCTTTCATCTAATGGATCCTGTGTGGTACTAGCAGTATAAAATATTTGGAATTTGTCAAGCTCCTTCAGTTCTGAATTAACATCGATGTCAATAAATTCTTGAAAATCTGCGTCAAATCTCAGTAACTTATTCGATCAATAGATACTTGTTGAGAGAGCTCAGTTTTGGCTGAGTTAATCAGTTCTCCAACACTTCCAACTGTGAATAGTTTTCTCCATGTTTCCTTCCCGTCTATGAAGACAGTCGCGAGAACTCTGTGCAAAATGGTTAGAGTAACGTTAAACGTGAGTTGACCCTCGTCTTCCATTACCTAGATAAAAGATATAATAACACCATATTATAAAGCCGTAATCATACAAGAGTCATAATTTAATAATGAGAAAATGTAAACGTTATGTGTATCGTTTTATCAATACATTTTATATAGGCAGTGACAAGCAAGGTAACGTTAGCACAAAGTGGCGCGCTTTTTTAAACCACACAACACAATAGTTTTTGGTAAAATGACTGTTAGGAGTTCAAACTGCCATGTATATTAACTAAGTCATTTTACAACAATTATTAGCAGTCATACACAATAAATAAATACCTAAACAGCTTTGCAAAGCGTAAGAGCTCGCTTGCTTTTTGATGCTAAGTTAACGTAAGGTTAGTTAATGCTAACACACAAAACCAATTCGGCTACGTAACATGAAAACGGCATAAAAACGTTTAAAACAAACAAATTATGTTTCCTGGACAATTAACACAACTCTTTCTCATGCTAGGTGGAGAACAAATTATTATTTTACACGTTTAATTATATTCACTCACCTGAGGCAGACAGACGCATTTCTGAAGACTGGTTAGGTGTCGGTTGGAAAAGAACGCCACTGCGCATGCGCAGCAAGATCATTCGCGTAGTCCAAAGTTATTTTCCCCCAGCGAGTTAAAATGTTTTATTCACATTTGCAACATGATAAATAAATCCAATCATTAAAGTTGACATCGTCCGTGGAGTATTTGCAACAGAATATGTGCCTTTTATATACACATACTACTAATTGTGTTTAACACAGTAATTGTGTAAACAGTTGAGCACAATATTTACACATCATGTGTCTGTAGTAACACAAAATGTGTTACAAATCATTTTACACATATTTTGTGTTTATTTTTAACACATCAATTTTAAGAGTGTAGCAAATTTCCCAGGAAGTGATGATTTTGTTCTCTTGAACACATGGGATGGAAACGGTGCTCTATTCGTAATTTTTGTATGCGATATTCCAATTTTGCGCAAAAATTTTGGATAGGTAATGTAGACAGTGATCTCCCACATGATAGTTAGGAACACATATTAGCAAACATTGCAAAAAACGTTTAATGACTATCATTGCGAACACCCCAAAACTAAAAACAAAAAAACAAAACAACAGCTGAAACATTCCTCCTATATTAAATCTTATTATTAATTGAAAAGGATAGCAAACATTACCTCGACATTGCTAGCGTGATGTTCCTCCGGTTGAGTGACAGGAACTCACACAACAATCACTTCTGCATCAACCCTGTATCAAGAACACAATATTAACAGCTCACAAATGATCCCTTGTTTGATCTGGGGTTGCCATCCCACAAACCACTATGCCACACCACACCATTTTATGTATCTTATAGTGTGAATAAAGGGTGACTGAGTCATAACAAAAGTTGCCTGCAAGCTATCAGATAAAGAAAACAGTTTTGAGGTTTCTTTACCCTAGTCCATCCAGTCCACTGAGCTCCACTGGAACATTTCATCTCCATTCACCTGCAGCCATCCTCACATTAGCCAGCATCTGAGTTTCGAGGTCATTTGATTTGTGGTCCACTCTGGTGGAGCTAATGTTTTCTAGATGGCCTTATAAAACGCAGATCGCTCGTGGCTCCGTTACCGTGGATACCCACGGCCTCCGATATGTCACTCTCTGCTGCTTCGGCTTCACGGAGCAGCCTGACAAAACAACCTTTGGAAATGTCAACATGTTAAAGCTGCACGGTTCCAGACGAGCAAGGCCAGGTGTGTCAAACACCATTAGTTTTAATCCTATTTGCTGTGAATCTTCACTTGGAAGAAAAATAATGTATATCTGTCTCGGCCCATCAGCTGTGTGCAGGTCTCTGTTTTCCAGGAGACCTTTTCTGCTGCCAAGAGGCAAAACCGACTTTGAGTTGTTAAGCTCTGAGGAGTTAAGCTGGCTTCAAAATGGGTAAAGGTACTTTTTTTCTCAAAGGCTATTTCTTGCTTCAAAAAAATCCCTCCTTTAGCTTAGGCACCTGCATAACAAAAATCTTTTCTGTCATTGTGAAGGTTCGAACAAGTGGAGTAAACCTCCTTGACCCTTGTCTCTTGCATATATTCATTGGATCTATTGTGCCGCAAACTAAATGGTCTTTTCCTTTTCGACAATTTATGCCACTGTTTTGGTAACTAAGAAACCTCAATTTGAAAATATCTCTCTAAAATCTCTTTAATTCCAACTTTCGGTAAACAAGTAAAGCCTTGGCATCGAGAACAAACACTGACTGCAGTGCATGTTTTTTGCTAGTTTATGAATAACAGGATTTCTCTATCAACATCCTCTTTGACAGCTCGCACAGCAGCCAACAGACGTGCTACGCCACTTCTTCCCTTAACTACAATAGAGAGATTACCACAACGGTCTCATTTCTCCTTCCTCGGGGGAGGTTGGTTTTCTCTGAGGATAAGTCGCTATGGGGCCCCAGAGCAGCAATATAGCTGCTAAAACTTCAACAGAGAGATAGCAATGTTTGTACATCCAGAGAGATATCATTTTGATTATGCCGGTACATATTTTGTGCAACATTTCGAACAACAAATGCTAGAGCGACTCCAGTCAGGTAGAAAGGTAGAGTTTGTTCAGTTCTATCATGACAACTCTCTGAAGATTTTTTTTGCATGGTAATGGATATGACAATGTTAATGTATTTGGTCTTGGTGGAATAGATTGCTATGCTGCTGCTGTTGATTATTGCTACTGCAAATACATACACAGATACACTGCTGTGAGTATGTAAAACATACTGCTGCTGCACAAATAGCATATATATATATATATAAAAACCCATAGCAGATCTATACAGGTGGAGCTGGGGAAGGTGTAGGGCTGTAACGATACAGCAAACCCACGATTCGGTTCGTATCCCGATTTCTGACCCACGATTCGATACAAACCGCGATTCTTGCGAGGAGGGAGGATTTTAAAAGCCAAATAAATAAATAAATAAATAGCTAAAGCTATAACTCTGTTTTCTTGTAACAAAATACTTTTGAAAAACAAACAGAACTATACTCCATTGTGGAGATGATTCGAGCATGTTAAAAAGAAATTCTGAGGTAACCGAGGCTTACTGTCTGTGCTGTAAACCACAAATAATATATTGCCTATTCATGACCCGCATCTCAAGCGCAGGAATAACGCTTGCCACAAAGTGAACGCGCATAGAGAAATGCACACTTCCTACGAATTAGCCTAAGCAGCCATTTCTTAATGTTTTGAATTAACGTTAAATCAAGTAAAAGTATTTCAAGCTTTCTATATAAGTTTCGATTCGTTTATGAGGTGAGTTCCAGTTCACGCGCGCGCCGGTGCCACACACACACACACACACACACACACATACAAGCAAACACCGCGCGCTTTGCTCACTTGCTTGTGTGTGTGTGTGTGTGTGTGTGTGTGTGTGTGTGTGTGTGTGTGTGTGTGTGTGTGTGTGTGTGTGTGTGTGTGTGTGTGTGTGTGTCTGCTCGCGCGTGTGGGGGAGAGGTGCGATTTTTGAATAATAATCAAATGATACCCAGCGATCTTCGAATATTATTTTTGCTTGAAATTCCCATACCTAATATGTAAAAGACCCCGTCACAGCCCTAGGATCTATTCTGGACGAGAAAGATAAGTCTGGGAAGGGTGTCTATCGCGATCTGCCTTCTCACACCGCGATACAGGTTCGTGGATCTGAGTGTCGCGATTTCGGTTTAATATCGTAAATCGTTACAGCCCTAGGAAGGTGGAGGGATTCAGAGGAACTCAAACTACTATAGTGAATGCTAAACAGCCGTTTAAATGTTGAGCAGCCAGCTCATTGGCTGCAGATGCAACATGAACCAATCAGCTTGTGCCAAGTAATTAACACTGTGTCTAGAGTTTCATGAGAGAACTTGTCATTTTTAATTGCTTAGATCAGACCTCTAAAAACAGGGTCCAAGATACATGTTTTTTTTTCTGTTTCAGCCTCTTCCCTGAAGACACAACCTCAGACTGCACAGATGTTCAGCTAAAAATCATAACATAGAGAGGTGAATGTGATGTTGTGGTCTGCATCCTCCCTTTGAGCTTTCACCGCAGGAGTGCTTCCTGTTACATCTGTGATCTATACTAGTTGACTGCATAGCTAACAACTTCTCTAATTGCCCATATCGAGAATAATCTTTTCCCATAGTGTGAGCACCAGATGGTTGTTTGAAGATCCAACCTACCAGAGAGAAGGGAGTTAATACCTTTGGACCACAGGCATAGACTGAAGCACATGGAGCTTATTGGTATTAAAATAAATGTTTTGGTGGAGGCAGTCTACAGTAGTGGGTGGGTAGCTCAAAGGTCACTGGTTTGATCCTGGGTACAGGTGACTCATGGAATGGAGAATTACTGTAACACCCATTACCGTTTTTGCCCTGAGCAAAGCACTTAACCCTAGGTTGCTGCACGGGGAGTGTAACAGCAATTAGTGTTGAGTGAGTCCTGCAATAAAAGATAATGAACAAGCATGTGCTAGATGTAAGCAAAGTAGCCAAGAATGCTCAAGCATATATTTCTCAAATGAATAGTTTATCCCAAAAATGTAAATGCTTTCATTTACTCACCCTCAATCCATTTGACATTCTTTGTTCCTTGAAACACAAAAATGTTAAGAATCTACAGGCTTCTCTTTTCCATTCAATGAAAGTGAAAGCTCGCAGGAGCCCTCAAGCTCTAAAAAGAACAAAAGAGCATCTTAAAAGTAGTCTATATTGCTCATATACCATTTGATAACTAAAAAAACAAAATAAACATACTAAACTCATTCTATCTATACCATAACATCTGGTGCCTCTGAAATTCTGAATGTGTTAATGCAGGTTTCATATAAACAACTGTTCAAAATTTTGGGGTCAGAAAGATGGGATGCATTACATTTTGGCTCAGAAAATAAATGCCTTTAAATGTTCTATTTATTAGAGAATCTTGATGCATCACATATACTTGAGCAGCAAATCAGCATACAGTATTAGAATAACTTCTGAAGGATCATGTGATACTGAGGACTGGACTAATGATGCTGAAAAATAGGCTACATTTTAAAATGTATTTAAAAAGAAAACAGTTATGATATTTCACAATATTACTGAGAAAAGAAGAAAGATGCAGTGCAACTTTCAAAGATGTTGCGCATGTTTGCTTTAAAAAAGAAACACAGATGAAAGCAAAACCATTTTCTGTGTGAAACTGCTTCAAAAGTGCTTGATGGGGGTAATTCTCAATTAGTATACCATGGCCTTAACCTGTTAAAGCAACACTAAGGAAGATTTTTTTATCTTAAAATAATGTTGCCAAAATCATTTCAGTGGTTCATCAAGTCGTAACAGGGTGAAAGGCACTTATGCCTCCACTTTGCTTTATCTGCTATAACCACACTATGTAAGATTGCAAGATTGGGTCACGTTTCTGTAGTTCTAATGAGACTAAATTTGACTAGCTTTATATCCTACTTCGCTGCCCTACGAGGCCACTCCCAAGCCACGCCTACCGGTAAGAGCGTAGTTAAACAACAAGGCTATGCTACTATGAGTCTTCGTGACAAGTCTGCCCGGGATTTCGAGATCGCCAAAAATGTCCGGGATTCGGCATTTTTGCGTTCTACAGTCGGCAGTCGCCATTCATTATGTTTACTATGGCGAGCAGGACTAACCTGACGGCCGCGGGAGAACGACGCGAGGCCGGTGGCGTGATTATCTGTGAGACGCACCGGTCTCGCATCTCTCACGGAGGAGCGGGAATTTTCTTAGCAATGTTAAAACGCACATTAACCCATCACTTGTTTAGCGTTCATGTAAACACTACATTCAGATTCACCAATCGGAATGAATCCAGTTAGATTGAAACAAAAGGTGTGCATGTAAACAATGAATGGCGACTGCAGAATCCCAGACATTTTGGACGATCTCGACGCCCGGACATGTCCGGGAAAAAGAGGATGGTAACCCTACTTCTCAGCTTTCTCCACAGAATAAGAACCTGTTAGCTTAGCTTCCAAATAAAAGATGGCTGACACTATTTGTACATTCTGTGAGTGAGATCCCACCCTCTATGGGTGGGTTGAAAACATGCGGATCTAGCGCCTTCTACTGGCAGTAGTTTTTAGCCTCTGCCCAAAAAATTACGATTTTTGCGTCATCGGAGGATTTTTTTACAGACAAAAAATACATAAATCTCTTGTCTCAGGGGGATATGAGGGAGGGAAGCACGGTCATTTGAAAATACTACAGGTTTTCTACTGATACAAAGCTTAATGCTAAATCCTGAAGTATCCCTTTAAGGTAAACTCAAACTCAAAGAGTTGTAGACCTCCACTTTTCTAAGGCCGTTTACACAGTTGTAGATCTCTTATGGAGAGCTTGAAGTGTCAGTTTGCAGGCAGTTTTTTATTTGAGGGCAAAAAGATTAATACTGTTGTAGATTTCTGTCTCTATCTATTTTTCCAGTTGTGCTGTCAATCACTGTAATGGATGTTGAGATGAAAAGCCAGGGATGAAAAACAAAACACGAGGGAAATGGTTATTATTATTAACTTAAAGCTGACATGAGCCATTTTCCTTCAGAAACAGATTCCAATAAAAAACAACAACATATATCCTTCAAATGGAATGGATTATACACTCACCTTGTGGCAGA
Source organism: Phoxinus phoxinus (assembly GCF_949152265.1). Classification (NCBI taxonomy): domain Eukaryota; kingdom Metazoa; phylum Chordata; class Actinopteri; order Cypriniformes; family Leuciscidae; genus Phoxinus; species Phoxinus phoxinus. The sequence goes on along the minus strand of NC_136878.1, from coordinate 10,227,101 downwards.
GTAAATCAAATGTGAAATATCATACTTTTCTGCAAGTTAAACAAATAGCCCACTGATTGAAATGCAACACTTGGGAATGTATTGCCTTGCAAACTAATTTAAACACTATGCAGTCACGCTGTTGCCAGCATTGTCAGAAGAATTCTGATGTAGAATGTGTCTGCAACTTTCAGTGAACACAGAATTGTTTATGCAAGCAAGACACAACACATTTCTTCATATTGAAATGGGAGGGCTGATTGCTACAGTCAAAAGTATTTGTTAGATGCTGAATGTTTCATAAGCACAAGCCAAAATTAACATATTCATCATGACAAAAAGTCATGGCAATTACAGAGGCACAGGGGGAGAGGGGGTAGTTCTGTTGCTTTCAAGTTTAGACATTCATGCATTCTATTTGAATACTATTCATACCTCACATTCCATAATTAATCTAATCATAATTAGTAGTAATGTTAATTGTTTATCAAAATGAACTAACGTTACCTACTGTGGTGGCAGTAGCTACCGTGGTACAGTGGTCTCAGATGGGATAAAGTAACGTAGGCCTAGACGGCTAAAAGTAGTACCCAACTGAACTATTGTATTTACATAGGCCTACATAACGTTAGTCTACTCTAGTCAATGTAGGCTAACTTATATGTCACACGTACGGTAATGTCACGGCAACGGTATTTTGATACTCTTTTTTTATCAGAAAATTATTTTACCTGCAGTCAAAGTCGCTCACTTACAAGTTCCACGTACGCTAAGGTGTTGAATTTCAAAGACATTCTTCATAATAACGATAGGGGTTGTTCTTTCTACGGCTTGTTTGTGAACCGATTCAGACCGTTTTGGAAAATACTTTGAAAAGAACCGCCGCCTCACAAGAGTGCTTCATTTGCAAATTCGCTGTATTTTTGAGGCAGTGTCCTGTTCAAAAGAATCAGACTGAATTACAAACCGATTCAACCCTTTATGATCTATGGTTATGATGGATTCATTGAAAAGAACCGACTCGGCTCGCAAGTCTGATTCATTCACGAATCTGGCTGGCAGTTAGAGTTCTCAGAACAACAGAGTTGTTACCGTGAGTAAATCAAATGTGAAATATCATACTTTTCTGCAAGTTAAACAAATAGCCCACTGATTGAAATGCAACACTTGGGAATGTATTGCCTTGCAAACTAATTTAAACACTATGCAGTCACGCTGTTGCCAGCATTGTCAGAAGAATTCTGATGTAGAATGTGTCTGCAACTTTCAGTGAACGTTATTATGAAGATCACGGCCGGCGTGTTATTTGCTGAAATGTTTCGAGGGGGAATTATGTTCAAGTCGGTAGGCCGATAGGTAGGTGAGCTCCCTCGTCATATAAAGATTTATCAGTAAAACTGTGGCCTTTTGAGTTGATAAGACCTGCCCAGTGTCCGCCTTTGAAGAATTCTTAACAACTCGTTGGTTTTTCCAAATGAAACTTACTCCACTGAATCTAATGTGGATCTTCACCTTAAATACAAAAAAATACAAAAAAACAACAACAACTATAGGGATCAATTGATAATTTGTCAAATATAATATTGTGCATTTTTATTATTTTTTTATCAGGCAAGCTTTGTCAGTTTGTTTAATGCGCATGCTCATTATAAGAGCCTTAAAAAAAAGCGGAAAATGTGTGATGTTATACATATTGTCAGATTCTATACCTGATTTAAACATGCGTTTTAGACGTAGCTAGAGATTTAAAGATTTTGGTATTTCCCCACGTGGGTCACTGGCTGTACTGTCTTGGATTTGATCTTTTATTTTTTTGTCTATATAGAGCGTTTAACCATATTATTTGCTACATGATTTAAACGTAGCAAAAAATATATTTTTAAATATTATTCTGATATTCTAAGGATTCTGCATGAAAAACAGATTGTCGTCATAATTTTTGAACTGGATGTTTGAATGTGTGTATTATAATAAAGCAGAACAGCAGATGGCAGCAAATACTTACACTCCCATCTCTAAGACTCTCTGGCCTTGCTCATCTTCAAATTGTATCCCAGGATAAGACTCCTTTTAGCCACCTTTTTTAATTTTTTTATTTTTGATTAAATTTTGGAGAAATTATAGATTCATCCAATAAGGTTAACATAAGCCACTTTTTTTCTGTTCTTATTCTTTATCCTGCAGCTGCTGTTGATGGAGTCTCTTTTTGAACTTCGCCTGATGAGATGACTTTACTTCAAGAAAATCTCATCAAAGCAGAGACCCCCACCCTCATATCAAGCTGTGAAATATGCTTGAAGATGAGTGAGTGTGCATATGTGTGTGTTGGTAAGATTAATCTCTTCTTTAGCGTCTTGACTCATCTCCCCCGCCTTTCTTCTGTGAGATGCACTGATTCACCCTGGATCACATTACATGAAGCCATATACAGTAGTTTCTCTAATCAGAGATGATTCAAAGTAACCGATGGTCCATATTGGAACCAAGCTAGTGGTTATAGATAATCAGATATTGTGACCGACCTGGTGAATATTTTCTTCACTCATGCCAGATACATCCACCAGCCTGAGTTCACGGTCACCATTATAAAAAAAACAAATTCATTTTTCATGTGAACGCATATTATCACACGTGTGCACATGTGAGAGGCTTGGAGCATGTTATGTTTATTCGTTTTTGTTTTGTATGTGATCACATACTCAAAAGCGGCTTGTAATTTCAAGTATTCAGCTGCAAAGAATAATGTTAAATAATACTTAATACATATTTACAAAAATGATTATGCTAAATACAATGCTAAATAATATGTAAAGTCTATTTACATTTATTTTAAAGTAATTTTGAATTCACATTAATTTGAGGAATTATATTCATATTAATCAAAATGGTCATTGTACAGATGCAAATAATAAAACTAAATAATACTCAATAAATAGTTACAAAATAATGCTAATGCTAGATTTGAACATTCTAAAACCCACACAAAAATCATGTGATTTTTTCTTAATATGTACAATTCATGAGATATTTCCATGTAGATAAAAATGATCTTGTTTCTTTTCCTCCAGAAAAGCCCAGATCTAAAGGAGCTGGTGTTTTTCACCTCTGCATCACCTTCTTTACCTCAGCATCAGTAGAGAGTGGCACTGTCTCAGACAGGGTTGACCAGACCCCCAATGGGTGACTGACTGAATGAGTCCACTCAGTTCATATCAGGAGAGAGACACTGACTGCATTCGCTGACAGCTTCCTTTCGAGAATATACAGTATGTCAGGATGTCAAAGCTTCCCTTTCTGGGTACTGTGTACATATGTGTGACTTTACATGTGACTTTTCCACATCACAATGTGTCAAGGCTGTGCTAGTCATGCTATTTGTATGTCAGTGTGTGCCCATGTTACTTTGCACATGTTCCTGCATTGGCATGCCATGGTGCATTGCAGTTTATATGCAAATGGATATTGACAGCATGATGCAATGTGTATTTGCCTTTCTGTATATCCGTGTGTGTTTCTCAAGCGCATATATGGAACTTCTGAAGGTCAGTGTTAATGAACAATGCACTGAGGTGTTGTTAATCTCTATAAATTGGTTAATGCTACATTAATGTCATGCTTGTCATTTATTGATTTTCAGGATATTAATGGTGGAACAACGTTAATTAAGAATTCCCACAAGGTATGAATTAAAAGGTCTCGAAGCGGCCCACAGTACTCCAGACATGCTTCATCATGACAAGCGATTTGATGGATGAAGTCTGGGAAATGGACTTCACGAGGACAATTAAGAGGGTAGGAGATCCTCTGAAATGTCTATACAGTCGAAAGCATTTTGCATACAGCAGCCTCATAATTATCTGTGACGAGAAATCTTATGGATGCCCGAGTATGTTTATTATAAAAATGTAACACTTATCTAAGATTGTGGTGAGCTAAAATTATAATTTACACTATACTGTTCAAAAGTCTGGGGTCCATACGATTTTTTAAAAGAAAATATGGTAACACTTTACAATAGTACAATAGTAATTATTAACTAACTTGAACTAACAATGAGCAATACATTTGTTACAGTATTTATTAATCTTTGTTCATGCTAGTAAATAGAAATCCATCTGTTCATTGATTGTTCATGTTAGTTTACAGTGCATTCACTAATGTTAACACATACAACTTTTGATTTTAAAAATGTATTAGTAAATGTTGAAATTAAATAAGATTAATAAATGCTGTAGAAGTATTGTTCATTCTTAGTTCATGTTAACTAAAGTTAACCAATGTTGACTAATACAATATTATTGTAAAATGTTACCGAAAATACTTGGGTATAATACTTGGGTATAATAAATGAATAATAAGTAATCAAAAGTGACAGTAAAGACTTTGCTACAAAAAAATGATAATTTAATCTTCCTATTCATTATTCATTACATTATTCATTATTTAGCACATGTAAATAACATGATATATATATATATATATATATATATATAATGGTTGATACTGCTGTTTTCAACATTGATAATAATACAAAATATATTTTATTATAATATAATAAAATAGAAAAGAAACAGTTATTTTAAATTGTAATAATGTTTTACAATATTACTGTTATTATTGTTTTTACTTTTATGCACACTTGGAGCATCAATTGGCCAATCAAATTAAAGGGCTGGAAATAACTTCTATAGTGTGTGTGTTATATATCACCAAAGATCATTTTATTTCAAAATTTGATTCAGAGTCAGAGATTCAAAGAGTCAGAGTGAAACTTTGCATGCTGATCCTGTTGTTGATTGGGATTTTCATTTTAAACGAATGTTATAATATATAGTTTTGTCAGAAGTAGAGATCCCAGTGCTGTTTTGAGACTAAGAAGAGCTTTGGAATGTCTCATAACCTTTTGCAACCTTGTTCGATCACACGTAGGACCCTGGACCTGGCAGTCACACTGAAGAACGCTGCTTAATGGTGTGTGAATCCATACAGGGCAGGTGCTGACACAAGTCACCTTGAAACATTGACCCTCAGGTAACAAAAATCCCCTTGAGTGCTGGGTTGATGCATGTTCCCCTAACATCTGTGATATCTATGCTATATTAAATAGGCTGAACACGTACAGTAAGGCATGTATTTCACAAAGAACAACACTGTGTATTTCCAACCTTTATTTGGCTATATGATGATTGAATCCAGACAAGGTTGGAGTTAAAATCACAGTCACCATGGTTACAGAACGACTCTGACCCTCCTCTCTCCTGACAGGGTCTGTAATGATATGCTGATGCATTCTGGGTAATAGGAAGAGGGCCCTGTTAGAGAATAAGGTGGTGCACCCTTGAGATTGAAAATCAAATTCTGTCCTGAACCCTTAAACAAATTGATTCCTTAACCTGGCTCACTTGTGAGATATGTCGTATTGAATAATAAAAGATCAGTATCGCAGACTGACATTTTGGAAGGAGGAAACCTTCGGCTAAAAGCCATTGATGTTTTGCCAAAGTTACAATCACAATCGTTTGCACTGTAGCAGCAAAACATCAAGGGTTTATGAGGTATAAATGCATGAGTATGATATTAGTGCTGTAGATTTTACTGTATATACTGTAATGTGTGGTCATATTTGTGTTGTGTTCTGTTAAAAGGATACACAGACCTGAAATAAATCGCGGTTTGTTGAGGAGAGGTCTGCTATGTTACGATTTTAAGTGTTCGCATTTATGGCTCTACATAATGCCGTATAAAGACGTGAATATCTTCTGGATGTGGGTACAGTTTCAAAAGTACATATAGGAAACTGGTAGATTCTAGTTTTAGAACACTACAGAGATTGAGTCTTGATTCTTGTCAGTATTGCAGAAAAGAACATTACTTTCAAAGTGCTGAGGCTTTCCTTTTGCTTTTCCCTGTATACCTGGCCCAGTTTCATCTACGGATTACAGACAAATTAAAGCTCGCTCTTACATTGCACACAAACATGGGCGAAATGCCACATAATAAATTACCATCTCAATTAAAAGTGACGGTGTAGCTTATTTTAAACCACAAAATGAATGGTAACTCGTTTGTGGAGTGGAGAAATAAGTAATGCTATAAAAACGACAAAAATACTTGATGATTATGTTACGCTTTTTATTGTATGTTTTAATTGTGGAAACTATTAGTTAGTTATTATGATAAAATGGGTGTTTTGGTCTGCTATAGCACAGAAATTCTTCACTTAAAATTCTGATTCAGTTTTTCCACAAATCACGGTGTTGAAATGTGTCCAGTTCAACCTTCAACCCTGTTTTCCGAGTTGTTTTTGTTTAATTTATGGGAAATATAAGTTTGGTTATAAATTTGGTAGTCCATTTTAATTTAGACTAATTTTCAACCCTGTTACTTGTTACAGGATATGAATATAAGAATATAAGAATATGTTTTTTATGTTGTTGGGTTTTATTTATTTATTTTGATGGGCTATTACTAAGGGTTTGAAGGGCTTTTAGAAGATATAAGCATTCAAAACTTACAGTCTCTCACTTCCGCCAATTTGGATCAGTGGCTACGTTTACATGCAACCAAATAATCCATTACTAATTGGATTGACGGCTCAGTCATACTGAAAATCCTTCATGTAAAACACCTTAATCGATCCGATCCGATTTAAAGGTGTGGTTTATTATTTTTCTAATCCGATCGAGAGAACATGTAAACACTTGATGGGGTTGAAAACCGAAACAGGAAAGGACTGCGCATGTGCAATGACGTATGACGGAGCTGCAGTTGTTGTTAAATAACTCGTGTTTTTCCAAATTTCTCCCATGCCACAATCTAAATTGTCTGATGAAATTTTATGAACTTTTGATTATAAAGAAAGATAATTACTTAATTTCTTGCTTCAAGCCCTATTCTGAACTCCATTCAAGGGAAGTGCCAATTCTACTTAAATTCTGGGAAAGATCCTACTAAAGTAACACATTATATGCAAAGAGCTGCCAGGACACATGTGTCTCTGGCATTAGCAGTCTCATCGAGACAAATCTGCCACCTTAGATTTGGTCATGTCAAGATGACACGAGTATCCCATGGAGAAATGTGAGGATTCCCGATAGGATGGAACCAGGGTTGTCACACATGCTCCATGTCTTGCCAACTCACATCACATGTCCCCATTTAGTGGTGTCAAACTGCACGGCATATGTGACATCAGGCTTTGGACAGTAGTTTCAAAATGTCAGTAAGATGTCTGTTGGATTAAGTTAATATTCAAAAGGAATGGTCCAGCTGAATCCAAGCTCCAGTCCAGCTTCATTGATTTCATCAGTGACATGCTTGCTGATCTCCACAGGATTGTAAAATAATTCCCTAGTTTTGTTTACAATAAATGGAAGTCTATATGGAGCATTGCACTATAGGGAAAATGTGAATATATACACCATTTTTAAAGTACATAAGATTTCAATATGCATTATACTAGTTAGTGTAACGATTTACAAACTATGTTGTACTTCACCCACAATAATTAATCTGTAATGCAAAATGTGTGAATGCAGAGGCTTCTAGCTATGCACTCTCCGTATCACACATGCATATATGTTGTTTCAAAAGGCTCTATAGTGAGTGTTAATGTTAAAAGTTTTCCTATACTGTCAAATATCTCTTTCAGGCCAAATACACAACAGATAATGTGCACTGCTTGCTTGCAATACATTAGCCAATCATTCATATCTGCTTATGCATTCTTTTCAGGATTATGTGATGACTAAGACATTCATCAAATGAAAAGGTGCCATGTACAAGTCTTTTTCACAGTCTTTTGATCAGCTTAATGTGTCCTTGCTAAATAATGGCACAAATGCTATCAGTAGAGCTTAATTTATATTGAAACTGGAAAATTATTTTAAAGATGGAGAAAGTACATCCAGATAGTATATCCTGAATAAGATTTGTTTTTATAAGAAATGTTAGCAAAACACAATGGAAGGTAATATACTTTACCAAATAAACACATCAAATTGAACATGCAAACTAAATTGATTTCATCACAATAGAACCAGCTTTACAGTTTTGTGGGAGGTCTCCAGTGGGAATCATTGTTTTGAGAGATGAACCTGTCTTTGTCAATGTTTTCTCATCGTGACAGTTAAATTACTTCATACAAGAACGTTAAATGAAACATAATTTCATTTTCAGGCGGTAATGCTGAGGGAAGGTGGGCTGATGTGGGATGGTGGATAAAGTAATAAGATGAAGTAAGAACTAATCCTCACATGTACAGGAAAATTTGACCCACTCAAGTGAATTAATGTTTGTTTGGCAATTCATCATTGGGTTTTCTTTCTTGTCTGTTACTGTGGTATCCTCCAGTGTGTGTGGAGTGTGAGGGCTTGGGTGTATGTGAGGGAGGGTCAGGCGTGTACGTGAATATATTCTGCTTTCTAAATTTGAGTTCAGTTTAAGGTCTGTCCACTCCAGAACTCAGTGGAGCTTGTCTGACACTGACAAATACTCTCCTCCCATCCTCTAGAGAGAAACAGAAAGCCAATAACGAAAATGGGAATAAAAACACAGCAGAGTAGACCGAGGTGGATATGATGAAACCAGAAAGGAATAGGACAAAGAAGAGAGATGGAAAGAATCCTAATGTCTTTATCTTTGGAATCATTATGTTTCTGAAATGTGTCAGAACACGATTCAGAATTCAACAGTAGCGTGCATTAAATTCTGAGTCTTGCGGCAAGGGTGCATAGTGGACATTAATGTGATCAAATTTCTGTTGACAGTTTAATTTTTTATTTTTTCAGGTCAACTACACTGTACAAAGTTTGGTATCTGCTTAACTTTGAAACAATTTTCACTCAGAAACTGCTCAATTTGAAAAAAGAAGTACACATTGTAAGTAAAATATTGAATTAAGCATGGCATTTTAAAGTAGAAAGACTGAAATAGTATTTTTTGTGTGTGTAAAACATAATCCAATAATATTCCTCAGTAAATTGGCTAGTTAAGGTTAGTTAAAATGATTACAACATATTTCTAGCTATAGATATCTGAATAATGACACATTGATTTGATTGACAGGATTCTCTATCATCACATTGAGTATTGAGGATTGTTGGCATGTTAAAGTTGGTATGAAATGAAAATTCTCTATTTTCTAATTGGATTCTAATGGATTTTCTAATTTAAAAGATATGCAAAATACGCAATACGTCATAAAAGCCGACCAATCAGGTTGTGAATGTATCCATATGCCTTTAGGTTCTGTAATTTTAGGTTTGGTGATGAATAAAAATGCCAATCTGAACGCTAAGTGGTGTTTTTTATTTATTTGACCAAACAAACCAAGCAAACCGAACTACAAGTTCTAACACACCCTTAAACCCGCCCTTGCATGCCCGCATTAATTTACCGCCATTTTTAGTTCAATGTCCTTATCTCAAAAACCAATCAACAACTGATGCATAGAAGTAAACCAAAACCCAATGATACATTACACTCGGATCAGATGAACATCACAATATAAAATAAAAGATCTGTCTTTACTTCCATTTTATCATGATTTTAAATATGTTCAATGGGTCTAACCATTAGAGTTGCACTGGCCAAGCATTTGTGCCTGCGTTGGTGTACTTGCGGAGAGTATGTTCTGGAAATGTTTTATAGAAAGTCTCCTATCTTGAATTTATATTGATATCAAATCTCCATTTCTTGTCTCTGTGGCACAATAATTCCATGCTGTATTTTCGTAAATGTCATGCCAAATAATAAGCTCAGGGTTTAGTTGTAGCCTCCAAAGTTCAAACACGCTGTAAAATGATAACCAGTGTAGAATTATGGGAAACAAGCTTGAAATTACACCCTAGGCAACCTCTTATATTACATCCATTGTTACGTCTTAGGGCCAATCCCAATTCTACCCCTTACCCCTTCACTTACCCCTTCCCCTCTGTTTTGCTCGTGCACGTGGAGGGGTAGGGCTGTCTCGATTCTCTTTTGGTTGGAGGGGAAGGGCTAGGGGGAAGGGCCAGATAGCCCTTCAAACGAAGATTTTTCGGGACCACACTTCAAACGAAGGGGTATGAGAAGTGTCACTGCATACACCGGCTACAGACGCAAAATGGCTGCCCAAGCAAAAAATTAGACCATAAATGTAAGAATTGTTGACTTTAATAAGTATTTTAACGACAAATAATGATTTGCTTTATGTTATATTCAATCTTGTGTTCATATTTACGGTCAGTTCCTTCAAAGAAACGTTTGTAAAAAAATCTCTTCTCCCCCGAACAAAGCACACAAGCTATTAGTACGTTCAAGTCATCTCGTAAAGATCGTATTTATGAGCTGAACGCACATGAACGCCACACAATGTGGTATTTCACACAGTTTCACACAGTAAATAAATAAATAGCTCAAAATAGGACAAACATAGGTCTGTACCTCCAACGTGTTAATACAACACCACAGAAAACAAGTCCTGTGCATCTTGGAAGTTTGTGATAAACATCGGCGCATCTCCTGTGACGTAGGCGACGACGTATAATGACGTGTAACGGTGTAGTAGTGGTGTCCCATTTCTTAGGGGAATATTTTCACCCCTACGCCTTGCCACTCTGTTTCAAGGGTCAAGGGGAAGGGGAAGGCGAAGGGTTAGGGGTAGACGAAGGGGAAAGGGGTAGAATTGGGATTGGGCCTTAGAGTGGTATGAATGTGCTAGTAGTATTTCAGCTGGATTTTAATCTCCTTGTGTCCGCACACATACCTGGTGCTGTACAGAGGCGCTGAACCATTTACTGCCGTCACTGAATTTACTGCCAGTGAATTAACACTGCAATGCCACAGTTATTGCCTGCAGTAATGGAGCTATAAACTGAGGGGAAATTGTGAAAGCTCAGAGAAAGCCCTAGGCTAAGGATGCTAAAAACATTAGCGTCAGCTTCTGCAAAAGAACCATAATACCTCTATAACATGCTGAAGTGAAAATAGTTAGGACTTCTTCTTTTTTTTTTCTCTTTTTTTTTTAGAAGTCAAAGTAGAAGTGAAATGTTACAGTTACATTCTTCAAAATATCCTCTTTTGTGTTCCACAGAAAAGAAAAAGCCATTCAGGTTCAGAGTGACATGAGGGTGAGTAGTAAATGGTTACATCATTTTATTTTCTTATTCTGTCCCTTTAAAGCTGATTTGTTGTGCGCACAATTTGAGGAAAATTAAACAATTTAATTTTGTTTAAATTAAACAAATGTGCCAAGCAAATATCCAACACACCATCACCCCCCCCCCATTAAAATTAGGATAGCTATTTAAAATGCATTTATAATAAATAATAATAATACAAAATATATAATAATACATAATAATAACATTATATATTATGTATAATAATAATAATATATTATGTAATAATATATGATATATTATGTATAATAATAATAATATATAATATGTATTATATATAATAATAATAATAAGTATTATTATGAGCTTATTATGATTATGAACCATTTTCTCATTAGAAATGGTTGGGGTACATTTCCAAATGCACGTTATAAGCAATCCAAACTCTAAACACATTCAGACATGAGTTTGTGTGCATTCACAGCATTTGTTGTGAACCGAGCCACTGATCTTGCCTAGGGCGCCAAAATGAACCAGGAAAACTAGTCCAACAGACCACTCATATGTGATGAATGTTTTTTATAGCATTAACATTTTTATATAAATAATTTCCTAAGTCTTTAATAAAGAAGAAACATTTCCATGAAAACTTCATCTAGCCGGTTTTCCCCATTTTTGCCTTTATCCAGAGACATTTCATATTGATGAGGTTCAGTTCCTTATGGGAAACATTGGGAAAGTTGCATGTTTTTTTGGCTTCAGAATTTAAAATAAATGCAGTTACACTCCTCGAGTGTTCTTCCTTCCAATGAGCAACTGTGATAGCTCGTATACGAGTCTTCTCATGGTGAGTTGAATTAATTTATGCTGTGTGGATAATCTGGGATTTTCAGAAACTCCAGGGCCAACTGCTTCCAATTTCCAGTGGACCCCACCAATCAAAAGCCTGCCTTCCCCCACTCTCTCTTCCCCAGCGCCTCTCTTTCTTAAATGCACACACATGCACACTTCATGCTTCAGCAATGTCTTTTGTGCTGTGTTGATCCATCTTTCCAGGCTTGCATACATCTGTTCATTCTGTGATGTGGGCAGCTATGCATTTGCCCAGGATTCACGATCCAAACAGATTTTCTCCTTAAGTGCCCTTAATTGCACTTTAATTGGAGTTGGACTGTCGTCACACACAGGGTGCGCTTTTAAGACACAAAGCAATCTTGTGATATGTGACGATCAAGGGGTTTTCCCCCAGCGCTGGTTGGATTATTCTGCCCTCCCAAATGATTACATCAGCGACACCTGTTGCTTACTTCCCTTTGGGCCTTCAAAAGAAGCAAGACAGATGGCAGATGCGGGCGACCTATTTGATTTGTTTACCTTTGTTATTTGTTTGGTTGTGTTTCTTTTTTCATGCATCACAATGCCACATCACATTTAATTCACATGCATTCATCTAGCATTACACTACTGATGTCTGACTGCTACATTACACAGCTTTTGTATAGTTTTCCTTTTGTTGATAACATTTTGCTTTAAAAGTTCAGCTTTCTCGTGTGTCCCTATTTTGTTTGCGTCCCTTTTGAGCTATGAGGCGTAACATGATACAACAGGTCTAGATTGATATAGTGTTTTTTGGAGGGAGGAAAATAGTTAAAGAAAAAGAAAAACACTGCACTGCAGGGGCTAAACAAACAATTTGGGCCGTAAGCACTTGTCGCTTGAATAAATTCATGTGATAACAGCAAATTGGAATACATGGTGACTCATCACAGGGACTCCACTGTGAACTTCAATTTGCAAGAAAATTAACATTATCAAAAATTGTGAGACCAGAATAAGACCCTCTCAGTCAATTGAAGACCCAGCGGGAGACAATGGCTCTCATTAAGAGTTGTTTCCTCATATTACTATGAGTTTTATTAGAACATTTGGAAACATGTAAAACATTAGAACATGTTGTGTAAGCTCACCAACCACTTGCTAGTACCGGTTTGGACCTCTTTTTGCCTTCCGAACTGCCTTTTTGGCATAGATTCAACAAGGTGCTGGAAACATTCTTCAGAGATTTCGGTCAATATTGACATGATAGCATCATGCATTTGCTGCAGATTTGTCGGCTGCACATCCATGATGCTAATCTCCCATTCCACCACTTCCCAAAAGGGCTCTATTGAGATCTGGTGGAGGTCTGGTGATCTGGTGAGATCTATGGAGGCCATTTGAGTATAGTGAAAGAAACCAGTTTGAGATGTTTTGAGCTTTGTGACATGGCGCGTTATTATGCTGGACGTAGCCATCAGAAAATGGGTACACTGTGGTCATAAAGGGATGGACATGGTCAGCAACAATTCTCAGGTAGGCTGTGGTGTTTAACCGATGCACAATTGGTACTAAGGTGTCCAAAATGTGCCAAGCAAATATCCCCCACACCATTACACCACCATCAGTCTGAACCGTTGATACAAGACAGGAATGGATCCTCAAATGTTCTTTAACCAAAAACACTTTAATGCATTCATGAACTGTCTGGTTCTGAGAACCCTCTACTGTGATGCGTGTTATAGATGTTTGTCGTTAGTCATGAAGTAATGCTATAGCAACAGATATTTTGATTATTAGTATGTGAAATTTATGTTTATGACATCTACATCAAGAGCCTTAGTAGCTCATCACCATAGATGATCCTGCACTGGAATATAAAATATGAATCTTACCTCTTTTTCTTTGTAGATATATCCTCTCAAAGCAGTTCCTAGTCGACTGCCCTATCAGTCGCCATGACACAGTGATTTATTAGATCAGAGATGTTGCGTGGGGTGGTGCAACCCAGGATAGGAAGAACTGTGAAATGCTCCGTGACTGTGAATTGCTTTGGACCCAGTGTTGCCGCATATGAATTACCTGGTGGAAAAGGTAGTATTTTGTACTTTGTAATGGAGACTGGGACTAGTTGTCACTCAGGGAAATGGTCATAAGGTATATATCTCAGAAACTATAAATACTTTCATAAGTACTTATAACTTTCATTATTCAAAAATAAAATTGTGTAGTTATTTGTGTAATATTTACTGTTCAAATTGAGCCATTTTGGGCTTTTTTTATAGCTAGTTTTAATGGCAGGTCCCAGTTTCCAACTTAATATTGCGTGAAGACATGCGGAATATGTTTAATTAACTATTTTCCCTTTCCCTATTCTCCCTTTATTTACATTTAATCCTACAGCGTGATTCAGCAAACAGTTCTGTGACATAACAGTAAAATTATACAATGTGAGATCAAGTCTCAGTTTGAAACTGTAAGGCTATTCGTCACACCTCATCATATGCTCTGAATTATCAGATCAGAGTCAGACCTCACCTGGTCTTCTGTGACAGGACAGGATTGATGAATGGGAGTTAATCTGGCTAAGAGACGCTGTGTACTGCACACCTCTCTGTGTGAAGAATCTATGAGATGAGATAGATTCAGACAGTTAATACTCGCGGTGCCAAGTCACTGAGGGAGATTCACAATGACAGCTGTAGATAACAAGCTTTACCCAATCAGCTGGTGAAAAAGAAAAAGTGATAGAGAAAGAGAGCGAATAGACAACTGCTGTCTTTCGAATTCTGCAGTCTAGCAATGTGTGTGGTTTTTGTGGTCAGAATTTTTGTCTGTCCAACACTAATTAGAACTGATTACCATTACATGGAAATAGTTCTGTTTGTGAATATCGACCTTGCCTCAAGTCGAATGCTGAATATCTTTCAAAGATTTGACGCAACAGACTTTTCTCTTTGCAAATTTTTTCATAATATCAACCTTTGGAAATGTTGTTTCCATGTGGACGGTATTGCAGTGTGGAAATCTAATTGGAACTTGTGGTTGTCAAATGTGATTCACAGTTTTGAGTGCATTATGCATCCGGCAACCCGTGAAGGAACTTTGGGTGGACTCTAACAGGACTTAAATCTGTCATAAGGAACAAAAAGTTGTCGCAGATAGAAACCTCGAGCTAAGTTCAGCCTGGGATTGACGTGGAGTCTTCCTTTGCTTGGCCTGGGAGACTGGTAAGTCATTACCTTAAACTCATTAACAGATAATTAAGCAGGAGAATGGACAGTGAGTCAGCTAGGCACAGCTAGAGGGATCAATTTTCTTTATTAAAAAAGTGCTGGAGTTTTTGTAGTTTGACTATAGATCATGGCACTAGCAGGGCCAAGGTCATATTAGTTTCCCAGGAAACTTGGTAAATAGATTTTACATAATACTTTGGATATATACGTGCATAAATGTAATTTAATTGAAAACCGAGTTGGTAGATGGGTCATATAAGCCGCCTTGTGGAATCCAGTAGTGGATGAGTGTCCAATCCTGACAGTGTGAGTGTAATTGTTGAATGTTCTAGAGCCTGTCAAAAACACTGGGTTAAAACAGAGGTAAATTTTGATCCAAAAAAGTAAAACGTAAACTTTTAAAAACTTTAACTGTTTAAAAGGAGGGCAGCATGGTAGCAAAAGTGCAACACAAAGTGCTCATATTCGAAAGGAGAACAAGAACAAAAGCCTTGTATATTAGGATCATTTTGAAAGAGCGATTTATTTTTAAAAAAGTACAATTAATTAATTTTTCTGTAGCACCTTTTTTTTAATCTCACATTTGAATGTCAATAGCAAAACATGCCTGGTTGAAAAGAATGAAAGAACATTACCTTATTGGTTTTCAAAGACTACAGAGTACAGAGATTGGTACAGAGTGCAGTGCAGAAATTGGACAATGTAACTAAAAACACCTTGTTAGACCACAATACTGTATTAGTATGGTGTAGGGCCTCATTTTGCAGCTAATACAGCAAGTCCTTTACAGTGGCCAGAGGGATTTTGAGCCGTTCCTCTTACAGAACCGCGGCCAGGTCATGCTGGTGAAGGAAACATTTTTCTGACTTGCTCCTAGGCTCCAAAAACCCCAAAGTGGCTCAAAAATATTTAGATCTGGTGACTGTGCAGGCCATAGGAGACTTTACTTTCATGTTCATCAAACCATTCTGCCACAAGTCTTACTGTATGTTTTGGTGCATTATCATGCTGATACACGGTACCTGAACCATAGGGTGCACATGGTCCTCCAGAATGGTTCGGTAGTCCTCGGCAGTGATGCGCCCATCAAGCACAGTAGGGAATAACGTGATATTGCAGCCCAGAGATCCACCCCCGTTATTCACTCTTGGCAGGCAACAGTCCGGGTGTTAAGACTCTTCGGGGCTTTTCCACACTATAAATCCCACGGATGTGGGACAGACAATAAAGGTGGACTCGTTTTTTCACATTGTCCACAGCCCAAGATTTGCACTGTTGGCACCAATGAAACTGACATTTTGCATTGGCCCTACTTTTGAACAGTTTACAGCCCAACCATGAATATTGACTCTGCGGAGTGCCTGATGAACAGTCTTGGTGCACATTTAATTCTGCAGTGAGTTGGGCAGCTGTGGTTTTATGTTTTTTGGATACAATCCGGGTTAGTACCTGGACATGCCTTGCAGACAGCTGTTGGGTGTGTTTCGTCCTACGTGGTGGTATGTCTACATTACCCTGTAGACCATAGCTCTCGATACACCACAAAGACTTGCTGTACTGGTCACAGATGAGCCAGCGAGACGCGCACCAACAATTTGTCCTCTTTTAAACTCTGATATGTCTCCCATTATGTTGTGTGGATATTATGTACCGCTGTGTTATTGCTCTGTTAATGGACAATTGCGGCGCAAAATTAACCTAGGGGTAATTAACACATGGTTACCGAGTCGATCGTTCTCTGGGATGTGTTTCCATGATAATCGAATGTAAAGAGTTTTATCTCTAAAAACTATTAGCTTATAATGCTAGTATATAATTAGCTTATAGCGCTAGTATATGGGGCGTCGAATATAAGTAAAAATAAATCGCTAGTTAATACCACTAACAAGGCTCAAAATAGCCTACACTAACACGGTAGCATAATGAGGGTCCTACATGCAAACCGAAGCATTGAGAATTTTGTAAGTGTACAGACAGTTTAATAAGAAGATACTTTATAAAGACAGTACATGTCGCGTATACAGGCAGGAGCCATCTTTGGAAAACAGTCTCGACCAGTCGAGCCACGAACGCCTTGCTAAGTGAGCTGGTCGAATGGGTTAAGTCACAGTTCAGCTCACGTAGCACGGCGTTCGTAGCTCGACTGGTCTTTTATATTCGATGCCCCATATACTAGCGTTATAAGCTAATCGGTTTTTAGAGATAAAACTCTTTAGGCTACATTCGATTATCATGAAAACACATCCCAGAGAATGATCGACTCGGTAACTATGTGTAGGTTCATTTTTCGCCACAATTGTCCTTTAATTCAACCTCCACTCTCTGTTCATACTGATGTAATGTAAAATCAGTGAAGATTGTCCACCAGCCGTGAATCCTCCAACACTATATTAACCGGTGTTTCAGTTTCCCTGTCCTACCCCTATGTATGCATCATGCAAATTACATGCATAAACATAAGTGCACATTCATCACAGGCAGAGGTATTTGTGAGCAGTATTACCTCAAATGCCTTGTTTTCCATTTGCATATAATGACACTTTTTGTATTCTGAAATACTCTTTGTATTACTGTGTCTTTTTGTTTTGTTTTAGCATTCAGAAACTTCAGTATTTTGCTATTGAATTAGGAACTAGCATCGCCCTCATAAACTGCTTACATAAAGTTATGCCAGTTAAATGCCAGAAGCTTTTAAAAGGCCATAAAAGCAATGTAGGATTAATGCAACCCTGATGTTTATGAAACGTCCTAGACTCAATAGATGATCTGCGCCTGATTGCAGATTTAGCACAGAGTCAGGAAAGTTCTTGGAAACAGCTTTTTGTCAATATATTTTTTCAGCTTGTGGCTTATGAGAACTATTTGCCTATGCAGAGCAATGGTCTGTGGCCTTCTGATGAGACAATAGAACGATTAGGAGAGGCTATGTTCCAAAAATAATTAATCAAGTGTATTGAAATTAACTTTCAATTGACTTTGCTTCCTGAAAGGCGGATCCCATGTTGATAAATTGTGAGAGAGTGTAGTCTAGCATGCTATTCAGAAAGATCTTTGTCAATTAACCAGCCTGCCATCTGCATGGGATGTATGACAAAAGTGTTAGTGGCGTAGCGGACGGGTATGTGGGGAGGGGGTCCCGCTTGTTGGAGGGCGCCACGATAACCCAGATGAAATAGTGTATCGACGATACCCAGAGATATCGTCAAAAGCATCAGCTATTGGCCTTATGAAGAGGATTTGGCATTTTCGATTAGTGTATTAAATTATTATTATTACTACTACTACTTTTATTATTAAATTAATATTACAATTCAACCCCACAACATTTTTATAGCTCATCCGCCCATAACCGACTCACTGAAAATGATAAGAATGATTGTGATAAGGTGTAGAATTCTTGATAACTAATTTTAAGGTCTCCATTAAGAATAATCAACAGATTCCCCCCAACCCCAGCTGTGTATTTGTATTCATCACATTGTTGTCATGGCAAGGAAATCACAGTACTTTATCCTTTTCCCCCTCCCTCAATAGAGCGCAACAATGAGGTTCCATTCATTTTCTCCATAGAGAGATAGTTTTTTATGATAATGTATAAGCTTTACAAGACAGACAATGTGATTTCAGCTTAATTTAAAGCACAAACATATAAATAAATAAATCACCATCCCAATTATAGTGAAGAACCATACTACATGAATTGTGAAGATCCACCAATCAGAGATCTCGATGTTACTATGGAAACAGAAATTGCCGGAAAGAGCTTAGCAGTGATTTGACACTCCCATGAAGCAGTTCAAATGACGTAATCAAGTCTCCATACACTCTCACTTAGTTATTTCCTTGTGGATATTTTGGATCTTAAAATATTTTAAGATCATTATTCAGTGAGATCATTATACAGAAGAAGGAACTGAAATATTTTGAATGCTACCGATCCACAATCTGACTCCTGATGCTGCCTGAATCATAATCACACCATGTTTGTTCGTTGGTCAGAGGAGGACTGGCCCCCCCATCAGCCTGGTTTCTCTCAAGATTTTTTTTCTCCATTTCTGTCACCTGTTCCTTGCCACTGTTCGCCTCTGGCTTGTTGAGTTGAGTTGAGTTCACTTAATATTCAGCAATGTTATTGATCTGACTGCACTGACACTCTTGGATGAGAACTCAACTTAGCTGAATGATGGCATCACGGTTTTCTTCAGAGTTGCTTAGCGTGATTGAACTCATTTCATAATTAATGTACTTTACACAGTTATTGAACCAAAATGAATCAACACTGAACTGATTTACTTTTGTCTTTTTTGAGCTTTTTTTTTATTTTTTTATTCTGAACCATCTTTATTGTATAGTGCGCAAAACAATAATGGCTTGACTTGACATTATAAAATTATTGATCATTATGCTTATTATAAACAACTATAAGTTAATAGTTGTATATTAAATCATAATGTTTTATTCAATTGACAATTCAGTTCATGGTGTTTCAGTTTCCCCCTTTACACAGTGTATTTTTTCTCTCATTTTCATAGATTTTTTTTTTTTTTTTTAATTTGTAATGTCATGATTCATTCTCAAAGCTGGTTGGTTTCAAGTGCCCTTTTTTTATTATTATTTTTTTTTAATCCTTATGGAGAACATTAATGTGAACAACTTCTGGAACCAAGGCTGTTGATAAAGTGGACTGTTGCGCTCAATTAGCGACCTGCAGGTCCTCTCCCAGTTTGTCCCCATTCTTCTTTTCTACCATGTGACCTCAATAACCTTAACTTTTTCTCTAACTTTTGTCTTTTCTAAGCCACAACCACCCTCTGTCACTTTACTTAATTATTTTCTTGAGGACTGCCATGCAATGCCTCTATCTGTAATTACAATCACACATGTAGGCGGGGTGGGGGAGGATAAGGGAGAGGAAGTGAAAGAGGAGCTATACAATACTTTGATCTTTCCTTGCTTCTGCATTGCCTCGACTGTAAAAAAAAAAAAAGTAGATTAATGGTTGCTCAAAGCTGTGCTTCTGTATATACTGAAAAGTCAGGTTACTTGGACTTAGCCCTGTAGAGTATCTCTGTTGTGATTTTTGTGAAGTTGCAATGCTGCGATTATACAGTATGGGAATATTGTGGGAAGATGTGATATGTGGCAATTGATTTCTGTGTTGATTTTGGGTATTGTATTTGACTGATACTGGTGTTCTGATATATTTTGTTGCTGGGATGTCAAAATTGTATAATGCTTTGATTGCGTCATGATGTTTAAATGTTATTGTGTTTGCATGATGCGGTGATATATATCATATTGTGATTGTGTGGTACAGGAATGCTCTAGTTGTTGTGGATGTTGTGATGTTGACAAGGTCGGATTGTGTGATGCCAGCATGTTGTGCTTGTCTGTTTGTTGTTACAGCAATAATTGTGTGATTGCTGCTGTTATGTGATATGACACGTGTCCACTATACAGTGATGTGCGGTTGTTTATTTCTGGAATGTCATAAGTGAAAGATGCTATGATTGTGTGACGTTAGAATGATGTGAATGAGCAATACTGCAATGTGAATATAGGTTGTTGTGATTGTGTGATGCTTGGATGCTGGGGGGGTTTCTAGGATGTTCTCATGTGTGATGTTATTATGCTGTTATTGATGTTTTTGCTGCAGTTATGTGATCATTGTATGGCGTTGTGATTGTTTTCTGAGGTTTTGATATATAATTGTCAATTTTGTGATTTGCTGCTAGAAAATTTCATAAAATTAAGATGCTGTGATTTTAGAGTGACGTGAAAGCATACTGCAATTTTTACAGAAAAATACTGTAAAACATGTTAATAAAAGTTATGGTGAAAAACTGTAAATGGTTTAACATCACATTATATGTAATTTTACTGTAAAATATTGTCAAATGTATAGTTTTAGCTAAAAATCTATGGTGAAAAACTGTAAAAGGACATTCCCAAAATTCCCTCGATTACACACGATTAGGCTACATTTTTAAATAATTAAGTTTCTTCTTATTTTGTTATCAGTAGTGTAATTAGTGTGTTTTGTGTTACATTTTACGTTATTTTGTTAATGTTTATTGCATTATTTTAGTGGCATGTGTTACTCTGATAGTGTTTTGTGTTTGTGCGTATGACCCTGTCCACCGTCTATACAAGTAGGCTATGTTGTAAAATATACATGCATCCTGTAAAACTAGAAACATTGTCAGTATTATTTTACAGTGAATTTCTGGCAACCACAGCAGTCAGTTTTTAGTTTGTTTTGTAAATTGAACAGGATATGTTCTGTGGAATGCTGGGGGTTTTCTGGGATGTTGTGAGTGTGTGATGCTGTTGAGATGGAAGTTATGTTGAAATTGTGTGGTATGAGTCTACTGTATATTGCTGTGATTGGTTTATCTGGTGACTGTGTGATAATGGCAGTTGATTGGATGGGTGTGGCTCTTGGCTTGCTGCACTGTTGTTCTCTAATATCCATTTCAGTCTCGCTGTTTGATATCTAGCTCCCAACTGTACTCTCGGCTGAGGGTGTGTGGAGGGATTTGTCAAGAGTGTGCGCATGTGTGTGTGCATTACTGCCTGCTAAAGGAATGATGAAGGGTATCTGACCATATGTGCATGTTTGTATGGGTGTTATGTGTCTGTTCTACTGTCTGTATTAACATGATGTGTATGTAACACATCATAACCATCAAGACAATAACAGCTGGTCTGTAGATAACCACAGATGGACAGAGAGCATTCATATCCCCCCAAACACACACACACACACACACACACACACTCTCTCTCTCTCTCTCTCTCTCTCTCTCTCTCTCTCTCTCTCTCTCTCTCTCTCTCTCTCTCTCTCTCTCTCTCTCTCTCTCTCTCTCTCTCTCTCTCTCTCTCTCTCTCTCTCTCACACACACACACATGCACGCACGCACGCACGCACGCACGCATACATATTGGCCTGTTTCCCTGGTGACTAGCAGGTGCAGCTTGTGCCAGTTTTAAACTTTTGCAGTGGAATTGCAGCAGAATTCCTTGTGGTTTATGCCAAAGTCCAGCCAGACGCTACTGGCACTTATTATAGAGCCATCTTAAGCCTCTAATTAACAAATAACCATAATAATCATCATAATAATCATCATTATCTCTCTGTCTCTCATTAAGGGACTTGTGTCCAGTGGCCGGTGGATGACTGTGTATCCCAATGTTTTGTATTGTCAGTGTAGAACACATATGTAGCTTGACATGAACTAAACGTGGCTTTGAGTGAAAGTACAGCCCATACGACAGAACATTTAGTTCATGTCAAGCTGAATATGTGGTCTACTCTGACTATATAAAAAAATTGGGATACACAGTGTCCTACACGCAGGTCATCCACTGGCCACTGGAATCCAAAGTCACCATATCAAGTATAAGCAGCATTTACAACATTTAAACAGAATCTTGCCATTACACAACAGAAGCATAATTTTTTTTTCCCGTCAAGAATTCAGATCTTTATTGCAGTGCTACAGCTTGCATGTAAATCTGAAGGCACTAATGTTAATTATTCCATTCTTGCCAGCAGACTGCAGCAGAAAGGACAGTTGCTTGAGCATAATTTGCATACAGTTAAGCTTTGCCCTATGCTTCTTAGTTGAGTCAGACCTTTAAATTGCAAAACTGATTGTTAATGAAGCTTTTTTGAAAGGAAGGTGAGTGTGAGGGAGCTGCCACCAATCAATGGACCATAACCAGATTATCTGATTAAGTCAATTAAAGACCCCCTGTGGTGAGGTTTCTGACGTCACAAACTACCTTGTAACCAATCATGTCGTGCGGGCGACCTTTAGCATATCATTACTGTGCCGTTAAGCAGGGGAGTCTTAAAGTGCCCCTATTATGCTATTTAAAAATGTCCTAATGTTGTTTTGGAGTCTCCTACAACAGGTTTACATGCATCATGTTAATACATGTTTCATTTTCTCATAATATACATTTGCACATCACCAGATTTTCAATGATTCTCAAACGACTCCCCAGATGAATCAATCTCTCCAAATCCCTCCTTTCCGCGAGCTAGACATGTCAGTCTATTGTGATTGGTTTACGGCGTACAGCACGCCTCGAAAACAAGAACTTCCATTGCCATAACAACGTCAGCTCTGCGTGTCCTGTGGCTTCCTACACCATAAACTAAACACAGTAACGAACAATGACGTCGATGTTACCATATCAATGCCAGCGCGAGTCCGAAGATGAAACACTGGAATAACTATTAATTCAAACCGAACTTCCATCGCAAGGACGACTCGAGCAGGACGTTTCTCAGTGATTCACTAAGTTTGAGGTACATTATGAGATGTTTGCAACTGTAATTCCTCACTATCAGCATTAACAAGTGCATGTCCATCAACCAATTATTTTACTTGTACTAATTTTTTTACAGAGTATGTTTCTAATATATTGCGGTGAACATGTGGAAACTATCAATAACAGTTCATGTATGCAATGTATACATTAGCCGAGCTCTAGCATGAATGACTGATGTAACATAAACGTTGGTAAACAAATCTTGCTCCATGCTTAATATTTCCTCAAAGTAGTGAGAACGACAGACACTCTGCATTAATAGACACAGTTTTAGGTAATAGTGGCCCACAACTGATTAGCAGAAGTATTACAGTTAGACAGTAATAATGTGAGTTAACCAGTTAGCAGGAGACACACAACTCAAGTATTTTGAACACTATCTTTCAAGAGCAAGCGGTTTGCGAATCCTACATTGAACTCCGAGATTTGAGAAGCAGTCGTCAGTAAAATAAAGGGAACACAGCAAAAGTTTAGGATTATACTGCTGTGGTATCGTGGTAAAGATTCATTTTAACCACTGATTCTTCACATGCTCGTCCTTGGGCAGTGAAACTGGCTTTACCTTCACATTGTAGAGCACAGCATCTTCTCGACATGATGCTGTCCAGTATCCACAGGAATCAAAGGAATTTGAGGTTCAAGTTTTCCCTGGTGTCTGCGCGCACAATATGTGGGCGGGCAATATGCTAATGTTTCGTTTTGACATCACAACGGAGCGGCTTATAACTCGTTTGAAAAACAATTAATTTCATTAACTCTTACTCTTGAAAGACAATAACTTTATATACGGAGCACTTTCAGATTTAAAACTTTGCACTTAGAGCTATGTTACACACTACATGAAAGGTCATTTTCAAAAATCCATAATAGGGGCCCTTTAAAAGAAGCAAGGTTATCCCGGTATATTTTTCTGTTGATATGAAAAATCGGGTATATTTAGCAGGATAGCGGATGTATGATGTATATTACGTTGTTATGATAACATACTTTTCTCCACTCTCATTCTGATTTGTTCAAAGCATTGCTAAGGATGCTAAACAGTTTGTGTAACATTAGCTACACAGTATTCGATTTTTGATAGTTAAGCAAATGGCTAGTCATATTAATACCATTATGTGTCCGACTTCGTAGAGAGCAATACATAAAATGCATTACAATTCTGATACATCGACTTGTAGAAAAAGCCTGTATGAGTGAGTGGAGGCGGGCTCATTTGCATATTTATGGTTTCGTGTAAACTATATGAGGTAATGGTGTAGAGTTATATTCAAGCTATTTTAAGGCATTTTTTACAGGAAAACATTCAAATATGTCATTTTGTTGATTACAGGTGGGTTTTAAGTTATACAATTATTGACTACAGGGGGACTTTAACAAAATCTTGTTTTATCTTAATATATAATGCTTCTTGCATGTTTAATAAGCATATTAATGTAATCAGGCAGACCTGCAGACACTCCAGTGGATTAGTTTCATTATATATTACACTAAAAGTTCAGAATAAAAGGTTTTCTAGGCCAGTAATATGGGGCTAATATGGTTAGGCTTCTCTCTGTCTGTCATTCTATCTATCAATTTATCTTTGTATCTAGCATGTACATCTTTCTATCTACCTAGTAGTGTGTGTGTGTATTGAAAGAAGTCTCTTATGCTCACCAATGCATTTTTCACACCATTAAAACCATTAAAAACTGTTTTTAACATTGGTAATAATTATTTTTTCTTGAGCACCAAATCAGCATATTCTAATTATTTATGAAGGAACATGTGACACTGAAGACTGCAAGTAATGTTTGCTGAAAATTGCTTTGCCAAATCTAGTTTGTATTATCCTAATTTGAAAGCTGCTGTGAATGCAAACGACTGCTAAATTAATAAATGTAAATATATCGTACCATACTATAATTTCATATACTTAAAAAAGCCATGTTCAAATGTCCAAAAATCCACTTATCCTGTGGAGGAAAATGTGATACTAATGAGCAAAACGTGTTTTTTAGTTGTAATACGTTTTGTGTAGTCACTTAATTCAACTTCTGTTTTATCTCAAATGCATTCCTCTGCAACAGAAGTAGAAACAAACCAATAAATAAACGAATAGCTTTACTTGCTGATTATGCACCTTAAGTACCTGATAAATAGCAGTTACTCAATTTGCTGATTAATGATATGCTTGTTAATTCGGAAGGGCTGTGTAGGAGAGGCCGGTGGTCTGAATTACAGAGGAGCTGCTGGGTAAAGACACATTACTTCAACTCTCCCTTAAGTACTCTTACTCTTTCTCACTCTCTCTCTCTCTCTCCTCTCTCTCTCTCTCTCTCTCTCTCTCTCTCTCTCTCTCTCTCTCTCTCTCTCTCTCTCTCTCTCTCTCTCTCTCTCTCTCTCTCTCTCTCTCTCTCTCTCTCTCACTCTCTTCTTTTCAGGTCTGGCGTCTGACAACTAGGTGTACAAGGAAAGAATGGCTTCCCCTTGAGCTAGTGCTGGTAAAAGCCCTGAAAGGCAAGTGACATTGGCTCTTATAGCTTCTGTGTGGAGCAAAAGCACAAATAAAGCATGTCACCGAGGATCAGCTTGGTGCGGGTTTATTTCTATTTTCTCGTCTCGGTGTTGAAGTTCAATAAAAGACATGAAAATTGTTACAAACTTTAAGCACCAACAATACCACAATGTTAACTGCGAAGAAAAGTTTTCAATAGCTTTTTCAACACCCTCCAGTTTTCGAAAAAAAAATGTAATGGAATATTGCAGTGTTTATTATGAATGATTTACCTCCAAATCATCCAATCAATTCCTCATGGGCAAGTCCTGCCCTTAATTTTATTCTTGTTCACGATCACGAAGCCGTTTCACTCAAAAATATGTCACAATAGAGTAGAAAATACGTTTGCAGTTTAAGTTTCATGCCACATGTGTCCTATGTCACACCTGTGAACAAAATGTCGCTCAAAAGATGAGCATTACAGACAGATATAAACATTTTACATATTTTACCCAGTATGTTTAAAATGTTTGAAAACTGCTGTTATAAGTAATACTACCACAGTAGCTGTAGTCGATCGGCAGCAATCACATTCTATCTATTGTTTTTGAGAAAACGCAAGCATTTCCCTGTCCCATCTGTTTTAGCAGACGTCTTAACAAACCCAATCAGCATTTTCTGTAATGCGATTCACATTAGGCAGGAAAACTAATTAAATTCTGCAACGACAGCCAGTTCTTGTTTCGCATATGAGAACAAATGGCATGCATGTCTTAAGCTACGGTAAGGAGAACTCAAGAGTTCACATTTTTCTAATAATCCTTAAACGAGGTAAAGATAAAAAATATCCAGCTTTCTGTTGATGATGGAGGAATGAGATTCGACAGAAACTCCATGGACTATTAGAAAAAATAGATTTGGGGTGGTTTCAGAGGAGTGTGGCAAGCGGACGTTTATATACCCTTGCGATGCAATGTGATTGACAGGATTGGATGAATACACATCTCCTGTACTTTCCAACTCCCTTATTTGTAGATAGAGGACTATAGCGGCTTTGAAGTTGGTAAAACTGAAATAAACATGAAAGAACCGCGGGGGGAAAAAACAGGTGAATCTACAGGATTTCTGAGACTTTTCTTTTATTTTTGAAAGCATCACGGGAACCATTGTTTCAGTTTAACGTTTCAAGTCAACTCGCGGCCAACTCTCTCTGACAGCATGCATGCATCAGGATGTTTCTGAGTGCAGTCTCCTGAGTTTTTCCAGCTTTATTCTTTAAATCATTTATTATTTTATTTTGAAGATGCCATGTAACCGAGGCTGCATGGGTTGCTTTGAGAGGATTAAACTCCAACACCTCCAGGCGAGGTTTGCTCATCATACAATTTGTGTGAGCGTTTGCAGCTTCCATTCTACAGTCAGACCGGCTGAACAATTCTGAGTTTAACACAAACAGGGCACGATGTTTTCCTGGATCTTTTTTTAAACAATTTTTATATTGCGGATGCCTTTTCACCTGCTCTTGACTTATGACTTATTTGATTAGTCTAGCAATACAGCTGTTGCCTATGAGCATTGTATTTGTCTTAACAGCAGTGTGAGAACCCTTACAAGACAGTAACCTATATCTGTGCCAGCTCGTAGTTCCTGCCCTATAGCTGCTCTGTAAATAAAAGAGGCTTGCATTGAATACAGTTAACCAAGATAAATTCAAATGCTAGAATAATACATCTGTGGAAATTGAATTTGGTGGCCCACTTTACTCTGTCTAATCAGGTGAAAGCATTCTGTCTCACACACACACACACATTGGCAATGTTCAAAATGACATATTAGCATAGTGTGTGGACTTTACATTATACACTGAAAACGGCAGACTATTTTTTAAACAGTAAAACATATATGCAGAAAATTTGTAAAGAATGTATAATGCGGGAATAGTAAGACTAGTATCTCAAAGTATAAACATTTTATATGGCATCTAGTTTTCATAGGAAATTAAACGCGCTTATTCTGAATTTTTAATCCTACTTCGAGTAAAAAAAAAAAATTACATTATGATTGAAGAAACCGATCACACTTTATAATCACTTCTGGTTCACTTTTCGCTCTGAAATGGAAAGTCAAGTTGTGTGTATTGCATTATGGGATTATGTGCAGTGTGCTTTTGCTGATTACTGCACATTGTTGCAAATGTAGTAAGTTGTCTCATCAGTGTATCTATAAATACAGCAGAAAATGCATGCAGCATTCTGTACTGTATAGTGTAAAAATGGTATGCATCGTACGTATATTGGTATGCTATAGCTGACATTGGCATTCTTTTCCCTTCTCTTCTTTTATGTCTCTCCATCTGTTCAGCTGCAACTTACCGGATTCATTATTTAGATTGAATCACTGGTCAGGCAGCTCCCATGGCAAGCATTCAAAAGCATGGTGTTAGAATTGCCCGTTGCTTTGTGCACGTGTCCGTCTGCTCATGTGTAAATGAGTGTGCTCAATACTGTTTATAGAAAAAAAGGTTCTGTCATAATTTACTCACTGTTTGAAACAAAGAGACATTTTGAATAATGTCGCAATATATTTTCTCTTTATATGAATAGGGCAGATCACCATAGGTCACATTTACCATTATTAGGTGAATTTGCACAGACGTAATCCAGTCATTTCAATAGAAACTCACGTGATCGAGAATTTCGTGTGAGGGCAAAATATTTCCCCGTAGAGTTTGCACTGGGTTCAAGTTGGTCAAAGGGATTCGCCTTCAGAAAGCTGCTTGGTTTGAAAATGACTTTTGTGTGAGCTGTGCTTCATGCATCACTACAACGGTGACTATAAACAATGGACCGACATTTCGCTAATTTGTAATGTAAACGCTAATGGAGCCAACGCATTATAATTAACATGAGTTACGTAATCATCCCCCCCCCCCCCCTCAAATAACTAGTAAAGTAACGCATTACTTTTAAATTAAAAACAAAATTGTGTGCGCTGTGCAAATATGACGTTTTTTGTAGTTCTAGACTAAATGTGAGCAGGCATTTACTCATCTCACTTGCACAAAAACAGTATTCCTCAACATGAATAATTCAATTCAATTCAACCATAAGCAAAAATTACTTTAGATAAACAATTTGTGTTTCCTTTTTTAAGTAAGATTGTTGGGCTGTGTGCGTAATCGCATACATCGTTACTATATAGGCGAAAAATGGTATGAGATGAGAATAAGCCAAGATGAGAATAAGTAATGTAAAAGTAAAGTGATTACTTTCCCTAATGAGTAACTAAGTAACACAATTAGTTACTTTTAAGGGAGTAACGGAATATTGTTATTACTTTTAAAAGTAACTTTCCCCAACTGGTGAGCTCAACTTAAAAGTATCGTAAAGGTGGTCCACGTGACTCTGTCCCTATTCCCGGTCTTAAGTTATAAATATAAAGTTCTTCCAGATCAGAGTAAACTACTTTAAGGATATTAAAACAAACAAAGCAAAACGTTTTTTGTAATCCTTTCTAATCTATTTGGGTGTAAATCTATTATGAAGTGATAAGACAATAATCCACTTATTTTGTCAATATCCTTACCTCCTCAGATAAATGTGACTATTGAGTGCATTCTGGTGGACATACTATACTATTATTTTGCTTTTGTGGTTACAGACACATTTGAAACTGCTTCTCGGAAGACTTAAGTATTTCTTCATGGTAAACAAAACATTTGATAGATGTAGGCTTTAGAAGCTCAAGAGTGCCCAGTGAAAGCAAGAAAACAAAAGCACGTTGAATGAATGAACTGGCAAGAGACACAAAGAGAATATATAAAGAACTCAAAATAAAGGAAGACAAGTAAACTTGTCTTGCAGAACATTTTCATTTGTTAATGACCCACTGATTGTATTATTCCTTGGAAATGCCACATTTGCACTTGGGCGTAACATTGAAATCATTATTCTTATACAAACTCTATGTAATTTAATTGGCCAATCTCCGTGAAAACATTAGAATGTAATCCAACAGCTATCCTCATCATCTATCATATTCTAGCCTTTCATCCCCTCACACAGTGTTGAATATGTATGAGTTTGCCGACGTCACCAGAGCGCTGAGCAGCGCGTGAAAAGCGGGATGTGAGGGAGGGAGCATGCGGGGAGCGCGAGAGAAGAACGCTGCCATGCAAACCATCGCTTGACAGCGTCTTTTTTTTCTTTCTTTTTTTTACTTCCACCTGCGTTCGTTGCATAAGGATTGTGGATTTCATCAGCCCGGTCATTGAAATCGCTCATCTTATTTCGATGCTCGAGCGCGATGCATCTTTGCTTTAACAGATAGACGGAGTCGCGTGAAGGATGCTGCACACGGAGGATCGTTGTTTGACATGCACTGACATTTAAAATGAGCCATCTGAACCGTGCACATCTCGTGCATTTCGACTCATGAGTGCACAGCGTGATTAAACGCATGCTTTTAATCTGAGCATAATCTCCGTAGGCTGCTCTGACACATTTCTAAACGTTTGTAATGGGGGTCAGCACAAGACCCCGAGGCGGTGGGATTTGATTGCAAGCTCTTTTACCTGTTTTACTTATATATCATATATACTTGCATCATCATACACGCGCGTTGACCTGCTGTTATTAAGCTTGTGACACACGCGCGCGGGTTGTGTGTGGTGCTGAACGGACAGCTCCCACCACAGCGGATCATATGGATCAATATTAGGGGTCTGACAGTGTCGCTCTCGGGCTTTAATGGCTGTGGCACGCAAGATCAAAACTCTGCTGACGGTCAACATTCTGGTGTTCGTCGGGATCATCTTGTTCTCGGTCTACTGCAGGATCCAGGACCGATCGAAGAGCTCGTGCAGATCGGGAGGCTGTCGGATCAGAGACTGCGAGGCAGGAATGCCAAAGTTACGAACTCCTTGGACAGACAGTCCATTCTCAAACGGCTCGAGCGACTAGAAGATGTGGTGTATAATCAGTTAAATGGTATGTTAGCTTTAATCATCTTTGACTTTTATCAATAAATCATTCACATGAATCATATAATGCACAATAAATCAGTGTTTTATGGACATTAAGATATTTAATCTAGATTTACACTTTGGATTGTATTGTGAAATTTACTGGGATGAATACTTTAAATGAGACTTTTTATCACATGACAATTAAAATAGACATGTTTATGATGCAATAAATATGCCAGGAAGATCAAGACAGGATAAAGTGCACATAACCTATCAATATATATATCAATCAAAGTGTTAGCACACTACTAACTGATTAAATGTAATGATCTATTAAGCATTTTATGATTTCATAATGTTTTTTAATGTTATTGCCGAAATATAAAGTGCTATGGGAAATTAGAGAAAGGACAGTGTACTAGTAAGGGCTCATTACCTGATTGTGTCTAACTCCAGGCATGTTGAGGGGTTTCAGAGATGTTGTTCTGAAAGTTTTCTTACTTCTCTGTTACATTATAACAGCAGTCTCAGATGCTGTGTCTTTCAATATGTATATTAATTTTTAAGGCCAATTAAACTGACCTCTCTTGGATTTGAAGTTGTACACATTATGTGAGAAGAGGATAATTTTTAGACTTTATTTATTTTGACAGCAAAAAGCAATTCAAGAAATTGAAGCAATGAATCAGAATTGAAATAAATATTACAATTATGTTCATGTATATTTGGATTTCCATGATTATGCTTTCAGCCACCAATAAGAATGAAGAACTCTCTGATTTCTATAGTATATTTTACAATTTTAAAATCCATTCCCCATAATCCCACAGATTTTACCCCAAAAACAGTGCAGAAAAAAAGTCTGCGGATTCTCTCCAAGCCTGCAAAAAGAAATTGTCCTTCTACGATCTTGCTTCCCATGCACTTGCATCTGTTCTGGCCATAACCACACTTGTCCTCTCTCTTCTGAGTTCTTTTCTTAGAATATTCGAGCCCATTACCTCAATCATTATGTTCTTAGACCATAGAACATTTTCTTCCAGAAAACATCTGAAGGTCACATGATGTGCTATCCTTCTTTTAAATGTCTGTTAAAAGACCTACCACTCTCTTTTTGCTTTTCTTCAGTGCATCTATTTGATCTGATTGTTATTCCGTAAGACCGCCACCATTTGTGTATAAAGGGGGTCACTCTGTCAGTTAGAATTATCCATCTTGCATTTTGGAGGAAAGCCAAGAGGCACTGCTTCTGCTCTACAAAAAAAGCCCTCTAATGTACCCTACTGATTGAAAGGGCTTTCATTCTGCACAAGTGCCACCACATATTTCTCCCGGAGGCTTTTCCACTCTGTAGCATTCACCAGTCTGTCACAAATCTTCTTGATGTTGGGGCCGTTATACATTTTATTTTGACACATATTTATCTCATGCGCATAAAACGTGCGAGATTGTATCCGCCGACTGTATGTGATATTGAGACTGGAATTGGTTTTCCCTTGATGTTTTTACATTTCTGTTGCCGTATTTGCTTCCAATGTTGATTTGAAGTAATTGTCCATTTTTCTGTTGTTTATTGTCTCGACAATGAGACCCAGAGGATTACGCCAAGGTCCGATTGGATTTCTAGGACTCAGCGAGTTTTACAAGAAAGCAGTAATTGTCTGGCTGTTGATGGCGCCCTCATCCCTTGAAACATCTTCGCAAATATGCAGTAAATGTTTGTATGAGCATTACTTTGATGAATAATTTCCCGGAGAACATATAAAACATAATCATAGACAGTGCTTCTGGTTTGAGATGGACAGATGAATCGTCATTTACGACCCCCAACGTTCATTAAATGAGAATCATAGGACACCGCATGATCATGCACCTGTTTTTATTGAAAGGGCATTGGTGATGGCAAAACTGAACGTGACAGCCGCAGGGATCACAGGGACCACATTTGGACATAAATGGATGATTTTTGTCACAGGACTCTACCTTAGTTTGAAAGTATACCGTACATGTTTTGTTTAAGTATATATATCCAATAGCATAGAGATTCTAGTTGCTCTATTACTGTGCATTTACAGATGTTTATGGCCAGTTTGTATATGTGATATGTTTGTGAACTTAAGTCATATTGCATGTTGATTCTTCTGTAGGATTGCTTTACTCAACCAAATCTGACCTTGCGGGATAGTTGTGAAGCTAAAGTGCGAGAGGGAGACGGAAATGTCACTATAAAACCTGAATAGTTTGGCAATTATTTAAATAATGCATGTAAATCAGTTACCTTGAGTCACAAGAGTCACATTAATTTACATTGTACGCAAGCTAAACAGTACAGGATAAAACCAGGATGCAAAGAGAGCCATTCAGGGATAGAAAGTTGGTCCTCTCTGACAGAGTTGTTTAGAAACGCTGTGTTATTGTGAAAAGACCCTTTATCTGACTGCTATAAAAATGCAGAGCTATGAGAATGTGCAATTAGCCCCTTGATTAGGCAGCAGATCTACCGTGAGCATTACCGCTAAAGTGTGCTTAATTTCTACAGCTGTAGTTCGGTTTACCTTCGCAAACACAGATGCGTTAGACTGAACCGATTTCTAACTGGGAAGTGATATAAACAGAGAAGGCTATACTATCATTTAAAAGTTTAGAGCGGTGCAAATTATTATTATTTTTTAAAAATGTTTTTAAAAGAAGTCTATGCTCACCAAGGCTGCATCTATTTGATCAAAAATACAGTAACATTTTTAATATATTGTGAAATATAATTATAAAAAAACAGTTTTCATAAAGGATTAGTTCACTTCAGAATTAAAATGTCCTGATAATTTACTCACCCCCACGTCATCCAAGATATTCATGTCTTTCTTTCTTCAGTCGAAAAGAAATTAAGGTTTTTAAGGAAAACATTCCAGGATTTTTCTTCATATAGTGGTCTTCAACGGGAACCAAGGGGTTGAAGGTCCACATTTCAGGTTCAATGCAGCTTCAAAGGCTCTACACGATCCCAGACGAGGAATAAGACTCTTATCTAGTGAAATGATCGGTCATTTTCTAAAAATATGTATATACTTTTTAACCACAAATGCTCCTCTTGCA
Source organism: Phoxinus phoxinus (assembly GCF_949152265.1). Classification (NCBI taxonomy): domain Eukaryota; kingdom Metazoa; phylum Chordata; class Actinopteri; order Cypriniformes; family Leuciscidae; genus Phoxinus; species Phoxinus phoxinus. The sequence goes on along the minus strand of NC_136878.1, from coordinate 10,193,087 downwards.
CTAGCTGTGATGCACCACATTACGTAATCACGTTGAAAGGTCACGCGTGATGTAGGCGGATGTACCGACGTTGTGTTTACAAAGCGAACGTGCAAAGACTGAGTCACAAAACATTTTTTTTTTTTCGCCTCCCATCCTACATTTTCCGCCTGACATTTAAGTTGTGGACGCTGCATTGATATTTAAACCTTCAATCTGTTGGTTCCCATTGAAGTCCACTATATAGAGAAAGATCCTGGAATGTTTTCCTCAAAAACCTTAATTGTTTTTTCGACTGAAGAAAGAAAGACATGAATATCTTGGATGACATTGGGGTGTGTAAATTATCAGGAAATTATAATTCTGAAGTGAACTACTCCTTTAAAATGTCATTTATTCCAGTGATGCAAAGCTGAATTTTCAGCAGCTATTACTCCAGTCTTCAGAGTCACATGATCCTTCAGAAATTGGAATGTGCTGATTTGGTGCTCAGGAAACATGTCTTTCTATTATTATCAATGTTGAAAACAGTTACTCAATATTCAATGACTCTGATCGGATCGGGGGCACTAAAACTTAATCGGGACATCCCGCTTCACAGTAAAACTCACTTGGCACTTAGATGCAGCTTCTGTGTAGTGTTAAATGGCAAGCTTAACCATGTATATGGCTTATCACACCGCGTGGGAGCCCCCTATAGGGTTGAGGCTGTGTAGGTGTTCCGTATGCCATGCATCTATAAAAAGTATGACCGCCCCGACGTTGTTCTGATACAGAGTGCTGGTACTATGGATAATGTAATTTCCCTGGCTCTAGTCATTTAGAGTTCGAATGAAATCCAGTGGAAGAAATTATAATATAATATATAATATCAATAAACTAACTTCCTGCTCCCAAAGATAATTGAGATTACAGATATGATTTAAATGTTTTTTTTATTTATTTATAATTTATATGACCTTGTATTACTTTATGAATTCTGGGTATAAATCAGCCTTTTGAGTAAGTATTTCACCACCATCGATGCTTTATGACCCAGCATATTTTACTGTCTGATGCATTCACAGTGGACTCTAAGGGGGACTGTCCAATCCTGCCTTTCATGTCCCCTTAACCACATTTTCCTCATGAATATTTATGCTGCACTAGCATCAGTTTTGACATGAATTCATATATTCATTTAGCTCCCAAATCACCTCAAAAAGGAGTATCTCTTATCCTGGAATCCATAAAGGGTCAGTAAGACTTTTTCTTTTCAAATCTTGTTACATAATTTAAAGCAATTCTGAGTAAAAGTGCATCAGGCCTGAATGCTGCCGGAGCACTTTACAAGAAAGCAGGAGATAAACTTGACTGGTTGTATCACAGATGGATGACTGAAGACCTCCACAAACACAGTGGATTAAACCATACTGGTTAAGTCAGTTATGTACTGTATATAGGCCTAGATTTTGGCACGATCTGTTGACGTAGGATTTCATGGTGATTCGTAAAAAGACAATGGGCATCGAGACGCAATAATCGATCGTTTTATCTCGTATAGTGGACGATCACCTACTTTGATGCTTTACGACATCCCGACAAAAAGACTAGCATGTTTAATTTTTTTCATGTCCTCCACAATGCTTTCCGTCACATTTATGTTGTTTCCTACCACGACAGAGTGAAAAATGTTAAATGCTGGCGAATGATAGCGGAGGTGCTTCAGCAAACCAGTAAGTACTGGAACACCGCTTCGGTAGTCATCGTTTGTTTACTCTCTTGTTTCCTGAAGTCAGTCGCTAGGTCCGCCTTCTCAATGACATCACGCAAGTCTTTAAAAGACGGCAAGCTATGATTGGTTGGAAATCAAAATGTAGTCCATAACACAACAAGAATTTAGGAGTCAAAATCACATAATCTGACACTGTGACTATCGACAAAAATATTGTGTAGTCTGAAACCGACACTAGACAACAATACAATTGAATGGAAAGATAACTTATCTGAAGTCTCACAATTCTCAGATTTTATTTCTCAGAATTCATGACTCCTTTCAGCAGAGATCTCAACAGTGTCTCAGATTGTGATCACAATTGCCAAGAGAACAAAGTCTGCACTCAAAAGTAAGAGGTTTCAGTATGAGCGCCAATATTTCTCATAAAATTCTTCTAAGATGCTATTCTATATCCACATTCTACTTTTTTATACTGTTATTATACTGTATATCAATATACAGTACCAATGGTCTCATTTATTTATATTCTTATTTCAGTAACTTCAGAAGAGACATCTGAGATCCGGGTGATACTTAATGAAACTTAAACTGACAACACAATTAAGTCTAGTGAGCTATCAAACAGTAACCCCTAAGCAAAAAGGAAAATATTCCTCTGGGTTGGGATCTGTATCCTAGTTGTCAGAACTGTAAAGCTTATCATGAGTGAGGTATTCATGAGTCTGAACTGCCTAAGTACACATGCACAGAATATGCTTAAAAGAAAGTGGAATTGGAGCTATCTGTCATGAAATTCAAAGCTTTTTGCAAAAAATAGCTAACAGGATCCGTTCATAAGCCATTTCTCAAAGACATACTGCCGAGCAGCCTGTTAAAATAATGAGTCTGGAAAGTCCAGTCCATTACAGAAAGAGAGAGAATGTCACAGAGAAAGAGAGAGAGAGAGAGAGAGGGAGATAGAGTTACTCTATCCCTCTAAACAGAGTAGCAAGAATTTCAGGCACACATCCTTTACTTTTTCAACAAAAAAAGTGTCCTATATTTTTTACCGGACATTTTGAGACCAAATTGGAGTCCAATTTTTTTCCTTTTTTCTTTCCTTTTTTAAAATGAACAAATGTGTTTTATTGAATGCATGAAACAGAAAAAAAGGGAACACAAATAACAATTCCAATGCTGAGATATTTACTAACCGTTTTTATTAAATCTGGTGCATTAATTATTATATCACAGGAATTATTATTCAAAACAAGAATATAATAATTTCCTTAGAATGATTGTTTCTTTTTATTTTCCAAATTTGAAATTAAATATTCCATCAGCCATGTTGAAATAATTGTATCATTAAAAAACATTATTTGCTATTCATTACATTAGGCATACATTTAATTTGTATACATTTCTAAATGCAAAATAAATTATCAGTTTAACAGCACTTTTTCAGCTCAGTTTTTCCGCATAAAAATCTTGCCCTATCTTGCAACCAGCGCAGGGAATGTGAGAGGACGCTCTGATTGGTTTATTTCACGTTACGCCCAAACCACACCTATGAATAATGAAGTTAATTCAGACCAAACCATTTTAGATTTGCGTCGGGCGCAGTCATTTATCCCGCCGGTATAATAGCAACAGTGCCCGAGATCTGCCCACAAAGTTACTTGCGTTTCGCGCATGATACTTGCGTTTCAGATCGTTAAAATAGGGCCCAAGAAGTCTGTAAATTTTATATGTGTCCTAATATGTGCAACCTCCTTAAACAATAGCCCCTTTCACAGAGAAATCCTGGTAAATTACCGTAAAATTGCCCGAACGACTTTTCCGGTAAATTCAAAAATGTGCTGTTCACACGTTAACAGACCATTCACACATCAGTTCCAAAATACCGGTAAACTCTGTGATGTCATTAACCGAAATTGACCTCTAAAGTTGTTGACAAATCTCTTCATCCGCCCGGAAGAGGAGAAGAGCTTTAGTGTCGGTATGGCATTTGAAGACATTTGTAAACAGTGCTGAGTAAACGTATCATCTGCTTCGTAATTTTATGAATGGCCCAGAGCCATTGCTCTTTCAACGGCTTCTGATTGGCCCAAATCACTTCTTACGTCAACGCGTTCTGACCTCTTACCTGCAAAATACCGGTAATCTTCATTCCGCGTTTACACAGCGCATATACGCTGTATACGTGGTAATTTACTGATATTTACAACTTCCCTTACTGGTAAATTGACGGAACCAATTTATCAGTATATTTGAAAAAGGTCCTGTTCACACATGATCTGTTTTCGTTAATTTACCGGTAATTTACCAGTAAATACTGTATGTGTGAAAGGGGCTATTGTTTCTTGTTTGTTGCTTTTTTTAAATGTATTTCATAAATTGGTGCAATTATGACGTTTATTTTCATGTAGAGTTGAAAATAGAAACAGAAACTGTGCTAATGGTTTAGAAGCAACTGCCGATTCGTTTTTAGACCTGTAGATTTGTAAACTAGAAACGTACAAATCCCCAGTCTCTATCATGCCCTTTTCATTTGGAGGATGAAATAATGGTAAGAGGGCTATAGATTTTTTTTAAGAGGGAAGAAAACAGAATAATTGCTAGTCCACAAACAGAGCCTGTTTCCTTTGGTCTTTGTAACTTAATTTCTTCAGCTCACTGTAATCACTGCTGTCTCTTTACGGCCTTCAAAGCATATTATTATCTGAGTACACGCGGATGCACATTTACAGACACCGGTTAATAGCATCTCTGAGCTGAACAGCAGATAAAACACTATCTCCTTTGCCAAATTTATTAGCAGCCACGAAAAGAATCGGAGAAAGTCAGTTAGCTAGTTAGTTTGGAGTTTGAAATACCCGTTGTCTATTTTCATGGAGGCGTTTGCTGCCACTTTCAAAGGATGAAGACTTGGGCTCGAATTGACACAATAAAACTGATGCCATCATTACTGTTCATATCACTGTTTACAAGTGCTGAGGAAGCCTCTGGAGCTGAATTTTTAGATATGGTAATGGTCGTTTAGTTTCTGGCATGCGCTGTAAGTGGTAGACCAATGACAACAGACTGGGCCATCTGACCAATTAGAGAAGAGTAGGCTCTCGGAAAGGAGAGGTTTAGAGAGAACGGATCCTTGATCAAGGCATTTCAGATACTGTGAGAAAAGAGGTGATCCTGCAATGTATTTTATTATTTGTTAGTCTTAGATGGTTTAAGATGGTCTAGATCAGGGTTGTCCGATCCTCCTGCTGAAGGGCCACTGTCCTGCAGAGTTTAGCTCCAACCAGCTCTAACACACTTGCCTGGAAGTTTCTAGTGAGTCTGAAGACCTTGATTAGTTGTTTCAGGTGTGATTTGTTGGAGGTAAACTCTGCAAAACACCATGAGCAGGTTTGGACACCCTCTAGATGGTCTCCCAGCCTGGCTAAATGGGTGTTCTTATTGTCTAGATCAGGGTCCCTCAAATCCGGCCCTGGATGGCCATTGTCCTGTCAAGTTTAGTTCAGACCCTGATCAAACTCACCTATCTGCAATTTTCGAGTAACTCTGAAGCATAGACAGTATATAAACTGGACACAGCGACCCCATAGGTTTCAACAAAGAAAAGTGAAGTCAATTAGAAGCACTCACTTTCTGATGGCTGAACGTAGTGCGCAGGCTCAAACTGATCTTGACGACGTAGACGTGAGCAACCTGTCTGACAGTTGTAAGTCTTCTAGTAGCTGTGCCGAGAGAAATCTGAATCATTCCCTTCTGAATCTCGCAGAGACGGAGTGTGTGAGTATTAGCTGTCCATGAGCTAGCAGCAGGAGCAACTTTATCACTCTCTGTGGGCTTCTCCCTTGACTTTATCGGACTTTATGCCTCCACGTCCCCCCGATTGCTTGCGAGCTTCTCCGTCTGTCTACACGGTCATTTCTCGACTGTGCGACAGAGAGTCGTGTGGTTATGACACAATCGTTAGCCTATTTTTTACAAAAACTGCTTCTACGGGGCCATAACGTAAGATACAAGGTAATGGAGCCTTTTATACATTGTCGTGTTTCTTTAGAAATAAATAATGGACAAATGGAGTCTTTAAATGCCTCAGATGTAAAGTTATTCGCTGTCAAATGACGCCAAAATGAATGGGAGTCAATGGAATGCTAACAGCAGGTGGTGGCTTGATAGCCAATGGCTAATGGCGTCCCCCGGGGAAGCTTCGGTTTCCGGCGGATGGATTACCCCCTTGCTCTGAAGGCCTTGATTGGCTGGTTCAGTTGTGTTTAATTAGGGCTGGAGATAAACTCTGCAGGACAGTTGCCCTCTAGATGGTCTCAACTATATGGTCTCAAAGCCTGACCAAATTTGTTTTCCGTTTGTTTTAATTTGTTGTCCAGCACTTAACAAGTGACCTTTTAAAGTGATATTTTAAACCAGCAAACCAGCTTAGAATTTTTTTTAACTGTTTTGCTTTTTTGTTTTTCAGCAGAGAGATATGTAAGCAATAGCATTGTGTTGCTTTGTTGGTCTATAACATATATGTTATTAAAAAAATTATGATATTATGTTTTTACCTCAACATTTTGCATTGTATTAGCAGACCACTGCATTAAGTCACTGTGATATGCAGTTTCTCTCTGCCATAGACAGCTGGCTCTCAGGGATTAGTGTCAAAATGCCAGGCCGCTATGTAATAGAATTCTCTCAAAACAGCCAACAGAGGCAGCCTTCGAGACAATGGAAATAACAATGACAGTGAAAGAGACACAAACCCTCAGACGGTTTCAGAGAGACATTACAATTTCAGCTCAAGCTTGCCAGAACACCTATGATGCAAGAACTGAGACTCCAAGTCAAGTCAATACTCTGGGAGGTCACGACTGCCAGGAAGAGAGACAGACCTGGAATACTTTATGTAGATCAGCTGGGATCCAGCCATTTGTGGTTGCTTTATGGTTCAGGGTGGAATAGGGTTTAATGCTGCACCAACTGGTGTTTGTGGAACAGCCTGGTTTGGATTCCAAGACACAATCTGTACGTTCTGTTGCCAAGCATGGTTACCCCCTAGAGCTAAACCATCTCTTCTCAAAAATCTCTCAGAATTACTTAAATTCTAATGATGTTTGTGAAAGGATAAGCTTATGATCAGGGAAGCTTTTTGCCTGGTAGACAAGGTTTCAAATGTGTGGTCTTGAGAAACATGAACATTCAGAGTCATAATGAGCTGTCATATCAATCCTGCATGGCCACAGTAAAATAACGCAATACGCCACTTGTGCTTTTTCCACAGTTAGGGGTTGTCCTTACGTATGCTGATTTTAAGTGCTTCCCGTCAGTGTTATTTTACTACTATTTATATATTATTATAGTGTTTATTAAAGTTTTGAATAAGCTTTTGTTTTTATATTTCAGTTTTCATTTTTAATTTATTTGTATTAGCCATTTTTATGTGCTTTGGCATTTTTTCTGTTTAGCTTAAAGCTTTTTAGTTTTTGTAATTATAATACTTTAACTTATTTTATATCAGTAAGTTGTCAAGGCATTTCTAATCAAAGTTTTTTTTTTTAAGTTACATTTTTTATTTAATGTTTATTTCAATCAACTAAAACATTTTAAATAATTGTAGTTTTAGTTAATTATGACAACATTGTCCCTGGTTTCCTTGGGATTGTTCATTTATATGTTATATGCACTGTCATGTAGTATACACTTATTATAAAGCTTATTGCTTTTAGAAAACAACAACCACAGCAATATGATAAAAGACCAGAGGTGAACAATGTACACAACTTCCTTACTTGAGTAAAAGTACAGATACTACTGTTTAGATTCAAGATGAATGGCATGCTCAATCCTTTTTAAGTTTGATTTGGGTGCTCTTCGGTCCAAGGTAGAACATCTTAAGAGGCAGTGTATAGAAAAGAAGTCTCTGATAGCCGAGGCACTCCTTAATTAAAATGTCTTTATTGCAAAAATGACATGTCCTAAATGGACAACTTTAAAATGCCCACGCGTAGCGGCATGGGGCCTTCTTCAGGGCATGAAGAAGCCCCATGCCGCTACGCGTGGGCATTTTAAAGTTGTCAAAAGTACAATATTTGTCTTTCAAACACAGTGAAGTTAAAGTAAAAAGTTTCCAGTAAAAATAATACTCAAGTAAGGTACAGATACTCAAAAAGTGTACTTAAGTACGGTACTCAAGTAAATGTACTTTAGGTCCCACTTTATATTAAGTGGCTTTAAGTACCATGTACTTACATTGAAATTAATAATTTAATACAATGGACTTATTGTGTACATACATGTTTTTACATTGTACTTATATTTTTAAAATACCTGCATGTAATTACAGCGGTAATTAATTTATGTAATTACTAATTACACTGTGGACCTGTCCCTTACACCTTAACCCACCCTTAAACTTAACCATACCACCACACCTGTCCCTAACCTTACCCGTATCACACCGCAATAGCAGCAAAAGTGTTTTACGATAAAACATGAACACAATAAGTACATTGTACTTATTTTTCGATGTAAGTACATAGTACTTAAAGCCACTTAATATAAAGTGGGACCGGGAAAGAAACTCTGCCAAGTAGTTTATTAGCTTATTGTAGTATGTTTGCCAAGCTACGTTGAAACATTTATATATAATGTAAGGTTATATAAATGCTTTGACTGATACTGTGCAGCAGCTTAGAACATGCCACATTTTAATTATTAATAAAAAAAAAATTAAACACAGGTTGATATTCTGAATCTCAATGGCACAGTTTATGAAAAAAACAAAATAAGTAAAATATAGTCTGATACAAGTTATTTCCCTTTTTCAATGTACTACCAGTTTAGAAACACTTTGTAATTCAAGTCTTTAAAACATCCTTGGATCATACACTTATTTCTGAAACTTGATAGAATTTTTATGTAGCTGTTAATAATTTAGTGAAACATATAATTTTGCTCTTTTAAATGTCAAAATGAAACGGCATCTTTAATGGATATTACACTTTTCATCCCTTTTAAAGAGCACGGCAAAGGTTTAAATCTAGACTTTTAAATAACGCCAATTATTCTGACCAATGATTCTGATTAGGAACAACCATCTGGCATTCGCTATCTGGTTTAATGGATATATTCTGTACAATTCTTCTTTGTCATATTCTTTGGGTGTCAAACTACACAGCGTTTGATGTGCCCTGTGCCGGAAACAACCCTCGCATCAATCCCATTCTAATTAGCATAGAGCGAGAGGATAAATTAGACCTGAATTTCCAAAGGCAAAGAAGTCTTACTCCGCACTGACAACCCTTTAAACACAGTTCACTTGCTTTCCACCTTTCCCCCCCGGGAGATCTGTATGAAAGAGGTGAAATAAGGCGAAGGTGGTGTCTTGGTGTCCAACATCCAATTATCGCCCATACTCTTGTTCAGCAGTGATTTGCATGTCACTGGTGGGTACTCCCGCTGTAATGAACCCAGTTTTGCTTTACCATACTTATGGGATATGTTGACCTTTGTCATGTCAACTGAAGTCAAACGTCTTTTCTGCTTTGCAGGTCTAGCCAAACCCATGGGACTGGTGGAGGGTCCTGGAGGTCTAGGACAGGGTGGTGCAGCTGCTACGCTGGGGGAGGACAGCCGAGAGAGCGAAGGGAGGTACGAGGAGTACGGCTACAATGCTCAGCTGAGTGACCGCATCTCCTTGGACAGGAACATTCCAGACTACAGGCCAAAAAAGTGAGTATGCTGCAATGACTTTAAACACAGAACATGCCCTTGGAGGTTGAGATAAGAATAGACGTCTAGGTGAGCCGCAGTGTGCAAAGGCATTTGTTCTACTCTAGCACACACTCTTAAAAGGCTGCAATTTCACAAGTTCACACTTACAAATAATTAGATTGTGTAAAAGAGTGTGGGTATTTGGCATGTTCGGGGTAGGGCTCAGAGCTCTGAATGTGGCCCGAACCCAGAGTACTCACCCCGTATCTCTGGCTGGGATAGGAACTAGCCGAGAGTGAGGAGTCGGGATGCAGAAAAGACTGCAGAGGAACGAAGGTGAGTCGGCTATTTATATAGCTAGGCCTCTTTAATCATACTGATTGTGTAGACTATGTGCTCCTCCCGAACTTTGTTCGAACATAATACAATTTCTGATGCACTCGATTTTTTTTGTGCCAATGTTATTTTAGTATCATTGAGACACATACGTTTTTTATTAATAGTTTGAATTAATTTGTATATTTTCCATTTTAATTTCCATTTTTGTTATTTTTACAAAAATTTTTTTTTTTTTTAGGTTTTATAATTTTTTGCGTCTATATTTTTAAATTTTTTTTTATTTTAGTTATTATTTTTTTGTTTTAGCACGTCAAGTTAAAAAAAAAAGTTTCTCTGAAATAAGATAAGTTTGCACTTTTTAATATCAGTTAAAGTTTATTTTCAAGTAGGCTTAACAAAAAACGTTTTTGCATGGTTTTAGTTTTAGTTTTTTTTTTCAACTATAATGACCTTGTTTTTTTGCATTGAAAATATGAAGCAATTAAATTCCATATATTAATAAGGAGGTCATTATTTCTAACCCTAATGTCATTCCAAACCTATATGGAACACAAAAGGAAATAAAAAAAGTTTGTGTACATTGTTGATTTATTTATTTACTTACTTTTAATATCTTTAACTTTTTTTCTCAACATAAATATAGCCGTTGTAGCTGGCATTGCATTCAACTATAAAAAAAAAAAAAAAAAAAAATGTTTCTCAATAAAGTTAAAGGTGCTCTAAGCGATGCTGGGTGACGTCACTTCTTGTTGACATTCAAAGTATTGTCAAACAAAACGGAGGCTAGCTAGACCCTCCCTCCTCCTCATCCCATCTCCTCCCCCTCCCTTCGTTTCCCAGTGAGCATAAACAACGGCTCCGTCATAAACAAATTTAGTCAAAGTTGTCAATAGCCTATAAATGAACATTCAAATTCATAACAAACAGTGGGTGAATACAATCATTCACACAAGCTGTCGCCCTACTGTATGTTTGCTTGATCATTTACAATAGAGATCGATCGCTAGCTGCTATAAACCTATATGTTGTATTCACTAAAGTTTGTGCTGACTGCATAGATCTAGCTATTTATATCCTTGTGTTGGTTAGGCGAACACGAACGTCCATTTAGAAAAACAAAAAAATGGATTTACCCACCTGTCCAGCAAAAACAGAGCTACCTGAATGTCGGATTAGAAGCCCCTCTGGCGGTGGAGTTCTCTGAACCTTTTGCAGGCTTTTCCAATGTAAATTCGGGACTTTGCGCGTTCCTTATCCTTTTCCCTCTTTGCATTTGTTCATCGGAACGTCGTCTCTTTGGTCGTGTTTCGGCCATATCAAACTTTAAGAGAATATAATTCTAACTTCCCTCTTCATGCTATCTCCTCCTCCACACCCCCCTTCATGTGTACGCACACTAACCCCCCCCCCCCCCCCCCCCCCCCCCCCAAACCCTGCTTGTCGGTGATTGGCTGGAACACTGTTTGTTATGTTTCGTGGTGCGGGTTGCCCCAGTTTGTTTTTGATGCCGTGTGTGGAGCCTGGGCTGTCTACAGAGGCCGCGTTTTTTTTTTACAGTGTGTTCAGGGAACAGGCAGCTAGCGGATAGTGAGGAGATGTTAGCTATATGTGACGAAAAATGTTTTGGCCTAAAAAAACACGTGACATCGCTTATAGCACCTTTTATTCTTAATTGGGTCCAATGTTGATTTACCCATTGACTTTCATTGTATGGATAAAACAGTTAAAATATTCCTCAAAATATATTATAATATTACAATTTATAGTATAATATTGTAACCAAGCCTTCCTGTAGCTCAATCAGTAGAGTGCTGACGCTTGCAACGCCAAGGTCATGGTTCGATTCCCAGGGAAAGCAAGAACTGATAATAATGTAAATGTGGACCTTGAAATGCAATGTAAGTCGCTTTGGATAAAAACGTCTGCCAAATGCATAAATGTAAATGTAATCAAAAGTAGAAAGAAAGAAGTTTGTAATATAGGTTCGGAACGACATGAGGGTGAACAGAATTTGTTCACAAGATATTTGAGAACATTCATTCCATTTTGTGAAATGTTTATGTTCTGAAGTAAAAGTAAAATTTGGAGTGGTGTGCAACGAAATCCGACTTTATTGGCTGCTTTGACTTGTGCTGCCACACATGCCGTGGCCCTTTAAAACCATCTACACTGCAGGGTTGATTTTATAAAGGAAACAGGTTTATAAATAGCCCAGTGGCTGAATCACTTCCCACATTTTAGCATTACAATGCCCTTCAGGGAAGAATCACATTAATAGAGTCAATAGCTAGCAGTGAAAAAGCATTGTGTTAGACAAAGGAGATATGACTGTGTGGAATAGTATCCCTGCCCACTAGGATAGTGTTAATGGTAGGAATGTTAATAATGCAGCAACAGTCCAGGGGTATTTTATATGGGGGGAAAACGACCTTAGAAACAGCTCTGGAATATTAATGGTCATTCATAATAAGTTATATATTTAGAACATGACCCAAAGCACAGATCCAGTGATTGAGAGGAAATACTAAAGGCGATCCGTATCTGGGTTTTCTTTTGATAGCTAGCTCGGTTTGTTGTGGTTAATGGTGGTCAACTGTAAAATACAAAATATAAAAATATGAATTCTTTTCAGATATTCTCGACAAAAGTTCACACTGACGGGTCTGTGTTTGTTTTAAGCCATTGTTGATGATGGAGGTTGTCTTGCAATTTCTATTCTGATGCTGCTTTAGTTGTTGTGATTCAAACTGTGTGCAAATCACGATTCTCTGTATGTGTGTCTTCTTGACAATAATGCTTCCCACTTGCATCGCTGATAAACACAATCATTCACGCTCCTGTACACAAACATGTGTTACCTAAGATATCTCCGTCTGACTTGCACAATCCAAGCCATCACGAATCCGACCCTCACTCAGCACGAGGGGAATGAACTATTATACACCTCTTCTTGTTTCGAGAATGAAAACCTAATGATAATGATTTCTTTAACATCTACTGTAATCGTGGTAAATAATTCAGAGGCTCTTGTTTGGTAAGAAACATGAAAAATTTAAATGAACTTGTCGGTTTGCAGTCCTCACTTTCATAATTTTGCAAGTATACTGTGAAATGTGTTTGTATCATTCTCATGGGCAGTGCTAAAATACAGTTCGTTTAAGTCTGTGAAATATTTCTGAAAGAAGTCTCTTATGCTCACCAAGGCTACAGTTATTTGATTAAAAGACGGTAAAACAGTATTATGGTAATATATATATATATTTAGATATACTGTATACAATTTAAAATAACTGTTTTCTGTAATATATTTTAAAAGCTCATTTATTCCTGTGATGGCAGAGCTGAATTTTCAGCATCATTACTCCAGTCTGCAGTGTCACATGATCCTTCAGAAATCATTCTAATATGCTGAACAACTGGTCTTCACTGGGTAGATTTGGGTGGTCCTTGTGATGTTAGGGCCCAGTGCTCTTATGAAACGGTCCTGTAGCGAACCAGCCTGGTTACATTGTTAATACAGGTATTAATATGTAATATTAATCTCTTACAGACACAAAACATACTTTGTACGTTTAGGTAGATGCTGAAACGTACAATATGGACATATTGGCAACATTTAAACAACATTATTACATTTTAACAGCAAAAAAATGTGAAATATTTACAAATCTTTTTTATCAGATAAATGTGTATAATTTCCCTTTTAACACTTTATAGATTAATGTTAGATCCCTAAACCCTATCCTCAGTGCTCGGAATGGGCCGGTACGCAGCACCGGCACTTCTATATTTTAATCCGTTTTTATTGTGTTCTGGAACTTCCCACATTTTGCCGGTACTCTGACCACCTACACCAAAACATAAAATCAGACTATTAAATAATTGTATACATTACACATTAGGAGGTTTTATAAGCTGTACGAACTGAACGGATCAATTATATGACATATAAAGGGTTGTCAATATTGTACGTTTCAATGGGTAAGAAAATGTAAGTAAATGTACGTTTGGTAGCAGTGATGTAGTGGTGCCTGGAGAAGTGGGTATACTCTTAATTTATGCCCCCAATATTTTTTAAAGCGTCCCAGCAAAGGATGAACACTCTGGACAGCCATTGAATATGCAAGACTATAGAATAGGCCTATAGAATATAATTAATAGAATAGAACTTATAGAATTAGTATTCTTCTTGCATATCAGGGCCGTACGCAGGGTTTTATAAATACAGAGGTCCCATAAATTATATTACTAAGGGGGTTCGACCCCAAAGGGGGTTCGACCTCAATGATGGGTACGACCCTGACTGGGTGTTTTTTATTCACATGAGATTGGATTAGCTACTAAATGATGCGCATCAGAGGGGATTTATAAGTGGGTATACGCAATGCCGACTGAAAAAGAAGTGGGTGTACGCCGTATACCTGCGTATACCCTGCACTACACCACTGGGTAGAACCACACCTTATGTAAAAATACACTCATATTCTCGTGAGATCACGTTGAGAGAACACAACCAGTTGCATTCAGCCAGCAGCATTGAGCCTCAGAGGGGTTTGTTTCTCTGACGCAAATCCCATGCAAACAGTTGTTGATGTGTTACTTAATGCTTACTAGGAGTCATCCTCCAAAGGTCTTTGATGTCCAGAAGGGGCAGTGCATTGATGGCCGTTTCTCTTTAATGTATATTTAATTGCAAATCTCCAGGATACGTGGTTCTTCAGTCTCTCTGGCCGAAGGTTTAATTGATTTGTTTTCTCCGTATATATTTTATGCAGGCACAAGAAAAGTAGTCTCTTAAAAAGGTCAAGCTGACCTTAGCTCAAACTACTTGAGGCAAATTAATTTACCACCAACCAAAGAAAACAAATCAATATAACTACATTAAGGAGCCATTTTATTACTGTCTCAGGAAAAGATGATGCTGGAAACTGTATAAGGAGAATGAACAATCACAAGTGAATGAAATTTATCGGCACATTGAGCGTAGGGCATCAGGAGAGTGTTTACATTTTGAGAGAACGTGTATAAAATAATCAATGGATTGTTCTTCTTTTGAGTCTTTATTTAGCAGGAATGAGATCAAAAGGGTGTTGAGATCTATCAACGCTCCTTCTTCTACTGATGAGATGTTATCAGTGAAAACATGGAGCGGTGACAAGGCAAATGTTTTTTTTTTAGCAGAGGTATATGATCACAATCAGAAAGTTGCTTCTAGACTGGAATCAGAATGGAAAGGAAGTGTTAGAGGTTAATGTGAAGTCTTATTGAGAGAGAGAGAGAGAGAGAGAGAGAGAGAGAGAGAGAGAGATGGGGATACGTCTTAATCTAGGTGTCTGTTTCTGTCATGCTTTGTTCCAGGTCAAATTATGATAACTGGACAGCCAGCTTTGGCTCTATTTCACACGGATGAGTCCATCTCTCATCTTGTTACAGCCCGCAGCTGCCTGGCCCTGTCCAGCGGTACAGATTCAGAC
This sequence comes from Phoxinus phoxinus, assembly GCF_949152265.1. NCBI lineage: Eukaryota > Metazoa > Chordata > Actinopteri > Cypriniformes > Leuciscidae > Phoxinus > Phoxinus phoxinus. Next base: position 10,177,877 of record NC_136878.1, on the reverse strand, counting down.
TTGAGCAATGGCCTAGATTGCAGGTAGTAACTAGAGCAATGAAAGTGTAACATTACTTATGGTCGTGAAGCTAAATGAATACACAACACAGCGCAGCCCACATTGTATGGAAAAGCATTTGTGTACAGATTATTTTGGTTTAATGAGTCAATAAAACAATATATACTGCATATATTTATACAGATTAGATGCATAGAGGATATGAAAGATATATCCTTTACTGTACAGAGGACATATCTTATATATCCAAGATATAATATATATATATATATATATATATATATATATATATATATATATATATATATATATGAATATTTGTACTCAATCAAAGATTACAAATGATTAAAAATAGGCTTGTTTTTCAAGTGTTGATGTGACATTGCACTGTTGTTTTGGCACAATTGCTATTTCACCTGAACGCTGCGATGCTTTTCTTTGTGATAACACGTAGAAGGATTTACTTGGATTTATTTGATGTATTCATGCACATTTTGTGGAAAAATATGACTGGTGACATCAGTTTTGCATTCACAGTGCTTTGCATGAGCAATTGAGGAAGAAAACAAAATAAGGGATTGGAATAACAGCAACCTGCTGGGAAGGAGAGAAAAAAAAAGCTTTAATGGCCTGATCAATCAAACCTTCCTTATGCTGCTATGGCTGCACAACTACATGGTATTAGAGGACTGCTATAAATATCTTTGAATGATATCTGCACAGCTGTCACTGTTGAAACTATCATAATATTTTTTTGTTTTTATGCACTGGATGTTAGCCATAGCTGCATGCTCACTTTAGTACAGTCTGATATAGGAAATATTCCATAATCATGCAGTCCAAGAATTGATCATGATCATTTGACTTTTTTTGAGGCTGTAGTTTTAATGAAAGTGTTGTTTTAGTACCACTGAGATTCTAGTTTATATTCATAGTTTGAATTAGTTTTCATTTTATAAATTTTCCATTTTCATTTTCAAGATTTTATTATATTATTATTATATTAATTATAAAAATCGTTTTTTAATTTCAGTTTAAGTTTTAGTTTTACTAAATGTATAACTAAATGAAAATACTTTTATTTTATTTTATTTCAAGTAAAACAAATATTTCGTTTTTTTTTTGTTTTTTTTGTCGAAGCCACGTATTTTTATGGAATATTGCTGGATTTATTAAAAATTATTTATCTGGGCACATCATTAGGGACGGGACAACGTTCCACTCACATGTCATCACAGCAATAGCAAAACCACAACCGTCCAATCGAGCCCCATGGACAAAATCAAGTCCCCCCTTTATTATTAGTTTGAGAAACCATTTCACTCATAGATATGTCAAGATGGGGAAGAAAAGACTTCCGTTTCATGCCGACTTTAACTACAATAACCCTGGCTTAGTCTATTTGTATACGTAATGTACTCATTGTTTGCATAATAGTTTATAGATAGAGCGGGAATTTGAGATGTTTTAACACCTAATTTGAATTGTGTTTTTGGATATCTTTGGATTAAACCTACCGGTACTCTTAATGTTGCATCATTTCATCCTGACTGTTCTCCACCTGCAGTTAAAACGCTGAACATCACCATTACTGACTCACTAAGACTACGTGGCTCTTTCACACGTGTGACTGCACCCACACACCGGACGCGAATAGCGCGTCAGGCGCGAGTGATTTCAATGTTAAGTCAATGCAAAGACGCGTTACACGCGTTTTACGCGCGTAACGCGTCTTTGCATTGACTTAACATTGAAATGACTCGCGCCTGACGCGCTATTCGCGTCCGGTGTGAACGCACCATGAGTGTGTGGGTGCAAGTGTGTAAATTCACACAGGGAAAGCTGTTGCTCCAGATTGGGTGAGGGGATTTTCACTGAGGGGGGCAGAGCCATTAAATATTATCGACTGGCAGAAGGGGGATCAAGGAACATTATCCATGTATTTAAGGTCGTTTTTTCTGTTTAATGGGCATATCTTAAAAAAAAGTTTGAACTGGTTTGTCCATATACTTTCATGTAAATAAAAAAAATTTGGGGGCCTTATTCATGATGAGCAGATTTTTTTTTTGTGTGTAAATCCATAAATCCATTCGTGCATAAACCGTTGCACTGAACTGAGCAGTTTGTGTAAGAATCTTTCTTTTTTTTTTTTTTTTTTTACATTGATGAAGTACATTTTTCATGATGAAGATCCTTAAATGTTACCCAACAATAAAGGACAATTTAAAGCTGCTATACGCAATTTCCTAATAGGCAACTAGCCCACTTCTCTACTAGCAGCATATGCAGAGAGGGAGTTTGTTAACCGGGCTGCTGAGACACGCTCCGCGCGTGTACATGATGACAGTGCAACACTTCGCTATGAAACACAAAGCGTGTCAGACTTTATATGCTTTCCCAAATGCATGTAATTGAAAACCCAAACAAACCGCGCACTCAGAGACACATGTCGTGCAGCATTTACTGTGAATGGATCTCTGTGATGCTGGAAGAAACACGTAACATGCATGCATGTAAATAATTAAAGCATCGCGCTTCCCTCTGAAACCCTCACCGCATATATTCATTTAATTAAATATAGCATTTAACCCGCCAAAGTGGCTAGTGAGAGTGACTATGTTACACGCCACTGCTGAAATCCACCTGCGTTTGGTGGGTTGGCAGGTGTTAATGTCAAGCCCTGGTTGTGTTGGAGCTAAACTCCGCAGGTAAGTGGACCTCGAGGACTAGAGTTGCCATGGAATCAGACCACATCTCGTCTCTTTAACTGCACACCTCCTCTCTAAACCTCCATCCTTCAAAGTCAATGCTGCAAACCCCAGTGCATAGTATGACTGACGGGCAAAGGTGCGACTCCAGGTTTTCTGATAGGCTATAACACACAAGCCATGGTCAGATCCTTTTTGCCGTTTACAGAGCCTTGGGCTAAAACAGAGACTTGTTGTGATTTCTCTGGACACCTACAGTATTTCTGTGATGTCTGTCAGACAGGGACATTTTATGCTTGTTATTTCAAAAAAGCCTTCACCGTTTAACGTTAAGCATACCGCATAAAAATAGCAGTATTCGTGCAAGAGTGATAGTGCGGTTGTGTTAGACTGGGCACAATTGCCTACTGACCTCAGATCTTACAGGAAAAATCATTTATGGAGGTTTTAATGAAAGAAATTCCCATGCATAAATAGCCAGACTCATTGTTTTAGTGGACCATTAGTCAACCGTGATCTGTAATTGTTTTCTTGCAGTATAAATTAAAAAATGTCCTCATCTGATACACTGTATACAACTCTTCAAAATGCAGATAGTTATGTAAAAAAAAATATATATATATATATATATTAGGGATGCACCGATACCACTTTTACTACTTTTTCCTTTTTGGTACTTGCCGATACCCATACCTGTATTTTTACTGCTTTTGTATTATTTTTTATATATATTAGGTATAGAAACCAAAAGAATATGAATCATATTTGTTAAATATATATTATATATTAAATATATATTTGCTTCAGTTGTTTTCATGCTTAATATGCCTGTTAAAATGTATTGTTTCTTTCACTGTTCATTCTATTGCTCTATCATATTTTATCTTTCATTTAATAGCACAGCACATTTAGAGCTGCTTCAGCAGGTCTCAATGCTGAGGTTTTTTCTTCTTCTTTCTTCCACTGGCCTGGTTGGGTCAGTGGTTCAAATGGTTAGATAACTGTGAAATGTCACAATTCTCTATTACAATTTTGATACAGCAAAAACTACTAGCATAATTAATGTAAATTTAGAACATTATTAAAGACAAGTAAAGAGTCAGTAATAAAATAAGAACAAAGATACAAATGAAGATACAAATGAATTAAACAGTGCTTTTCAGGTGTGTGTGTGTGTGTGTGTGTATTGTTGTAGTGTCTGCATATCTTAGAATATATACTGATATATATATATACCGATGCTCAATATTAACTAACACCAGTTCATCTTCCAGTTCAAAATAAGTTTTAATGCAATATTGATGAACAGTAATTTGATCCATTTTTGTTCAGTACCTTTTTTGTGAGCAAACAACTTTGGTATTCTTCAATAATGTGATTGCCCAGAGAATTTTAATCTGCTAAATGCCAAACCTAGACTCTGTAATCGTATTTTATGAAATATAACCTATTCCTGAGCTCCGTAATCCTCAGCCATATTAAAAGAGCTGAGAGTAAAGTCCACACAGGCAGGAGCCTCATGCTGTTTTCCCAGGGCTCCGGATGGATAGAGGGAGGGATTTCACAGTGAGATGTTGATCAAGAACTTATGGTTGCCATAGTAACTAGTCAGCATTTACAGTGTGAAATAAAGGCTATGTTGGCATGCCTCAATTTTCCCCACAAGATACGGGTACATGTGGGAATGAATTTAGGGGCTTGTCAGTCTTTGTCAATAGAATGCAGTCAATATGGGCAGATTTTTTTGGTGGCAAGACAACTAATCTTAAGTTTTGAGACTCAAAGTTGTATTTTGTAAGGAATAATTAACGACGGGCCGTTGAATTATTACAAAAATAATGCACACCCGAGGTGGTAATCCGGCCATAACGCAAAACATTATTTTTAAATAAATCAACAGGCCGGAGTCAATCATTCCACTTATACTGTGGTTACCACACCTCAAAACATTGTTCAGATGATGTATTTCAAGACTTTTGTCAAGTTTCTGTCCTTAAAACACTCCTTAAAACACCTTAAAACTGTCCTTAAAACACACACTAGTGTTTGTTTCTTTATTTGTGAAAAATTATGTTGATTTTCATAATCAAGAAGTTTCGATGTAAAGTATAAGTCTAAGTATAAATATAAAGTACAAGTATACTATACATATATCGGCTTTATATCGGCCACCCTGCTCTCGAAGAAATCGGAACCATTGGATAAAGCCATTTCATATTTTATTTCATTTAGTTGGCATATTAGAAATAAAAGTTTATAAGTCAAAAAAGTCAAAGTGACTTTGGATATCTCTTCTTATAGCTCCATAAATCAGAAAATATTGTCAACAAATATATATATATATATATTTTCACTATGTTTTTAGACAAATTCTTTTTTTCAGGGAAATTATGTATGAAATCCTTTAGAATATAGATAGGAATAAAACTGGAAAGAAACTTGATTTACATAAAGATATTTTGCAATTGCAATCTACAGATCTAAATAGATATAGGTTAACAAAATAAACACCTAAATGTGTGTATTTTGGATGTTTTTATTCAATTTGTCTGAAAGAAGACTTGTGAAAGTAAAATAGCCCATATTCTCAAAATTGACTAGTGCAATGTCTTAAGAACAAATGCCTTTTGAGTTATATTTATATTATATTTATTTATAAAATATTTATATATCCAGAATATTTCATGTAAAATGCTTAGTTTGAGACTTGATTTTAATATATGTGTATTTTATGTGTATATATATATATATATATATATATATTTAAATGCTTCTTGCTTCTAAAAAATTGCCACTCTAAATTTTGTTGTACCTTGTACAACTACAAAAGCATCCAACTCCCATAAAATGTATTACGATATTAATCATCTATTGTGATTTTTCCATTATACATTTTTTTAAATGCCCTCACATTTATATATGCATATATAACCTGCAAACTGAATACACTTATGTCTGTTCTCTCCAGGTGTAAGCAGTTGACCTACCCCGAAGACCTTCCCCAGATCTCCGTGGTCTTCATCTTTGTGAACGAAGCTCTCTCTGTCATCCTGCGTTCTGTTCACAGCGTGGTCAACCACACCCCGGCACACCTGCTCAAAGAAATCATACTGGTGGATGACAACAGTGACAGCGGTGAGGACACATCCCTCTGTGATCTGTTCATTGCTTTGTTTAGTCTGAAACAAATGCAGCTGTTAAATGTTTACCAGTTGCTCCTGTTGCTCCAGACATAAAATATTTTATAAAGAAAGTGTACATAAAATGCTGCGTAAACAAACACAGCGCGACATCCCAAGATAAAATATGACTAACCTGTTTTGGAATGCAGCTACAGTCTGTGTTTTGTCTGAGCAAACAAACCTTTTTGTTGCTTGGTTAGAGACAGAGCTTAAAGACTGAGAAAAAGAGGAAAAATAAACAGCAAGAGACAAACACCTCGAGAGTAAACCTTTAGGTGTGTACTCTTGCACACAGCTCCGGGTTTATAAATAATCTTTAAAAGAAAAGACAGATCGCTCTTTTAAAAGAAAAGACATTGTTACTGTTGCCACTGATACTGTGCATTTTGCAGTCCTTTTATCTGGTCAAATTAGACCAGTATAAAAGTATTGATACTAATAAATTATACAAATGTTATTAGTGTGACTATGAAATCTCAAATGTTCTCAAAATAGTGTTTTTTAAACCTTTTTTTTTTTTTACAATTTAACTTGAAAATGTTTTCTGTGTCACATTATTTATAGCATACAGCCTTAAAACCATGCAAGTAGAGCAATAATCCATCACTCTCTTCTAGAATCCTCTTCATCACTGTTGGTAGTTCATTTGAGTGCAGGTTTGGCTTGGGACCATAGAGGTTGTAAAGGGGGCCGCTCATGAGCACCCTTCTGAATCATAAAATGATAAATGGGATACCCTACAGGCTTGTGGACCTCATGGACACGCTTGAGCGAAGGCCATGAGACCAAAAGTCCGCATCGAGTGTGCCATTTGACACTGGGCCAATCTCTGATGCATTGTTTGGAATTCATTTTAGCAAATTGGTTCATTCTGAAGATTAAAATGAAACATTTGATTCTCAATATTATTTATTTGATCAAAAATACAGTAAAATCACTTATACTGTGAAATTAAAATAGCTATTTAAAATTTTTTTCTATTATGATTTCTTATATAATATATTTTAAAATGTAATTTATTTCAGTGATGGAAATTTTCAACAACTATTACTACAGTCTTCAGTGTCAAAACGGTCATTCTAATATGCTGATTTGGTACATTTCTTATTATTATCAGTGTTGGAAGCCGTTTTTGCTGCTTAATGTTTTTGTAAATATCATTAAAAAGTGTGAGGTCAGTAAGATTTGAATAATAATAATCTTAATAATAATAATATTATTTTTTTTTCAGCAAGGATGCATTCAATTAGGGACAGTAAAGGCATGTATAATGTTAAATAAAATAAGTGCTGTTCTTTTAAACTTTCTATTCATCAAAGAATCCTGACATTAATATAATGGTGTCCACAAACATATTAAACAGCAAAAACTGTTTTTAGCATTGAATAAGAACCATTATTATTAATTGAAAATCAATAATTCTTGATAACTGAGCACCATATCAACATTTTAGAATGATTCTGGAGGACTGGACATGTGACACTGAAGACTGGAGTAATGATGCTGAGAATTTAGGAATCAAATATAAACAGATAGTAATAATATTTCACAGTATTACTGTATTTTTAATCATATATATATATATATATATATATATATATATATATATATATGTATATGTATTTGTGTGTGTGTGTGTGTGTGTGTGTTTGTGTGTGTGTGTGTGTGTGTGTGTGTGTGTGTGTGTTGACAAAATATCCCCTTAGCAGATAGACGCTTTTACAACGGCAGTACTTCTCGATCTTGTTTGCGAACACAAAGAGATTCCCGCACAGGAGCAGCGTTGTGAAGAACAGATGACTTGCAGTACCACTATCTCCCCAATTGGCTGTTATCTCACACAGTCAGCTTCTCTGGATGCGGCGTTGAGCATTTCTAATTTCATATGCTAATTTCCTGCTGATGTTTCAGCTTCTTCTAGCTGACATTAAACTGTTAACATGCAAAGGTTGCCTACTTGACCTTTTCTCGGCGCTGTAGCTTGTCGTCTCTGGTTTAGCACTCGCGCCCAAAAAAACGGCTGGAAGCACAGACACCCTCAACACTTGAATAATGAATTGACCTTAGCGAGTGTGTCTCTGTCTCTCCGTCTCTTGTCCATTATGAAGATATTTAATAGAGTGCCATACTCGTGTTACACTGTTCACTGAAGCCAATAAGGTTTTTGTCCTCCTTTTCTGTCCCTCCATCATCCCTGTCTGTTTGGATTAATCTCAGCTGAATCCTGTTATGCAGGGTAACATTCATCCTCACCTTGTGAATAATATTAAGGGACATTGCATCTATTTTTCCTCATCTCATCAGACATGGAGTTGTATTGCGCCCTTGAAATTCAATTCATTTAGACATAGCTTGTAAACAGATAATAATGGGTTTCAGTCCAAATTTTGGCCCTTTAGATGAAGAGTTTGTTTAATACGTTTCAAGGACGTTCTTTTATTTGAGGTTCCGGCTAGTAAATGACATCTGGATTTATCCCTATAAAGCAAACTACTAATTTAAAATCCTAATACATTTGTAATTTAAGTGTATATTTAGCCAGATTCTGCAGATAACATTAGTGGTGAATAGTTCAAAAATGAAAATGTTATCATCGTTTACTCACCCTAATGTCGTTCCAAACACTTTTTTATTCCATTGAATACAAAATGAGAATTATTTGAATTTTCATTTTTGGGTGAACTATCCCTTTAAGCTTTACTTTTATACAAGTGAAGTGGCACACACGTAGACATGTGCATTCATGAGGAAAATGGCTTTCTTTAATTACATTAATTGCTATTCCAGTGCCATATGCAGCCTTCACTATTTATTGTGTGGGGTTGTATATCAAGGCAGAGTTCTTGATGTATGCAGATGAAAAATGATAAAACCCCCTATGTTGATTAAATAAATCAAAGCAATCCCTTTGCCATAGCTCATTTATCTGGATCAGCATGCATTTCAAATATTTTCATAATGCTCAATTTTGATCTGCTGTGTTGCGTAACTTATTTTCGCTTTTCTATTCACAGTATGATGGATGGATATTTGTTCTTTATTGATTGAGGAATTGATAAAATATTTCTGCCTCATGATTCTTAATTTCAGTATCTTCCAGAACGCACCAGAGGGAATCATAACTTTTCACAACACATTTGTGTGTGTGTGCGCGCGTGCTAGCGCTGTTCAACACAATTGCATTTTGTGCCTGCCCTAATGTGACTCTGTTATAATAACCAGAGCATAGCTGACACTAAAAGCAGACAGGTTTTTATTAACATATTTATTTACTATACATTCACATTACATTTATTAATTTAGCAGAGGCGTTTAGCAAAAGCACTTGAGTGAATCTCACAGAAAATAAGAATCCTAAATGACCAAATCAAATTAAAAGGAATTTAAACATTACAAGTAAGAATATATCATTAAATAACTTTTTTATCTTATATATAAAAAGCAAATCCTGCATTATATTTTCAGCATTTTTATTTTCCTGACAATCAGATTGAAATCCCCTGGCTTGTTTCTCAACAATTTAATAATAAAATATATATATATATATATATATATATATATATATATATATCAAAGTATACTATATTAGTATGCATATCTGTTGTCCTTAATTGCATTTATAATTTATTTATAATAAAGTGTTTTTTTTTTTTTTTTTTTTACATTACACTAATGAGAAATGGGATCATCCATCAAAGTAATCATAATCTTAAAGCAATCATAATCTTAAAGTGCCCCCTATTATGCTTTTCGGATCCTTTCATGTAGTGTGTGTATTATACCGGTTTGCGAATGTCAATGCAAATTTTCAAAGATCAAAGTGCACGATAAATGGAGTTATTATCTCCTAAAAGAAATAACCCATTCTGAAGTGCTTAAAACAAGTCATCGGTAATTCCAGTCTTACTTCCTGCACGAAACTACATAGGTTTGTAATACATTTGCATAATGCCAACCTATGGTCTTCACTGGCTATAAAAACAAAAGTCTACTTTGACCAGCCCTCAAACACTGTAGTTGTAGGTTCGGGTTGTCGAGAAGACACTGTTTTCTGCTCTGCGAAAGCAAATAAACTTTGTGTACAATTCCAAAGAATCAGGACTTGGGCTCAAATTGATAAGATAAAACCGACGCCATTGTTAATGTCCGTATCACTGTGTACAAGAAAGCTCAAGAGCTGAAATTTAGATACGGTAATGGCCGTTTTATTTCCAAAACGCGTTGTAAGCGGTATATCTATCACAATAGACTGGGCCATCTGACCAATCAGAGCAGAGTAGGCTCTCGGAAAGGAGGGTAACAGAGAGACAGAATCCATGATCGAACCATTTCAGACACTGCAATGTATAATGTGAGAAAATTAAATAGTTTTTTGACTTGAATGCAACCCTATTTTAGGAGACCTCCGAAACAACATGAACCTTTAAAATAACATAAATTGGCACTTTAATACATATTATTTTCTGTTAAAGTAAACAGTCATACTTGTTCTATGGCCTATGTGTCCTATACATGTTTATGGGCAAACACAAAAGTAATGTGAAGTAATTTCAAATAATATTCTTGGGTGATTAAGTCCAGTTTCAAGGGTTCCCATTGCAGTGAAAGATTGAAATGTTAATCGTTCTTCTGAGCTGATGAATGAGAGGGGGATGTAGTTGTGTGCATCAGTGCCTTAAAGAGTGCTCTGTTCCTCCTTATTCCTCTCCCCATAGAAACTAGAGCACTCAGCAACCTGCAGGAAAGAGCCCAAACACTCATCTATCTTTCTTGAGTGTGTGTATGTGTGCGTGTGTCTCTCTGAGTGTGTGCGTGCTCTCCGTGCACTCCATTTGTTTACCTCCCAGAGTTCTTATTGAATGAGGACAGATAGCTAACTCTGAGAGACTAAAGGAGTGGGGAGATTCAGGCAGATTTATTTACCATGTCATTTATAGTGCCACTAAAACCTTCTTTTTTTCTTTTATGCTGTAAGTTTATCATACAGGAGTCTGCTCAAGCCAATGTTTTTTCAACATTTTTGTTTGTTCAGATTCATGAGCCAAAGGGTCTAGGGGTGTTTCTTCCGATTTTAGCCACGTGGACTTAGAAAATAAACTCTGAAAACACATTCAAACTCTCACTCATGTTTAATTTGTTTACTTATATGTAACTGTGGATATTTCTATATCACAGAAGAATTGCCGGTAACACTTTATTTTATTGTGTCCCTGTTACACATTGTACAGTAGTTACTATAGTACTATAGTAACAGTCAATTATGCATAGTTACACCAAACCTTAACCCTAACCCTTATTATATAATAAGTACATAGTTAATTACTATTACTCATTCATTAATTGTATAATTACATTTATACAATAGATGGATAGAATATACAGTTTGTACAGTATAAAAACCATTACGCCTATGGAGAGTCCTCACAAGTATAGCCAAACAAACTCAAAAAGAGAGAGAGAGTGTGTGTGCATGTGTGTGTGTGTGTGTGTGTGTGTGTGTGTGTGTGTGTGTGTGTGTGTGTGTGTGTGTGTGTGTGTGTGTGTGTGTGTGTGTGTGTGTGTGTGTGTGTGTGTGTGTGTGTGTGTGTGTGTGTGTGTGTGTGTGACATTTCCATCACATCTCAAATTCTGAGATGTAAATGAGGGTGATGAAAAGGACATTTGAAACATTTTAAGGAAAAATAGACTAGTCTTTTTAAGAGACAACTTTGAACAGTTTGCATCATATGTATCTACAAACATATGTAATGAATATATTCAAACTTTTTGCATAATTTAACAAAATTGCAGTTTGATGATGCAAAAAAAAATGCAAGATAGAAAAATGTATTTACCTCGATTATGTTTACCTTGATCCATTTTCTTCACACATCACATTTCTTATCGCCTTTACACTCCTTTGTGTCCTTAGTAACAAAGAACACTAACATTTGGGGAAAAAATTATCAATTTGGAGAAAAATTTCACACAAATAATGATATTTCACTCTTTGTTTAGATGATTAGAATGTGTAAGTTTGGTTTCCTGAATCAATAACCATTATTAAACAATACTTAACAATAAAGTCTATGCATAAATGTAATAAACATAAAAGAAATGCAAAATGGTATGAAAAAGGCTTTACAAAACAATATGACCTTCATATAATAAATAGACATATGTCGAGATCCCTATTATTGACGTAGGAAGTTTGGCTTCACATGATCCGTTTTTCTCTCGTAGTGGAGCTGAAGTTCAATCTGGATCATTACGTGAATAAGCGATATCCTGGCCTGGTGAAGATCGTGAGGAACAGTAAGAGAGAGGGACTCATTCGGGCCAGGATTCACGGCTGGAACGCTGCCACTGCTCCTGTTGTGGGCTTCTTTGACGCCCACGTGGAGTTCAACATGGCCTGGTAAGTGGGATTCAGTCTTTTATTATTTCATGAGGCATTGTCTCGCCACTCAGAGTTTCACTGGGATGCTTCTTATGACAAAGGCTTGATTTATCAGAGAATATTCATCATGACATCAATGGGAGCTTAGACTTTAGCGAAGAGAGCTGCCGGATGGATTTTTATCTAAAGCATCTGTCAAAAATGAACTGATAGATTAATGGTCTCAAAAATGGATGAATAAAATGTGCCATAAAATATATAACCTTTTTACTTTTTGATGCTAATGGGCTGCATGAATTTTCAAGCTGATGTATGCCGTTTAGTGCTGGTTTGAATGGGAACCCGGCATCCAAACTACAACATACACTGGTGAACAATGTAAGTCAATCCAGTAGTGCTGCACAATTAATCATTACAAGATCACAATCTCAATTCAAACAACCACACAATCTTATTCCGAAATGACAACGATTCGGCTATGTCTATTAAACCTTTGACAAAATCACATTCAAATCTGTATTCGCGCTTCTGCTGACCCAGAGAGAACAGTTGTCGTGTATAGATATGAAACAACTTCACAAAGAGTATTGTGATTTCTGTCTTACAATAAATCAAATGATCACAGAACTACTGGGATACAAGTTTTGAACGGGTTGTCTTACAGAAAGCTAGAGCTATTCTTGTAGATTGTACTCATCCACTGTTCCATAAATTTAAAAAGCTTCCTTCTGGAATAAGTTTATAGTACTGTATGTCTAAACTTAAAAGCAATCAGTATAGACATTATTTTATTCCCACTGCTGTAAGGCTTTTAAACTTCTAAGATGCCAGAATGTTGTGTTTGTTTTGTTTGTTTTTTATGTTTTTATTGTTATACTAATTTTATGCTGCGCCAAAAATCATCCTTTGGGCTTATAATAAACTTTGAACAAACATAGTTCAGATATAAACACTGATGTCTACGGTAGCGAAAGTAAGCTTTTGGCGCTTCAAATACCGATTGTATCGATTACATTGTTACGCCACTAGGTTGCGACAAGTGACTGTTAAAAAATATGTTTGTCATTGAATCATTGATTCAAGCAATTTGATCAAAAACGCTGATTCATCCAGTAATGAAAAAACAAGTGAATTATATATGAGTGAGTCATTGAATCATTCATTCAAGAGATTTGTTCAAAAAATGCTGATTCATCCAGTAATGAAACGGATGACGTATTTTTGAGTGGGTCATTGAATCATTCAATTGTACCAATGTTTTAAAAAAATTATTAACTCTAATTAATAGACTGCAGCAATTAATCAGTTGTCAGAACCTCTAGTAAATTGTGTTATTTTCTTTAGTTGTTTAGTTGTTGTTTAGAATCATGGGAGAATCGTGATCTCTATTTGAAACCAAAAAAAAAAAAATTGCTATTCTCCAATATCTACCTCTACAATCCAGGTAGAAGGATAAATCCATTGTTTGTTGCCTCCAAAAACACAAAACAGCTCCGATGTGCTGAGACTTGCACTACCAGCCCGCACTCACAATCCTTAAATGAACTTAGGCATCCTTCATCTGTCACCTCCTTCAACTCAGCAGCAATGAGTTCTCATTAAGGCCTCCCATTATGACCTCCATTGGGGAATTATGGATTAACCATTAATGAGCTTTTCCTCTTTGTTCCACAACATAAACATTTAATGGAGAGATGATCACTGAATGAGGCCACCGTCTCAGGCACATGATGCTGAATCTGCGGTCAGAAAGACAGAAGATGCATACCTTGTTTTCGAGCCAAAATTAAATTTGTTTCATTATCGCTTCCATTGTGCAAAACTTGGATTGCTCTTTCATTTAAATGGGTTTTGCTTCTGAGTGAGCTCCAAATCTCAAAGTGTGAAATGAGACCGTTGGAAATGAAATGCGTTTTAGTGTTTTATTTAAAACGGGTCATATCATAATTTATTATTTTCTTCCTTAAGTGTTCCTCTAGCATTATTTTTTCAATGTAATGTTTTTCATAGTGATTTTCCACCATCTGGCTGACTGAAATAAACAGTGTGTGTTTTGCTGCTGCGCCTTTAAGAAACACCCTCCTTACATGTAAAATGAGCAGAAGTTTTGAAAATTAGCATATGTTTTCATAGTAGATCAAGGTCAGGTATGTCAAAAGATCAAAGAACACGTGATTTCTAATGATATATGGCACATTTAACATACTGTTAGCTTTCACAGGGTGATCATATCCAAGATCAGAAATAAAATCTGTTCTGAATTGTGATGAACTCCTCTCTTCATGTCATCACCAGCCTATCATTTCGTCGTCACCCTGTCGTTGACAGATAGAAGGTCTGATCCGGGACTTTAAATGCACATAGTTATTGTTAGTCATTGTTCCATCAGATCTTCCCATGGACATATTGTTTATTTAGTTTGAAATATGTTCCACATTTGATGAGAAATATTTGTTCTATTTATAGAAACATCACGTGTTAAACTTTGAAGTAACTTGACGTAAAGCAAAGCTTCAAAGGAAAGTTGATTTCATATTGGCAGGATATATCGTGCTATGCAGGAGGGTTGACAATTAGCACTTTGATGTGTAAGTTTCAAAGTAACCGGAGGCAACTAACAGAAATCCAAAGAGGCCAATTAGTCAATATGTGAACTGCAAGAGCTTCGGTCACAGAAACTGTGAAGTATTTCATATATGCTAAGAACAACAGTTTCTAAAATGTAGAGGTAAATTCACAAAAAATTGAATTCTGTCATCATGTCGTTACAAACCTGTATGATTGTGGCACACAAAAGAAGATATTTTGAAGAATGTTCCAGTGCTTGCTTTTTGGCCTTTTGACTTTCCTTGTATGGACAAAAGCAGTTGAAACATTCCAAATATCTTATTTTGTGTTTTCACAGAAGTAAAAAGTCATACAGGTTTGGAGCGACATTTAAATTATGACAGAATTTGAACTAGAAGCTCATATAGTGGACACTTGAATGCCATGCGGATTGTTTTGTGACAACACGTTTGATTGATTTGCTTAGATTTTGTGGCTATGTTTACTTGATGAGCATAGTAATTCCATTAGTTAAACAGGCTCTGAAACAACAAAAGCTTGCAAATAAACAGTTATCAGTGAGTGCAGTTCAAATCCTTGCTTAAAGTTATTTGTTTTTGTTTTCCCAAGAGGAGTAGATGGATATTTCACAGTACAGTTGCTAAGTGCCTCAGAAGTAGATCCTTGAAAATGACCACAGAGTTGAATCCTCTGTGACCTGAGCTGGGAAAAAAACGTAACGTCATGATCTTCACAAAGCTCAGATTTATGGCAGGGATGTTGCTCCGAATCCTCTTGTTTCCAAGGCCAACAGACAAAGACATAACCTGGTGTATGGAGCATAAAACCTGGACCACTGGGCAACGGAAAGGGTATTATGGTCTGACAAGTTATCTTTCAACCTTACATCTAGCTCCCGACAGGTTCAGCAAATCTTTTCAACCCAAACCACTGTTGCCAACTTTTATGCACAGAGGGGATCAGTAATATTATGGGTAGTCATTTTATGGAAGTCATGTTGAGCCTGGTACTATGGCCAAGGAATAGGAGACTATATATTATGTAAACTAACATTCATGGTGTTTTGGTGCATTGTACATTATTTTAAGTGTGTGCCCACTTATAATTCTACAAATTCTACAGTATTACATGAATAAGCTTTGTTCCCCACCAGATTTTGGCATGGGGGAATTTTGTAGTCAATCTACTACTCATACAATTGCATATGTGTAATTTAGCTTGTCGTCTGTAGAGCTCTAGATTGTGAATTATGTAATTTTCTTAAGGTGTTTCAGTCTTCAGTGTGAGTGACACTCGTGGACAGCACATAACAAATTATACCACAGCCTGTAATTCCACCCTAATTTGAGCTTGTCGCGGCCTGTCAGATTCAAGATGTGTGTGTGTGTGTGTGTGTGTGTGTGTGTGTGTGTGTGTGTGTCACATGAGGATAGAGTATACAGACAGTCCAGTGGGTCATAAATTGCATCTACTATGTCTTACACAAAACCTTTTCTCCAGGAAAGAACATAGCGTCCTAAACTCGTTCATTATTCATTCACATGACTTGAGCTAAATTGGAATGACAGGAACATGATTATTTAAAACCTTTCAAATAAGATATTGTTAAGTCAACATTCAGAGTTTGCCATGCCAAATGTGCTTTTCTTGTTATAATGACATCTTTATTTTTCTTTCAAATTTAATTAATTTTAATTGCACATCCGTGCAATTCTTAATTTTTATTTGCTGCCTCAAATCAAACGCAGGTATTTAATTACATTTTGAAAGTCAAAACATCTTAATTTTTACCATTTCAGGAATTTTTATTTCCATCTTGGTGTTTCCATTTCAGAATTTTTCAGCTGCTTGAGCTGAACAAGATCTACCTTTGCACCCCAAGTCCCAATCGGTGTGTATTTCAATATGCATTGTACTTGTACTGAACATACATGCCTGAATTAAAGCATCTGGCTCTTGACAGAATTTCATTATTTATAACACACGCTTAACCTTTATAGAGTGGCCCAGCACAGTGTTCGGTAGACTGGCAGAATTAGCTGTGATTGTATGAATACAGGAGAAGGCCTCTGTTGAACATTATTGATTATTCATGACTTGGGTCTTTTATCATCTGCTGTTGAATTCTGAAATGGTAAACGTGTGTGTGTGTGTGCGTCATTACACAGTTGACTGATAATTGATATTGTTAAGCTCTCATCTAGGCCATTTTTTCCCCATGAAAAGTATGTCCAGCCGCTGTAACATGTTGCCATAGTGTCTTATTCTTCCAGTCCCCATTGTTCACAGTTGTGTTTGACACTAGTTCGCCGATCTCCTACACCTTTTCTTTCTCTTTCCATTGCTTCCTGCATCTATGCCTCAGGTTTCTTGGGAGCTTTGTTTGATTTAAAGGGAGAAACACAGTGATACATTTGAGAACCTGAAATTTATTATATTATGTGGTACTAGATAGAAAATTCAATAGCAACACCCAAAAATCATCTAAGCCTTGTAGGTATGTGTCCCACAACAATATAAACATGCGTACAGTAGTTGTATCTCAGCTCCTTCTGTGGGTGTAATTCTCTGATCTTTTGATGCTTTTTTAAAGCTGAAGCGTGTAATTTTTTTCAATTTCAAAAATACTTTCTCTTGTCCCAGTTTAGTGTGCTGAACTTAAGTAAGCCATTCTTATGTTGACTTCTCGAAGACTGTAAACACCGTGGCTTTGATTGTTTTGAGCAATCCAACTTTCTTCTTCGACTTCTTATTAGTGGGACTTTGTGAATAAATGGAGTATTTGGTAAGCTGTTATTAGGTTTGGTGCTGGTAGTTTTACTGAAGGAAATGACATGATTAATCTTAAAGGAATAAATCACACACAAATGAGAATTCTGTAATTTTATACATCCTTACGCTGTTCCAACCCTTACGCTGTGTCTTCACAAACCTTTTTTCTATATGATTAAGAGTTTAGAATTTTGAGAAGGACCAAATCATGGAAAACATGGAATTGGGTGGTAGGAGTGTTTGGAAAACCTGCATACAAACCTGAAAATCTTTATTTTCTTCTATTCCTTTTAGTCCCGTAAGTGGCACACACATATTACATTCTTCAGCTTCATCGATTTGTGCATGGGGGTTTTGCATACATTGTGGAGGTCAGATATCCCACAAGGAAGGTAAAACCTGAAATCATCTGTATTGTGGGAACCTAGGGGACAGAAAATTTCACCAGCATAAAAACAATAGAAGTAAAAGGAAGTGTCATACTATGGTATATAGTATGACAGTATATATAAAGTAAAATAGATTTCTGTTAGGGTTGTGGATGAGGGTTAGGTTATAATATTTATTATAAGTAGCTGTATATTAAAATAACAGTTTAACGAAAGTCCCCATTTAGATGTGTAAACATGCAGTAGGATTTCAGTTTAATCTTTCAAATTCCTTATTCTACTATCCTCTCATGTTCAACAGCACCAAAAGCTCTCTGTGCAACCACGAGATTATTGCTGAAATAGATGTAAATTGTGTACAACAGGCCATTTCTATCCCTTCACCTTTGCTTCAATGAATTTGATAACTGTAGCCATAAATATATTCATAAACAAAGGTGCCGAAACATCCTATTCTTCATATTATGGCAATATAGGATGTCAGAGACTGATAACTGAGATGGATTATGTGGGCCAGAATGTGACCTTGTTGAAGTTGCAGGACTTGGCTGCACTTGCACACACTGTGTGTGTGTGTGTGTTCGTGCGTGCGTGCCTGTGTGTGCGTGTGTGTGTGTCTTACAAAAACTGTGAGTAAAGTGCTTGTGTGTTTTAAAGTGTTAAATATGTAAAATTTAAGTTGACTTAATTTGTGTTGGGACTACATTTTAATTTTTAGTTCTCAGCATGCTGTAGGAATTTGGAGAGTAAATGTTGAAATAAAGTGTCCTAAAGCAAAGTCCTTCTAGTGTTTAATGTTCAGATATGTTGGATACTTACTAGCGTTTCTTTTGTTAAAGTTTTTGTGGTTAGTCTAAAATTAAGATAAATTAATTTTGTGTAAAATCAAAAAGTACTTATTCATTTTATGTAACTCAGTGTAGGCAACTGGTTGCATTTACTAGTAACACTTGGACTTTTGAATGATTGTGGCTGAATCTCAATATTCACACTTTTACTGCATATAAGCCTAATGTATTTAAACACAGTAACATGCTATAAAACTATCACAGACCCATTTGTCACATACTTTAAGCATTATCATCAATGTATTACTTTAACATTTAATTACTCAATCTTAGGTTTATACATTTCAAATGTTGTTGCCTTTTTTCAGTCATTTTTTAAAAACTGTTTTAGGCTTATTGCATGTGTGCACAATTTAAGGCTAATTCACTCTGCATCGACA
Organism: Phoxinus phoxinus; assembly: GCF_949152265.1. Taxonomy (NCBI): domain Eukaryota; kingdom Metazoa; phylum Chordata; class Actinopteri; order Cypriniformes; family Leuciscidae; genus Phoxinus; species Phoxinus phoxinus. Next base: position 10,158,651 of record NC_136878.1, on the reverse strand, counting down.
GATGGCAAAACACGTTCACACCCCTGTTGGCGTATGTTGCTTATTTTCACCGATTGAACATGTTGAACCAGCATTCGTTGGGTCTTGAAATGTCTGAGAAGTAACATACTGTAATTTGTTGACTATCGGCATTGGTTTCTGTGTGTCCATGCAGTGTGAATTAGCCTTTACAATTTTGAAAACATAGCAATCTCGGGACCTTTAGCATACAATTTTCTATATTCTAGATTGGGATGCACTGATAGTCATGCATGCTATATAGGATGTGCATTGGAATTCCGCCTGTGACTTTAGCGAAGAGATTCAGATCAGTTTAAATCTACATCTAATGATTTCACAGCACTGAAATGCATTAATGGTGGTTACCATAGTGATTTCGTGGAGGAGTGATTTCTATAATATAATATCTGACATGTACCACACAGTTGCTTATTGGTTAGAAAGGCACTCTCAAAAATCAATAAAGCAAAAATTCAATAATTGGTGTCACATACTTTCAAAATAATGATTAATGGGATTCACATTAAACTCTGACCTCAGTGTCTCAATGAAAACATTAATCAATACATGGCTTTCACTAGGATGACCTTTCCAGGAGCCCACATGAACATTTCAAGGAAACCTCCAAGGATTCACTGCATTGTTCCTCCCAATGAAAGCCTTTCTGTTTGCACTATTGAAATCACCTTTCGGTTTCTTAATCAATCGTTTCTTAGATGCTTTTATTATTTCAGAAAGTGAAGCTCAGGATAAAAACGATTTCAAATTTGTCATTTAGCTGACAGTTTATCAGTGTACAGTATTGTTGCATGAACAATATCAGGCTAAGTGTCTTGCTACAGGCCACATGATGATAGTTTATAGATTCCCCTTTGTGCAGGGTTTGAACCCACAACCTATTGATTATCAGATCAAATCTTTAACCACTAGGCTATTCCACTAACAGTTTTGACAGTTTTAAATCTGTGGTTCACTTAATGGTTTAATTGTATCTGGAGCCAAATGTCTGGTCAATACTATTTGTGAAGGCTTAATTCGTGTTCTTACTAAGGTTTGAAATCAAGTGTAAAATTTCTAATAAGCGAATGTAAACACAGGAAAAGAGTGTGACATTGGTAAAATGTCATTATGCTTTTGTTTGTGCTGTTTTAGAGCCTTTGGTGTGATATTGTCAGAACTACAGACAGGTTAGCTTGCATGCACCATTGAAGACTTTCTAGAGCTGCTTTACATAATTGTGGATTCACCTTTTACCACACTAATCTACTGGAACTTGATGAAGAACTCCAGATGAAAAATCTGAAGTGATTAAAGCTAATGAAGTATGAGGGATGAGCATTTTTGAAGTCAGTCAATTGGAAGTACAAACACAGTTGGCTATTTGCAAAATGAAGCTAAAAGCTCACAGTGAAATGTTCACAGCCAGACCTCCAGAACCAATGATACCAATACTGGAAAAATAAAAGACTTTCAGCTTAATCATACCCAACATAGCCAGTTAGTTCAGCTTGTATTTGATTCCTATACACATTCTCCATCTATTGTAAAACAACCAAATAAATAAATAGTCTATTCTATTTTAGCATGGTTAAGTCTGTTTGTTTGGTAGGTTTTTTTGGCATATACATTATTGCCAAAAAGTATTCAGACACTTAAGTCAAACTAAAAATCTCTATCTCGTGCACTTTGCCGTTCTATAATTATGTCGTTCTTTCTTTCATTCCTTCCATCATTCTTTCTATCTATATTGTTATTTCTATCTGTCTTTTTATTTTAGTCACTTTATGTGTTGGTGAGATCGACCCATTACTAAACCGCAGTTTGGACCAGCTGATGTCTGGCTTACTGAAACTAGTAATCCTGACTTAAAATTATGTTCAAACATTAGTCGAGGTCTTTGCTGATTTTGCATTATAGAGAAATACTTTTAATCCACATTTAAATGATTTATCAGGAGAGTGGGTTTAGTCTCTGTCCAGGAAATCACCAGTTAGTAAGATGTGATTTGAATATACCTTGACATTGAAGGAATTTATACATAATTAGTTGTGTCGGCTTATTGGAAAGTTAAATTAATCATTCATCATATTTGGTAAGTGATTAATCATTGTGTTTATAGTTAATTAATATGGATGATACTGCAAGGGACCAATTTCAAACTAATAATGAGTTTACGGTTTAAATTGAGCTTATGTATTTTTAGAGCATATTGTTATGAAGTGAGCACACAGATACCGCGAGGATGATGGACTTGCTCTTGGGAACATTTCATAAATATTTAGGAGGGGGAAAAGTAAAACATTTAACAGGATGAGGCTAACATAGCTTTACCGTGACAGGCTGCAACATGTCTAAAGGCGATAAATCTTTCCCAGCTTCTAAGCTGCTCAACAGATTCATAATGTGCTTAAAAACAGCATGTAAAAAATTAAATCCTCCATCCTACTACAGGAATAAAAAGCTTTGGGGAACATTTTGCCCTAGACTAACCTTTTTTAAACCAGGCACTATTCCCAGCACACTAAGCAGACACGAGCAGTTCATGGGATCTTTGCAGTGAATGAGGCAAGATTTCATTTTCTGATAGAGGCACATGAGAGAAACTTTCCTAATTCTGGATATGTCACACAGGAGTTTCATCAGTTGTGGAGAATTTAGGGCTAATCTCTAAGGACTGTGTTCCTGGACTATCTGTAAAGGGAGGAAGACAGGGAAGATAGCAGGACTTACCTCCATAAGATGACATGCCAAGTCAAGCATGTGGGTGATAGAGATCCGTTTACTCAGCAAATTGTCCGAGACTGTGCATGGGCTACAGAGCTTTATTGTTTCGACTAAGTGATTTATGATGTACCCCATGGACCTTAGTCAAGGTAGGCGCCATATTTAAGTTGACTTGAATGAAAACGTGGTTGTGAGAGGGTTGCGGGATTGTACGTTTTAAAGTCCCAGGTTGCATCTACATTTCAGTATTTGATCATTGAACAGACTGTACATCTATTCCACAATACCAGTGTTATTTACCGTTATAGTATTTATTATATAATTTTAAGCTTTGTTATTTTGTTATGTGCTTTTGTATTTTTTTATTATTTTTTTTTACATTTCTATATACTTTTAATTATTTTTATTTCAGTTTTAGTTTGTTATTGTAGTAGCCTACTGAAACTTTTTGTATCTAATATTTAGGCTATATCTTCGTTATTTCTGCTACCAAAAACAATTTTTGGTAGTTTTTGTTAACAATGTTAACTGTGAATGTTGTCTGAGACTGAGAATGCTTGTGTTCTTCATTTTTCATATTTAATACAGACATTTTCCTGACTAATTATTTTATCAGCATAACAAGTGAAAAGTTGATCTGCAAATTATGATGATTATTTTTTATTAATGTGGTGTTCCTTTGTTTTATAATGTTAAAAATCCCCAAATATGTACTTTTTGTATTTTTTGTTTATTTCAATGTTTAAATTACATTTCATATATCAGATTCCTGGAGACGTTTTGGACTCCACTGTGTATAAGATGCATGCAGATTTGTTTTTTGTCTGAGACATTATATACATAAAGTGTACATGAAGGAATGATGTTAGACTAAACCAAAACAAAATATCATTAATAAACCTGACATTTTAAATGTGGCATCGATGATGCATATGGTTGTCAATCTAAGGCTGTTAATACAAGATTTTCCTTCAATATTTTTTCTCAGATTTATTATTTCTGATTTCGTGTCTGGCATTTTCATCTATTTTGGAAATATCCAAGCGTGTCCTGTGGGTAATGAAAGAACTGATCACTGTTGCCCTTCTGCACACCCCGTCTTGTATACCAAAGAGAGTCCCTTTTGTAATTAATCCTAGCAATTACTGGCAGCTGTGTTAGTATAAGGATGGAGTTTTTAAAATTGGACATTCATCTTAGGGGAGGCAGTGCAACATATTTTTTTACTTTTTAATTTTCCTATTCCTGTCTATATTCTACATTTTTTTTCTTCTTTTTCTCCTTCTGTTTACTCCCTTCACACTGTCTTTTGTGGCACTTGATATGTTTGTTTTGAGTTGAGCCTTATGTAGCTCTCTAGTGCGCGTCATGGCTCTTTGATACTGTAAGGTTGTGTTTTGATGAATTTCCCCCCTCTTTCTATTGTTTTTGTTCTCTTATGTGACATCCTGGAGTGAAAGGAATGTTTGCTGTAACATTTCCATTCATAACACTAGTTTTACAGATTCCTACTTGCATTCAGTGGGTATGCATATTAGCACTCAGTGATGACGTGAGGCTACGGGCCCTATGCAATGCAGCACCAGGCGCGACACAAGTGTATTTTGCTAGTTTCAGCCCGAAGCAGTTGTCATTTTGTTTAAATAGCAAATGCATTTGCGCCCATGGGCGTGCTGGTCTGAAAACGAGTTTTGTTCAGTTCATTGTTGGCGCATTGCTATTTTGTGGCAACTGAAATATAGCAATTTTGCGTTAGTAATGTCCACCTAGCGGGTCTACAACGCGCGTACACTCTGCTTATTACACACACAGGGACGCATAGCAGCACACAAACAAAAATAAAAGGATTACAATGTAAAAGATGAATTTTGTGTACATGAAGATATGGTGGAATCTGGCTTGTCCCGTAGATGGTCTGCTTGCGCGCTTTAACCTCGCACGCGAGCAGATCCGTTTGGAGATCCCTCTGGAGACGCGTTCAGTCTTTCCGCTTGCAAATTCCACCATGTAAATAGCGAATCCGCCATGGTGCAAGCGCAACTGGCTTTTAAAGGGAATGGGAAATTACACACAAAACACACCCATTACTCATTACGAGAATAGGGATAACCCTTTTAGACCATGCGCCGCGCGCGCAGACCATTTTTTCCGTCGTTAAACTAGGGCCCTATAAAATAGGATGATAAAATCAGGGAAAGCTGATGTGCTTGGTTATTTACATGCCATGTTTCCTCATATTGCTATAGCATTGTATAATATATGACACTGGATTTTTTTTCACTCAATTAAAACATTTCTTTGCATCTCAGCTTACTATGGATATTCTACTAAGCAAATGATCAGATTAAAATTGTTTTTCACAAGCACAAGACAGGATAACCAATAGAGCAGACTACACGTGTGGAATCTTATCTGCACACCACAGGTTTTTTATAGCCCAGAGTGGGCTCCTTTGGGATCTTACATGTAGCTAGTCCAGGTTATGACGCCAGCGGCCCAAGGACAGAGAAGATGAATAGATGGGTTCATAAGAGGGATGGTTTCTCTTGCAAGGGTAGCGTATCAGTACATCCTCGCATTCTCCACATGTGCTGTGTCGTGCTTATTCAGGACCAGGCTTTCGTGAAAAAGAGCAGCCATCTGGTTTATAGAGACGTCTGTATTAGAATAGTAGATTGACAGGTTTTAGTTTCTGTTTTTTTGTTTTTTTTACCATTTATATATATTTTTGCATGAGTGAGTCAAATTAAAATCTGGCTTGTGACATTTTCTAATCCTATTCTCATCCTCATCTATGAATAAAAAGTCAAAAATCCTGTTGTTATACTGTATATGAAATGTATTTTTCTGGGTATATATACACTACCCATCAAAATTTTAAGGTCTGTAAGATTTTTTGGTAACACTTTACTTGAAGGGGTGTGCATAAGACTGACATGACACCGTCATAATCATGACATAACACATGTCATGAATATGAAGGAGGTTTTATGCATGTGTATGACAACTGTTAAGTGTCATTTGCTTAATTATGACATTTATAATGCAAATATGACATTGTTCGAGATGTCTTTGTTGTGACAACTTGACATAAACCAATACATCATAACCTGTCAGTGTCTTGGTAATGGCAACATGACAATACCAAGACAACATAAATTGTCATAAATATGTCATAAACATGACATTGCAGACTCATTATCAAACTTAAGAAACCACTTAGCTTTATGGGTTAACATAACAATATTTGTAATTTGAATGACAAATTCAATGTGTACCACTGTAGTTCAAGAAAAGTATACATGACACCGTTATAATGGCCTCATGACAGCCAATGTCAAAACCAACCACATGACAGTTTAATGTAATGTTAACCCATAAAGCTAAGTGGGTTTTTAAGTTTGATCATTAATAATTTTCAGACATATTGACAGGTTATGTTGTCTTGGTAATGTCAAGTTATCATAACAAAGACATCTCAAACAATGTCATATTTGATTTATAAATGTTAGAATTGAGCGAATGACACTTAATGGCAGTTGTCATAAACATGCATAAAACCTCCTTCATATTCATGACATGTGTTATGTCATGATTATGAAGGTGTCATGTCAGTCTTATGCACACCCCTTCAAGTAAAGTGTTACAGATTTAAAAAAAAATGTTTTAATACTTTTATTCAGCAAGGATGAATTAAAGAAGAAAAATTAATGACAAAAAAAGACATTTGCAATGTTACAAAAGGTAACACTATGTAACTTGTGTCGCTCTATCCATGGAAATCCTGCTCCATTCCCCATAAAAAGACCTCTGTCCCATATGATACCAATATGCAGCCCTTTTAAAGCCCCTTTTTTCTTGTTAATTGGACACTTACATTAAGAAGCCTTTTAGTAGGCTATTTTATTTTCCGAAAGCCCCACTCACAGCCCTATTAAAACTCATGTCTCCGTGTTGATCATTACCTTAATGTGATTGAGCTTTTTGAGGATGACCTCAAAAAAAGACGAAGGACACCAAAGGAAGAGACAAAAAAGGATGTAAAGATAAGAAATAGTACATTCAGAAGACAAAGAGCGACGGAAAAATGATTTGCGAGGTGGAGAAGGGACAAAAAGGACATTGATGGGAGGGACTGACAGAACGTTTTTGCAGGTCTTCTTGTCAGTCTGGTGTTTGCTTCTGCTGAAAATGTCAATATGTGATGATCACGCTGCCAGGCTTGATTGTTCTCCTTTTAAACCAACACCGGTTGTGATAATGGAATACAAGCTTATTTACAAAAATGACAGAATCAATTTTCTAACCAAGATTATCCTTGGAAACAGCCACATGGGTTTTAAAGTAAACACAGAAGCTGTATACTAGATGAATGAATTGAATGAGAAAGTAGCATTTGATTTGTTTTGGTTATTTTCAATGTCAGTTTACAAGAGGCATTTGTGCATTACAATCACGCATGTGTACTGCGTGATGTACAAAATTGTATTTATTTTCACAGATTCAAAAAGGCACAGTGTAAAATGTGAATATAACACCTTGTCAACAACCTTAATTATTCATCAATCTCATTAAATATTTGGATCAATTTGGTATTCCTATGACATTCAAAAATTTGATTTGTGTGGACAATATGGATGAAATCTGAGAAGATTAATACAGGCAAGTGTTGTTTCTCAGTTGTGGAATGTTTGTAGTTCCCTCACCAGTCCTGCTTTCAGCCTAGGCGTTTTGGAGAATGTTTTAAGAAAATGTAAGAACATTTCACACTGACATCCTAACACTTGCTTTTACTTCTGTTGCTCTGTGTAGCAGGAAATCTAACAGCCACTATTTGTACTGGAAGTAAGAAAAGCTCAATATGTCTCAACTCCCGATCTCTCTCTCTCTCTTATTCTTCTTTCTCTCTGATCTCTATCACTTATTCAGGGCTGAGCCTATCCTCACCAGAGTGAAAGAAGATCACACTAGGATAATCCTCCCTGCGATAGATAATATCAAGTACAACACCTTTGAGGTGCAGCAATATGCTAATGCAGCTCATGGCTACAACTGGGGACTCTGGTGCATGTACATCATCCCACCGCAGGATTGGCTGGACAAAGGAGATGAGACTGCCCCCATCAGGTAAGGGCATCCAGCGGTCCACTCCATAATGCATGAGGACATTCTCTGAAATATAAATGACCAGTGATATAAGAGATGAATATTTTAGAAGTGATAAGGTGGCGTTAGCCTGCATGTGCAATACATGTATTCATGTTTTCGTTTCCCTGAAGCGTGTGAGTGTGAAAAAAAAAAATCTGTCAACACTGTAGAATTGCACGGCATACCAGTACTAAAAAGTACCATTGTTTACCACAGTTTGAGATCATTATTTCGGATATTTTTGGTGTCTGACCAGGGGTGCGTTTCCCGTACAACTATATAGCTCACTGCTTAACTACCATAGTATGATGCATCGTTGGAGAAATCAACTAGCTCGTCACGACTGTTTCCCGAAACCATATGTCGCAAAGTATCGTTCAACCACGCTGGTTTATGACGTCTCGCACGTGGTGGACTAATAAATTATTTTAATTAATCTGTTTGAGATCGAATTAACGCTAGATTTTGTCATATAAGTTACAGACATGGCATCTGAAGACCATTTCTAATTTTTCTCAGTTATTTTGCTTTATTACCAGACTCAATATTTGGCTCGTTCTTACATAGTAGAGCGCGTTCGCACATGCGCAGTCTTCAAAAACGGTGTTTTAAATCTCTTGACAAACTAAAAGACGTAAATTACATTTGTATGTATTCTAAATAAATAACACGGGTTGTACTGAATGTCAGCTTGCTTATTTTGCTAAAGATAAGGATTTATTCAGTCTACATCTCATGTAAACTAGAAACTATGCTTCTAACCACAGCTCGAGAGCTGTCGCTCCAACCACACAAGTTTGCGATGCTGTTTGCGAACGTTCGTTGGAACGATGGTTTCGGGAAACACCAAATCGTTGAACTATGCTGATAATGACGGAACTTGCGACCATAGTTGGCTAACGATGCTTTCGGGAAACGCACCCCTGGACGGCAATGTGATGCTACTCAGAATTTTAGCTCAAACATTTTCAACACCAAGATCATGGAAATGTTTCGATTCCCAGGGAATGGATGAACTAATAAAATGTATACTGTGAATGCTTTGGTTAAAAGCGTTTGCCAAATATAATGTATAAATTTCAATGTCAAATGTGTATGCCAAGTATAAATGTAAATGAGTGCATTTGTCAAATTTGAGATTATAACTGTTTATATAATCACAAGTCTTTTTGAACTTGGTGTTTAATCATAATCAAAGCTCTACAAGTATGAAATCTATTTTTTGTTCAAATATTACCTATGGTGGCCCCAAAAAGTATTAGGACGCTGAAACTACAATTAAAAATGCATAAAGCTTATTGCAACGTATATCAAAATATCAAAATAAGTGGCATATTTGTGTTAAAAAAATATACTGTAGCAAGCACAGTTTTCAGTTTACAGTGTCCCAAAAATTTGGACACTTAAAAATGTCTGAATTTAATTGCATATATATCCTATACATTTATAGATAGAAGGATAGCATCATTTTATTTGCATATGGCACTAATGCAATGAATTTCAGTTTTCATTGTACGTTTTTCAGAATACGCTTTGGGATCACTGTATGCAAGATTATTGCAGATAGTGTAAATATGTTTAATACAATTAGTATCAGTGGATGGTCTCATACCGAAGCCACAGTTTTGATGTCGCCCAGCCCTACCATGCTACAATTCTCAAATCATGAGCCTCTACAGTGAGATACTCATTTTATGCTTAAAACCAACTTTGGTGAAATGAGCTTTGTTACAGCTCAGTCCTAAACCCCTGAAAGAGATGGATATACCCTGCCAGAAAAGAGTGGACTTTTTCATTTCGTATGAAATCTGGTCAAGGTCGCTATTGTGTGAGAGTATCAGGACAGCAGAAATCCCATTCATTATTCATGCCTCTGACTGATAGCTATTTGGAGAGAGAAACTAGGCCTGTAGCCCAGTATTACTGGAGCTGATCCCTGTGATGCCTCATATTGGTTACTGAAAAGTTTTTTTTTTTTTCTCCAGAAATATCTAATACCCTAAGAGCTTTTGATTTGCAGAGCCAGGGTGTTCTCATACACTTTTATAACTATTCCTACCTAAAGTTTACGTATACTGTATTTTTTTTGTTGTATTTAGCGCATAGAATCTAAATGTAATTTTTTTTCATGTATATTAAACATTACTGACACAAATCTTCACAAAATGGATGTTTGCAAGAATACCGCCAGTTGAACTGTATTCGAAAGCACCAATTGTGCTTTTTTATATTTTAAACTTTTAGTTAGTTTGTAATGTTGCTGTTTGAGCATGAAAACATCTGTAAAGTTACAAAGCATAAGTCACTCCAAAAGGTCTTTAGCCTCGTTGTTAATTGCCCGCCGGAGACCATGATTCGTATCCCGCTCGGAGTGGGTCGAGTAGAACCGGTTACACATGCTTGAAGGAGTTGACCAATCACAACACACTCGTCCAGCTGACCAATCAGAGCACATTGCGCTTTTCGGAAGGAGGGGCTTCATAGAGACTGGAACTAATCAGGGGTGCGTTTCCCGTACAACTATATAGCTCACTGCTTAACTACCATAGTACGATGCATCGTTGGAGAAATCAACTAGCTAGTCACGACTGTTTCCCGAAACCGTATGTCGCAAAGTATCGTTCAACCACGTTGGTTTATGACGTCGCGCGCGTGGTGGACTAATAACTTATTTTAATTAATCTGTTTGAGATCGAATTAACGCTAGATTTTGTCATATAAGTTACAGACATGGCATCTGAAGACCATTAAAAAAAATTCTCAGTTATTTTGCTTTATTACTAGACTCAATATTTGGCTCGTTCTTACATAGTAGAGCACGTTCGCACATGCGCAGTCTTCAAAAGCGGTGCTTTAAATCTCTTGACAAACTAAAAGACGTAAATTACATTTGTATGTATTCTGAATAAATAACACTGGTTGTACTGAATGTCAGCTTGCTTATTTAGCTAAAGGTAAGGATTTATTCAGTCTACATCTCATGTAAACTAGAAACTCTGCTTCTAACCACAGCTCGAGGGCTGTCGTTCCAACCACACAAGTTTGCGATGCTGTTTGCGAACGTTCGTTGGAACGATGGTTTCGGGAGACACCAAATCGTTGAACTATGCTGATAACAACGGAACTTGCGACCATAGTTGGCTAACGATGCTTTCGGGAAACGCACCCCAGAGCGTTTCTGACAGACTGGGAAGAGAGGTGCTGAAATAATGTTTTTTTTGGACATTCAAGCATGAAAACCTTTTGTAGGAGACACCAAAAACAAAATCAAGACCTTTTTAAAGTAAAATCTTACTTACTTATTAATTAAAATTCCAATTAAATAAACCTATGAATTATGAACTAAAACACCTTTTAACACATTTTTTTTGCATTAACTACATTCGTTCATTCAAAGTATAAATGTTTTATCAGCGAGTGTGTTCCCTAAGAATTAAACTCAGGAGCGAGTGTTGCTAGCGCCATGCTCCACCAGATGAGCTACAGCTTTAGGATCTTTATTAGTGAGTCTTTCCAAACTAATTTAGATTAATATGATTTATCTCTCAAGATCGATTCCTACTGTACTTCACTTCTCAATTTAAAAACAAATCATGCATATATGACCTGAGGTAACAATATAAGTTAAATGTTTGAACAAAATCTCATTAGAGAAAAAGGCAACAGTCACTGTCCATGCGGCCCTTTTCTCAAGTGCTCATATTGACAGGTTCAAAATGGCCGCCCGCAGGCCTGCAGTATGTCAATGCGGTGCGCTATTGGAAATCATTCCAGCTCTACTTCTCTCGAGCTCTTGGTGTATCCACTGCAGCTCAGCTAGCCTGTGGCTATTCAGCACTGAGAATCCCAATACTCATAGCACTCTGCAGCAGGGTTTATTTAAATGATTCATGTTTACTGTTAAATGAAGGACAGTCCAGTTCAAATGTCTGTAAATAAGCAATTAGTCGCTCTATGGGGATATACGCCATGAATGCTTATGATATTCCACAAAACATTTTCAAGAAAGACCACCTTGGATAGGCTGTGCACATGAAGAGCTTATAAACATGCTTAAAAGTGCTTATGTATTATACATGTTTTGTTGTTTTAGAGCTTTGAATCACAGTGTTCTTAATTGGGCTTTTTGGCATTGATCAACAGAAAAAGATAATTTAATGTAAAAATTAAGATACATTTTTGTAAAGTCATCTAAAATAATCAATTTACTAGGAGCCCTCTGATAGAAAATCTGTGTTTTCAAGAGGGTTAATTAGTTAACATTAGTTAATGTATTAACAAACGTGAGCAATACATTTATTACAGTATTTATTAATCGAAATAGAGTATTTGCATATGACACAATGAAATTGTGTCAAAGACATTTTTAAGTGTCCAAATACTTTTTGGGGTCACTGTAAACTGAAAACTGTGCTTGCTGTTAAACAATGCTGTATTTTGTGTAACTAAAGTAGTTAACTATTGCTAACTAATGAAACCTTATTTTAGGTACCCAGTAAATTATGCATAATTACAAGTAACTAAACCTAAACCAAACTTTGTGGGGGAAACACAATTAAATCAATTTTGATGTAGGTAAAACATTTTCCGTAAGACAGCACTGTTTACAAAAAGACTCTTAGATACTGTATGTGATTTTTTTTTTTGTCATTCTTTGTGATCTAAATAATGGATCACAGTATATGCTTGTGCATCTAGCATTCATTAGCCTTTCAAAAGCAGCCCACCTGTGGTTAGCCAACAAACAATTCACTTTCAACCCACCAGAAAATGCACCAAAAACTACATTCAATGACAAATTCATCTTGAGTTCCTGAAACACAACAGATCTTTTGTCTGTGGAGATTTGACAGTCTCAGAGGCGGTTCAGAATCGTTCTTGCCCCTTGCTGTGTTTGCCTCACATCAAACCTCACATCTGACCTAAAAGTTTTGTAGGAAAAGCAAAATTTGAGAACAAAATGCAAGTGAAAAGTAAACTTGGTGAGCAAGCTTTTGCAAAACTCTGTGTCTGTATGACTCCAACACAAAAAATAAACAGAAATGTTTTATTTAGCTACCTGCCTCCTACATGTTCATGCAGGTTTTTTTACTCTTTAACTAATGCTGCCTTCACGTGCTGTGGAAAAGATGATATTTTCCACTTGTGAACTGGTATTTACCAGTGTGTTGTGTTCAAGTGCTTTTATGATATTTTCCACTTGTGAACTGGTATTTACTGGTAGAGGCTCCTATCGACTGCTTGCTAGCATCTGCTCTGGGTAGGTAACACCAAACATAACTTTATTTTTAAAACTGACACTGAGTGTTAACGCATTATATTACAATTGTTAATGACACAACATTGTATAGGCTACAAAAACAATCCGCTAACAGTAGCAAAAAACGTTTAGTTGTGTACAATGCTTACCATTCACAACGCTTGCGTCGCTCTCCGCCATGTTGAAAAGGTCAAAGGTTATCTCATCTCGGCAACTCGTGCATCAAAATATTCTACGAGTTGCCCAGTGGAAAATACCACATGAGGGGGTGTTCATGTGCATTTTCCACGTCGGCTTTTGGTATTTACCATAATTACCATAGCACGTGAAGGCACCATTATACTGTACATGAACACCAGAAATAAATATTGTCCAATTGTCCAATTTTGTGTTTGTTTATATAATTATAAATATATTTTACTTATATTTATGCATTTATATTTATATAATATGTATATATATTTATTATGCATTATAGATGCTTTTCTTCAAAGTGCATTTAAGGTGCACATTTTTGGCATTATGGTTATGTTCACACCGTTTGAGGAGCACAGAACGCCTCTCTGTGAGTTCATGTAGAATGTGGTTGTCACGTCCGTACAAACTGAGCTCTGTGTGAACGCAACTGCATTAAGGACTCAAATACAGGACTGACAACCGTATTCTGTTACTGTGTGAACTTGGCATTTGCCTTGAAATAGAATACAGAACCATAGCGTTGCTGGCATCATGCAGATCAAACAGATCAAAATGATTCATTAAATAAAATAATCTAATATTGAAACTACTATTATTATTTTAACACCTGAATCATTGGCGTTTCTGAGGGTCATTTCTATCAGAATCTTGTCAAAGAATGACATTTACTTTGAATTCAAAACTCTTTAAAAGAAGTTCAGTGTATCTGATCTGGGTTATCTAGGGACAACTAGTTATCTAGGGATAACTGCCTTCTCAGCAATCTGCCATATGTGGAGTTGTTTTAATATTGGACGCTGAGGAGAAAGAAACCAAGTGGGAATATTGGGAGAGTGGGAAGAAAGAGACCCACTTACAAAAACAAATAAACACTTCTCTACTGTATGCACGATTACTCTCACCACACAGTCTCTCAGTGGTGTGTATTTTTGTTTAAACACACAGTTTCTAATTTACATATGACTTCTGGCTCATCTCACTCCCACTCTACAGAAATTCTTCATGCTCTGTGAGAGGGCAGATTCTGCAACCTCTGATTCGTAAATGATTTCCAGTCGACTTCTCTCTCTAAGAGCTATTAATTCATTAGCACTTCTTTTCATAGCCATGTTCAGAATCTATCTATCTATCTATCTATCTATCTATCTATCTATCTATCTATCTATCTATCTATCTATCTATCTATCTATCTATCTATCTATCTATCTATCTATCTATCTATCTATCTATCTATCCATCCATCCATCCATCCATCCATCCATCCATCCATCCATCCATCCATCCATCCATCCATCCATCCATCCATCCATCCATCCATCCATCCATCCATCCATCCATCCATCCATCCATCCATCCATCCATCCATCCATCCATCCATCAGTCCATCCATCCATCCATCCATCCATCCATCCATCCATCCATCCATCCATCCATCCATCAGTCCATCCATCCATCCATCAGTCCATCCATCCATCCATCAGTCCATCCATCAGTCCATCCGAATGAATAGGACTGCACTGCTCATGTACATGTAATTGTGTCTTTCAAACAGGACACCTGCAATGATTGGCTGTTCCTTTGTTGTGGATCGTGAGTATTTTGGAGAAATCGGACTGCTTGACCCAGGCATGGAGGTCTATGGAGGAGAGAACATTGAGCTTGGTATGAGGGTAAGTAGGGTCCTGACCAAAAGCCATATTTGTGCACTAATGTCATTATTTGCCTTAGATAAGCAAAGAATGGCAGTAGAGACAAAGAAGTGTCTGCCTTGTTAATTTTGTTCTTTTGAGACATTCATAGACCAGTGTATTCTCGTAATTGGAATTAATTGAGCAGCGTAGCATATGAGATGCTCTCAGAAATTACAATTCATGAATCTGGCCACCCTTTCTGTTAATTCACAGGTGACAATATAATTAAGTCTATCAACAAAAGCTTGAGCATTTGACATATGTTTAATTACATTTCTTCATGCTTTCATGCCCAAGGCGTCATACTAGAGACTGTTTTGGGGGTAAGCATGCAGATTCCCCACTCCATCAAGGAGTAAATGCATTGCCCACAGGAAATGAAAGTACTCAGTGCCAAATTACACTGACTCAAATGCTTTAAAGGCAGTAGAGTACAAAGAAAGTAGATTCCTGCAGCTGCAGCCCTGAGAGAAATTTCATGGCCCACATGGTCTGTGAGCCTGTGGAGAATTGAACTTGTTTAAATTCAGAAACTGTTCTTTCTGTAGGGTGTCGAATATCCTTGGAAGATTTGCATAATTTGGATAAAAATCCTTTAATTCGTTTTAAAGATTCAGTGCCAGTGTTGGTTGACAGAAAAGTCCTTTCAGGCTGAAGATAGATTGAACTATAGAAACGAACAGTATTGTTTGAAATGTCTAATTGAAGGGGGTTTAAATTGTCTGTTTGTTAAGTCTCAGTGACAGTTGATACAATAGCAGACTGAGTCACTTGTGGGTTTCTTTGTAAGTAGTTTCCTGTTGTTATACTTTCTCTTACATACAGTTGTCAGTCTCAAAATACCCAAATCAGCATCAACAGTGTTGCTGAAACGTCCGAGGCATTGCTTTTCCGTTAATTTCAATCGATTGGTATTGAATTCAATTGCACAGTGACTATTTGCACCCCAATAGTCTGGAGAATAGTGCACATGTTCTGATATTTCGCGTAGATGCTTATATTATATAATATATAAATGATAATGTATTGAGTTTGGTCAGACATCCTGGCTGATTTAAGCAGCAAAATAAGATTTGATATTTTTATTTGTATTGTAAGTTGTTCACATATTTACGAATATTTCATTGAGAAGTTTGTATATATATATATATATATATATATATATATATATATATATATATTACTATTAAAATACATTTTAACCATTTTTTTCTGACCCCAGTTTGAAATCCCCAGGTCTAGTGGGCTTAAAGACAACAAAGACAGATAGTTTAGCCAAAAATACAATGTTCTGTCATCGCGCAGGCTAATACGTCTTTAACTTAATCTGCTTGAAATCACATCATTCTCTATAGGGCACAGCTGATTGGTTCCTACCGTATCAGTAGCCAATGAGCTCGCTGCTCAACCTTCAAATACTTGGTTAGCATTTTCTGTAAAAGTTGCAGCGCGCATCATAAAACCTCCACCTTCCCCAGCTCCACCTGTATATATCTGCTACTGGTAATTCATGAAGGGTATTTTGTACAGCAGCAGCATGTCTTACTTGCTCACACCAAAAAGTGGCACAGGCTTGTCCCACTCTATCCTATTTTACCGTAAGCATGTGATCTGCATGTGTCCCTAAAAGACAATGTGAATTCCATTTGTTCCTTACATGCTGCAGAAGGTTTATTGTAACAGAAAAAAAATGGCAGAATAGCCAGTTTTGGAAAGGCGTCCCAGCTTTGAAATAAACCAAATGCTTATTGATGCCGAACACAGTGATGGAACATGTGATCCATCTCAGCCTCTGACTAATCCTCCGAAGCTGATGCAGCTTATTCAAGAGGAATAACATTTGACTGACAGCAACATATTCAATAATTAACCTTATGCCACACCAAATAGACAACCTCAGTTCACTTCTCAAAGAGATTCAGAGGTGGGGAGTCGAAGAGAAGACATTGTAGAGAAATTGGCACTGATTAAATAGGTTATATGAAGACTAAAAAACATTAGGAAATATGTGCAGCGGTATGATGGGAGTTTAATTTGTGTGAAGTGTACCAAATGCCCACAAGGGAAATTAAAACTGCTTTAAAGTGGCTCAGAAAGAGCTGAATTGACACTTACAGCCCAAAGTAATTGCATTTTAGTGTATATCAGTTAAATCTTATCCTGAATTGACATTTTGCTCTTTTACCAATGCAAGTAGGAGTTCATATGCTGGGGAAAGGGGACTCACTGGGATCCGTTGAGTGGTATTTTATAGTATGAGGATTATCAACAAATTTGTTTACTTTCTTTACCAACTGCACATTTTTTGACTTTGTGCCTTTAATTTACTTGTATGCACTTAGCAGTTATTTGAGTGACACTACTGAACTTACAGTGTGTGAAGATGCAATGCGGCACAAAATGATGTAGTGAAATGTTGTATTATAGTGTGATATATAAACATTAGGGCTGTCAAAATGAATTTGTTTATATATAACTAAAATATCACTTTTTGTTGTTTTAATTGTCTTCAGTAATGTGAATGATTTAAAAAATGAACTATGGCAATAGATGGAGACATCTTTTAAAAGATGCATATAGATTTCATAATTGTCTGCTGTCTTTTTGCCTGCTTTATTCAGGTCTGATGAAACTAATGGCGAACAAATTCAGCGAGACTGTTGCTCAGATACAGAGCCAATTCTGCAGAACCTTTTTTAATGATTCAAAGGACGTAATGAGATGGATTTCATGTAGAATCGCATGTAAAACACAACCTGAACAGAGGCTAAAGCAGCAAGTCAGACCTTCAGTGACTTTTGTCCTTGCTTCAAACCTTCCAAAAGGGAGCAATTTTTTCATTATGAACAGAGGCGAGCAGGTCTTTTCCATCTGTGGTTGCTTCACTTCACACCCACACGCACACATACGTATGCTGAAAGCCAAATACAAAACAAACCAGTGAAGAGAGAGAAGGAAGATGACCTTTGGATCATGTTGGTGAATTGTAAAGCTTTTAAATCTTTCTGAGCAGCATCTTTGCTTGAGGTTGTATTGTACATTCACAATTGGTTTGCCCTTTGGTCAATCGAATGCAGCTTTAATGGACTCAAAGGCATATATTTTGTCCTGTTGATATGCGCTATGGGAAGCTGCTCGATTTCTGAGAGACTGTCTCTCGTTGCTTTATGTAGATAGATGGAATTCATTTGCATAACTAACTAGTGACTATGGATCAGTGCAGCTTTGCTCTTTAATTGGGTTATTGGGGAAATATGTTTTTTAGACATGGAGACAGAAAGCTTTCTTTAGAAAATGTGCTCACATTCCCCATCGGTGTGCATTATTTAAGAAGATCAGCAGACTCTGAAATGTGTACAATCTCACAACTCTTTAAGAATCATAGACATTTCAAGGTAATATCACAACCGATCTGATATAACCAGCTAGACGACAAAGAACTCATCATAACTGGAATGTAGTCTGATTTGTTTTAAAAGGGGCATTCATGAGCAATGACTTTTTCCTGACATTTTTTTAATTTTGCATTTCATTTCAATATGGTATTACTGTAGAAATATTGCAAAATGATGCCTTATTTGGTTTTGAACCATGTTAGGTTTGAACTTAAGTTTAACAGTTTTGAAAAGAGTATGTAAACGTGAAAATTGGCCTGTAGGTAGATTGATTTTTTTGGTGGTGGTGGTGGCTGTGTCTAAGTTTAAACAGTTAATTTTTTTTTTAAATAAATAGTTATTGAATGCATTTTGTGACAAAGCAATGATAAATGACACACAATTTTGTCCACATAGAAAGCTGTTGTGTTCACTGTGTGTAACACCTAAGTATTGAGAAATTCATTCACATCATTGAATTTAACAGTTTGTGTGGCACATTTTCTCACTGCGTAAAGTAGCTTTGTAAAGAGCTTGTTAATGAAGGATAGGGAACTGCAAACTTTATTGGATCTGACAATGAAATAAAAAAACATCAGTAAGAGCGGCTGTTAATTTTACATGAAGGTTTGCATAGAAGTCTACAGTATTTTTTCCTCACTAAAAAAAGTTGAACACCATTTACATTCTAAAGATGATTGCCAAAAAAGTAGAACAGCAAAAATGAAACCTCAGTTAATTCAGTTTCTTTACCATTATATTTTTGTATGCACATCCATATTTACTTTTTTTTTTTTCTTTTCTTTTTTTTAACATTCTTTTTTATGTTTTGTGAATGCTTTTTGCTGGCCAAAAAGTTATGTCCGCACAATTTGGCATGTTGCATACATTGCGTTATCACAAATAAAATAAAAAAATGACTCCAAGTTCAACTACACAATATGCTTTTAAAATCTTTAAAAGAAGAAAAAGAAAATATGTTTAAATAAAGGGCGAAGATGTAAATTGTCCTTGCCTCATAGCCTAATATTTATTATATTTGTCTTATAATGAATATATTGCTTGACAGCTGACAAAACTAATAATACGGCACAGAAATCTCATAAGGAGCTGAGCCAAGGAGAGTTTTGTTCCAATGTTTCCCTCACTGTACAATCTGAATTTATTTTCTCCTCTGAGGCAAAATTAAGCTTTATAATTTCCATTAGGCTTAGTTCACCCTGCAGATCTGGAGCGGACTCATTTGACCTCCCCTGTTCTGTGTTTAGTGAAGAGAAAGGAGATGAGAGATGCTGGTGCTCTTTGGGGGTGCTTGGCTCCGTCATGGCACATATGAGGTTTTTGATACATCCCACCGATCATGCAGTTTCAGAGGACTGGCTCTCTGGGGATTCGAAGTGTCTATGTGTGTGTGTGTGTGTGTGTGCGGGGGTATATGCTCCCTCCGTGTTGTACCTGCTCATCAGTGTACACATGTACCAAGAGAGCTAGTAATTTTGTGCTTCAGTTGAGGCGGCAAGTTTTGACAATTTGTAAAATGGAAGGAATGGATGGCTGTTCTTCTTTTCATGGTGGCTTTCTCTCAGCTTGGCGCTCTCAGCTGGGGCGGCCTGAGTACTCTAGCAGCTGGCGCCGGGGGGGAAAAGACTACAGCTTATCAAACACATATAAAAGGAAAAGAGCAAATGTCAAGAACTTCAGAATTTAGAGGAAGAGCTTGTAAAGCAAAGAAAAGATGGCATGGGTTGAATTTTAAATAGTTTCTTCTAGAACTGGCGCAACTGTTCACATACAGACTTATATCATCATATATTAATCATATACGCTACAAATGCACATATACTTTAGACATAGAGAATGTTGATAGACATAGAATATCATGAATACTTAACTTTGCTACTTCTGATATTGTGGTGGTAATAAATATCAATAGAAGAACCTTCAAATATACTCTACTGTTCAAAAGTTTGGGGTCGGTACGATTTAAAAAAAATGTTTTAAAAGAAGTCTCTTATGTTCACCAAAATATATGCAAAAACAGTAATATTGTCAAATAGTATTAAATATATACTTTAAAATGTAATTTGTTCCTGTGATGCAAAGCTGAATTTGCAGCGTCATTACTCCAGTCTTCAGTGTCACATGATCCTTCAGAAATCAATCTAATATGTCAAAAATAACATTTATTTTAGATAGAAACCTTTTGTAAATGTCTTTACTGTCATTTTTAATCAATTTAATCTGTCCTTGCTGAATAAAATTAATTTATTTAACAAAAAATTACTCACCCCCGCTTTTTTAACAGTAGTGTATGCTATGGTGTATATAACAAAATATATTTTATTATTCAGGTAGCTATGAGAGCATCAACTGTAGCTCCAAACTGTTGCTCTGGTATGAAAAAAAAGAAAGAAAAAAAAAACCTTTCCAAGAGGTTTCAGTAGACCAAAAACTCCAGACAACATGAGCTGTGGATATTATTAAGTGATCTAGGGGCTTTATATGGGTTTTTGGAGCGGATGGAAACCATGGAAAGTCTGTCCCTCACAGCCTCACTTTCCTTTACTTTCCTTCACAGCCTTTACTTTCGCCATGTCATGGCGCTGCTCTGAATAAGGTCTATAGTGCCCCTAGTGGCAGTTTAAATTAAATAGTTATGTGCTTTCTGAAGAACTGTGGAGTTCTGAGATTAATAGTGATTATTTAACTGACAACCATAGTTTTTGACAGAAATAATAAGAAATAAAAGACAAATCTCCACATATATTTGTCTATTCTCTATTGCGACATAAAAACTTAATAGTTTGTTGTTCTTGTATATTTCTGCAGAGTTTCTCCCTGCTATTTTTGCCTTTATCTTGCTCACATGGGAAATGAAGGGTAATATTCTCTGAAAACTGCTTAGCAATGAGGAAAAGCTTTGCACAAATAATTTTTTATGCAATTGAGCCTCTAGTGGGTAGAAAAACAGACGTTAACTTAGTACAAAGTAAATCATTTCTAGATAGCATTTTAATCATTTGTTTTGGCTTCATAACTGACATAGGCTAATTATTTACAGTCACTTATTTTATTTAGCAAAAAAAAATTTGCCCCCGTTTTCTTTTCTCTCACAGTTAAAATGGGTCATACATGAAAGTGTACAGCTGCTTGTATATATTATAAAGAAGGTCCCTCACAAGGGGATCGTCATGGTGGGGGGTCCTTGACATCAGATAGTTAGCAATCCCTTATTTAGAATATCGGGCCTTGCGTTTGTCTGACAGTTTAAAGCCAAGCCTTGATTTATGATATCTAACATCCCTGAGCTTAAACTTTACATTAACCTTCAAACATCACTGCATTATATATTATCACATGCTCTGCGTGAGATGATTGTTTTTCCTGCTACGCTCCAAGAACTCCACAGCACGCCACCTTCACTAGTGGCTTAGACATGTGAATAGGAGCAAACATTTACTGTATCACCCTCGAACAGGAACCATAAACCAACCTTCATTTACCTCAAAGGATTAAGTCGTATTTGAATGCCAATGTGTATGCTTCTTTATTATGTGACATTATGATAAGTACGTGCCATCATCCAGTCCTATTTCCTTATGTCACGTTTATCTTCTTCATGTCTTGGCAAAAACTATTACTATGCAACTCAATTCAAACAGTTTAAAGATCCTCGGCAAACACAGTTAGCGACGACTGAGGGGGAAATGATAATTCATTTAGTAAAGCTCACTGGCAGAAATGCAGCCTATGCATCTCATCCTGTCCTGGGAGGGAAAATGAATATGTAATTGGAATCTTAAACTGATTTTTCTTCTTTTTTTTGAGAATGTCCCCAAAGGGCACAATAGAAAAGTCGATTATCCCATTCGAGTTGCTCACAGTGGACATATGCTTTCAGGCTCAAGGCTTCTCTTTCATACTCCAGTAGCCAACACGTCTAGCCAGATTTATCCTTCCTGTCCAAGTATAAACTCAAAAAGTCTAATTTGGGTGTTGTTTAATGGTATGCATATTTATTTGTGTTATTTTATACCATTATGGTATTTATGAATATTTTGAATTAGATTTTATCTTTATATTTTCTGATTTTATTTAAGTTTAGATTAAGTTTTAGTCATTTTGTTACGTGCTATAGTCTATTGTTGCTATAGTTGTTACGTGCTATAGTGCTATACTGTAGCTATTTTAGTTCAGTTAGTTCCTAAGGCAACTTAAGTTTTTATTTTAGTATTTAAACCCCCGGTTGCACAGACAAGGCTTAAAGCAATAGTTCACTTCAAAATGAAAATTCTGTCATCATTTACTCACCCTCAAGTTTCTTTCCTTCTGCTGAACACAAAAGAAGATATCTCTTAGAAGAATATCTCTTACCAAACAGTTGATGGACCCCATTGACTTCCATAGTAGGAAAAAAATACTATGGAAGTCAATGAGGTTATTTTTGTTTCAAGATGCACATCATTTGTTTCAAATGATTTTTTTAGCATTTCATTAAAAGCTACTTAAATTTCCCTTAAATTTCAGCTTTATTTCAATTAACAAATATGTTAGTTTATGCTGACTACGGTAGCTTGTATTTCAGCCAAAATACCACAGTTGCTATGGTTATCTTAAAGTAAAATCATAGTAAATGATTATGGGGCTCTTTCAGGTTTCCTTTTTGGTTGACACTGATTTCTGACCACGTTCCCACAGTTTTACTGTAATAATTGTATTTACTGTGGTATTTTGGCTGAAAGTATGGTCAGTTTGGTCCATTTTTTGTGCAGTTCACCTTAACCAGCATCATTTATACGGGGAAACCTTGCAGCACCAGGCGCGACGCTGGTGTTTTTTGCTAATTCCAGCCTGACACAGTTATCATTTTCACGAACTGCGCCACATTAAATAGCAAATGTATTTGCACTCATTTGTGCGCCCATGGGCGTGCTGGCTTGAAAACAAGGTGTGTTCAGGCGCATTGTTGGCGCGTTGCTATTTTGAGGGAACTGAAATAGACTGCGTCATTGACCAACTGAAAAGTGGCCTAAAGTCAGTGGTGCAAGTTTTTATTTATTTTTATTTAAAGAGCGTGTTAGTAATATGTGCTCATAGGCAGACCATTTTTTCCTGTCGTTAAACTAGCAAAAGTGGATTTGGACTAGCAAGTGCACTTGCGCCGTGCGCTTTAGACAATGCGCTTAGATCGTTAAAATAGGGCCCTTGATGTCAAAATCGTTTTTAGTAGCTTTTTGAAATCTCAGTTTGAATTACGGTGGCACTTTTATCTATCTACTGGTCTGACAGCATTAAGTCATGGCCTTTTATTGCTATTTTTATCATTGTAATGATCATCAATAGCGGCTGATCACTGAAACAGAGAGCACAGGCTGGCAAGAGGGTCCAATTAAATTAGCCAGTGCTTGATCTGAACCGTACATCACATAAAACCGTCTGATATAATTAACGTGATTAAAATAATATATGGCAAAGCTTTGTCTGTTCCCTGTCATATGAAGAATGGGAAAGAGAGTGAGACAGAGAATATAATTCTCGGGGAGCGAGAGAGGAGGAGCGGAATTTTCTCAAAGGGTTGGGATGTGTCTCAGAGGATAAGATGATGTAAGGTTTTTTTTTTTTTTAACAAATGAAAATACATCACTCAAACACTGTCCAGAAGTGGTAGATTAAGAGTTAGAGGGAGGAGTTAATGAATTGCACCAGCTGATAGCGCCATTATTTGTGTTTTTTGAATTGTTTTAGCACACAGTTCACTAAAGGAATTATGCAAATCATGTAACTGCAAACGCAACCACAAAATCTGGGCTGAACGCATTTTGCTCACCACAATTGACAATCTTCAGGGGTTGGTTCTGATAGCTGTAGGTTTTTGGAAATGCCTAATTAAACTGGATTCCAGATGGTTTGCAAACTAGAAATGCAGCACACATTCTCCCTGTTTAGTGCTTTCCCTCAAATACAGCATTCAAACACACTCAACTCAAAAGTTAATAATACTTTTATCCATCAAGGATGCATTACATTTATTAAAAGTGACATTAAATACTTTTATATTGTTACAAAAAAATGCTATATGAAATAAAATGCTGTTCTTTTGAACTTTCTATTTAACAAAATAAAAAAAGGTATCACAATTTCCACAGAATATTTGAGCAGCACAACAGTTTTCAACTCTGATGATAATAATAATAAGAAATGTTTCTTGACAGCCAAATCAGCATATTATAAAAATATGAAAATTCTGCTTTGCCAATAAAGGAATAAATTATATTTAACAATATATTACAACAGTATTTTATATTCTAATAATATTTCAAAATATTACTGTTTTTACTGTATTTTAATCAAATAAATCCAGCCTTGGTGAGCACAACAGACTTTCAATTCTTACCAACCCTAAATTGTTGAACACTAATGTAAGTATATTGTCATAATACTGAGCTTGGTGGTTAGAATTACATGCAATGTTTACATAAATTTTTATTTTGTGTTGATTTTACTTTGTATTTTTTGTTAATGTAATTGTTTTAAGTTTTTTTTAACTTTTTCTTTTTACATTTATTATATTTTCTTCCTGGCTTTAGCTCCTTACGGTTGCACTGCCACCATCTTGTTCTGCATGTGTTTTTTGACCTTGATGCCTCTTCCCCAGACCGCTTAATTACTGCTAAGAAAAAAAAAAAGTGGAACTCAGTAATGACAATCCCTCCCTCTCGGCATGAGGTAAATGTGTTTCTGTCAGTGCTCTTCAACAATCATCATTTCATCAACATGGCTCCTGAGTCCAAAGAGAGTCTGATTTGTTTTACTAATGTTCTGAAGGAGCTCTGCGGGAAGACGTGCAGGAACGTGACCTGCATGCCACTGACCTACCGTCCCTTCAATCATACGAAATCACTCCCGCTAGTAAGCAAAGAAGGTCAAATCTAAACAGTAAAAGAGACCATTTTTATTGAGGACATCTTACATAAATGCTATTATTTATTCAGTGATACCCTGTCATTCAGAAGCAAGCGTAAAAACAGAGGTTATAGCAGGATATGAAAGAAGCCACTGAAATGCATTACATCGACTCTCTTTAAACACTTACTTATGCAGAGCTGAATATTAAATCAATACATTGCTAAAAAAAAAGCAATACTTTGCTAACAAAACGTGTGGCATATGCATCTGTGCTTTTTTACATTTTCAACTTTCTTTTGTTGCTTTTTGAGAATAAAAAAGGTCTGCAAAGTTACAAAGTTCACCCCAAAGGGAGTTATTCTCTATATAAGTAAGCACTGTTTCTGAACTCCCTGAAACGCCTCGATTGTAGTCTTGAGTTTTCTTCCGGGAATAAACACGTCACAATATTTCATTTAAATAAATCCCGGCCAAGTATATGCAGAAAAAGGGACTATGCCTGGTTGAGTTGCGTTAGTGTGTTGAAACTCGTGGTTATGGTAAGGGCCGTGGCATTTCCCAAACATGCTTGCAACAGTTGACCAATCACAACACACTTGTCTTGGTGACCAATCAGAGCACATTACACTTTCGGAAGGAGGGGCTTCATAGAGACCGGAACTAATCAGGGGTGCGTTTCCCGAAAGCATCGTTAGCCAATATGGTCGCAAGTTCTGTCGTTATCAGCATAGTTCAATGAGTCTGTGTTTCCCGAAACCATCGTTCCAACGAACATTCGCAAACAGCATCGCAAACTTGTGTGGTTGGAACGACAGCTCTCGAGCTGTGGTTAGAAGTATAGTTTCTTGTTTGCATGACATGTGGACTCAATAAATCCTTATCTTAAGCCAAATAAGCAAGCTGACATTCAGTACAATCCGTGTCTTTTATTTAGAATACACACAAATTATTTACGTCTTTTAGTATGCCAAGAGATTTAAAGCACCATTTATGAAGAGTGTGCATGTGCGTACGTGCTCTACTACGTAAGAACGAGCCTATGATTGAATATGGAAATAAAGCAAAATAACTGAGAAAAATGAGAAATAGTCCTCAGATGCCATGTCTGTCATTTATATCAAAACATCTAGCGTTAATTTGATCTCAAACAGATTAATTAAAAGAAGTTATTACTCCACCACATGCGTGACATAACCAACGTGGTTGAACGACCAATTTGCGACACAACAGTTTCGGGAAACAGTCGTGACTAGCTAGTTCATATCGTACTATGGTATTAAGCAGAGAGTTACGTCGTTGTACGGGAAACACACCCCAGAGCGTTTTCGGCAGACTGGAAAGAGAGGTGCTGCAATAATGTAAAATATGTTCAAAATAATGTATTTTGAACATTCAAGCATGAAAATCTATTCTAGTAAACCTTAAAAACAAAATTAAGACTTTGTAAAAGGGCATAATGTGGCCTCTTTAATGTATGAATGTATTTCCTATTGAAACAGAAAGTTGAAGTGGAACATTTAAAGCTTGAGCCTTTCTTGACAACAGATGAAAGCAATAAAGACAACAGGCAAACCATGGTTTGATGTTATGATTCAGAAGCAGGTAGTCTTTATTTAAAGGGAATGCAAGAGCATTTTATCTGTCAAAAATTAATATGCCTCTCCAAACAAGTTATTTATAAATTTGTCAACATTTAGAAGTGCATTAGCATATAGATAACCTTAATGCTAACTCCTATTTTGATGTTTTTTATCTTAGAATTGTAATGTCTGTCCTTTGCCTTCCTTCTCAGAGAGTGGGCAGTCTCTTTACACAACTCCAATCCAAACAGTGAGGGCTAACAAGTTAATTTGTTGTCTTTTGTCTGTTCCGTGACTGAAAGTAGGCTTTTATTGAGCTTGAACAAAGCATACAATGGAGTATTCATTGTAGAGAGAGCAGGAAAAAGGTAGACCTACAGCATGTGTCGTCTGCAGTGAGAACATAACAGGATTCTACTACTCTGAGATTGATTTTGTACACCAAGGTTGCACTATGGATCAGTGGTGCTGAAGTTGAAAGTATTTCCACAGCTAATGAAAGTCAGTGAATGCATAGCTAGTTCCATTAATGTCACGGTTAGTGGAAGACAGAGGACCGCAAGCTCTCAAAGCGAAGGAGTGCAGAAGAGATGTAGTGCACTTCTACTATAGTATGTCTCAATTGTAAAGTCACCAAAGATGCAAATACAGTTCAAAACAACCCTTTTCAGAAAAAATGCATTATATTATTTAACTGATTTATTCCTAATTTGGTTTTGTTTTGGGTTTTTTCCCCCCACAGTTTCCAACTTTCTCTCTTGATTAGTTCTACAGTAGGTGTTCCTTGTTTTTCATTATTTCTGTGTATTTGTGCATGACCAGTATGTTATTCTCCCTTTATTTGTCTAGCTTCTTTTAATCAAACATATTGATTTAATACATTTTCTCTTCAATTAGTCCTAGTTCTACAGATTTTTCATTTATATTAGATGTTTGTCCATTTAGAGAACTCTTAAGAGAAGGAAGTGGGTTTGTAAACTACCGTTTAAAAGTTTGGGGGTGGTAAGTTTTTTTTAAATGATTTCAAAAAGAAGTCTCTTATGCTCACGACTGTATTTATTTGATCAAAAATACTGTAAAAAACTGTAATATTGTAAAATATGATTTCAATTTTAAATAACTATTTTAATAAAGTTACTATTTTAATTTTAATATTTTAAAGTTAATATCTTAATAAAGGTCTTGGGCGCTGTTGCTATTTTCCCGGCGGGATAAATGCCTCTTGCGCCCGGCGCAAATTTAAAATGGGTTGGTCTGAAGTAGCTTCATTATTCATAGGTGTGGTTTGGGCGTAACGTGAAATAAATCAGAGCGTCCTCTCACATTCCCTTTAAGAGCAGGCGCTTGTTTCCACGCGGATTGCTTGTCACGAACACACACAGGAACAGGTAGATCCAATAGCAGTGTTTTATTAAGGGGTAATCCGTACTCACAATCCAGTCCAGGCAGAGGTCAAAACCATATAAGCAATCCAAAGACACAAGACAGAGACAAGAAACGGGCAGCAACAGGAACGGAAGTGTGGGGACATTAAACAAGGACTCCGTGACAAACACTGAAACAGACAGGGTATATATACACAAGTGCTAACAAGGTGACGAGAAACAGCTGAAGGCAATGAACAATCAGTGACAGACAGGATTATGGGAATTGTAGTGAGAATGCCTAGACACCGTGACAACTGAGGACCTCTAGTGTTAAACCCAGGGAAACACAAACCAGACACTGTGACATTGCTATTTGTTGGGGATTGCCCCACTGAAACTGGTGGATTATATTATTGACCGCTGCAGAACTCTGGTCAGGGAGTCGGAGTCATCAGATAGAGTTCAGATGTTTATTGTACAAGAGTGACCATACACATAATAGTGTACTTGAGGTAGTTTCTGAAATAAATAATATAACAGAAATAAATACTCATTGTCTAAATATATTCAACAACTTAACAGATTGCAAACTCAAATATAAACATCTCTGTAAAATGCACTGATACATCAAATATAAATGGAGAAATATATTAGTACGAGTCTGCAATAATAAACTGCATAGTGCAATGAAATTGACAAAAACACCAAATTATAGATGATATAAATTGGACTGTCTCGTTAATAAAGGCAGTAATAAATGACAACCAGTGAAGGATATTATCCCACGGAGAAATGCACTTCAAGATAATAACTAAACATGAACAATACGAGCCGCGATGCTAGCGGGATAATCCGCTCGTTAAGCAGCATCAAATTACAGAGAGATCGCTAGACGAACAACATCACAAACATGGTCTAACTTAGCGCAGATGGGATACAGCGTGACAATCTGCGTTATTAACAATATACATTAGAAGAAAACTTACTTTGTCACAAACTTTATCTTGCACATAAACACTGCACATGAATGTGTGAACGCGATATGATCGCTCAACTGGAGTAGCTTAGTGAATAGGCAATTACACTGAGTCCGTACGTGCTGAGAATGCTGCACTACGTCATTTGCGTACAACGCAACTTAAAACGTCACACACGTAGCTACCTTAATATTTAAAGGGAGAGAATTCACAACAGCCGCCCCCACATTTGAGCAGCAAATGGGTAATCAAGAGAATTCTCTAACTGTCATTGGTGTTACCTTCTAGAGCAGGCAACTGTATCAAGCGTGCAACTGGTCTAATGTAAGCTTTACCGTCAATAACAACTTCGACAGTTCGCACACATCCGTCACTGCTGGGCAATGTTTTCCGAACTCTGCCTATTGGCCACTGAGCTCTTGGGAGTTGCGGATCCACTATCAGTACAACAGAGTCGACTTCCAGGTTTTCTGCAGCTTTATGCCACTTCTGCCTGGTCTGAAGTGTAGGCAAGTAGTTTCTGGTGAACTGTATCCAGAATTGGTCTGCCATGTTTTGACAGTGACGCCACCTCCGCCGCCCCATGTCTCCTGGAGCATATGCCACCTGAGGGAGAGATGCATCCCGCCGCCCCATAAGGAGAAGGTTAGGAGTAATTGGATCGATGTCGGCGACATCTGTTGAGGCATATCCCAGAGGTTTCGAATTGAGAATCCCCTCCACTTCCACTAGGATTGTGGACAGAACATCCTCTGTGACTGCTTGATTACCAACGGCTACCTGGAGAGCATTTTTTATAGAGCGGACCTCACGCTCCCATATTCCGCCAAAATGTGGAGCGCTGGGCGGGTTGAACTTAAAGCCAATTTGGTGGTCTGCAAGACGGATTTGGAGTTCTGACTCCATGCTAAAGAAGGCTTCCCGTAGCTCTCTTTCTGCCCCGCGGAAGTTGGTGCCACAATCTGAACGGATCTCGCAGGGTTGACCTCTTCTGGCTATGAGCCGGCGGAGTGCTAGAAGGAAGGCATCGACATCCATCGAGTTAAGAAGCTCGATGTGAACTGCCCTGGTTGTGAGACATTTGAAGATCAGGCCCCAGCGTTTTTCATTGCGTCTTCCTATTTTGACCAGGTATGGGCCAAAGCAGTCAACGCCTGTTGAATAAAAGGGTGGACAGAGTAGACGGAGGCGTTCTGGTGGCAAATCTGCCATTTGAGGTACCTTTGGCTGCGCTCTCCAGCGCTGACAGGGTTGACAATGGAGTTGATGGTGCTTGATAGCCTGGCGTCCTCTGAGAATCCAGTACTGCCTCCGTATCTCAGCGTAGACTCTTTCAGCACCCGGATGTAACAGACGCTCATCAAATTCTTGAATAAGGAGCTTTGTTACTGCGTGTCTTGGGTCCAGTACAATGGGGTGGATTTGTTCTGGGTCTGAGTTTGCAAGCCTTCTTAGACGCCCCCCAACTCGTATCATGTTGGTCAGGGGGTCCCACTCTGGAGCGAGGTTGACTAGTCGACTGTGCACGGGAATCAATTTCTGTGCTCTAAGGGCAGTTACCTCTTCCGGAAAGCTCTGAGCTTGACATGCCCTTAGCAGGACAGCTTCCGGCTCTCTGTTAGTCATTATTACACTGTTCGATGCGGCCGCCCATTGACAGGCTTGTAGAGTTGCCCCCACTAACCCTTGCATGTCCTTCGGCAATAGGCGGACCTGATGGAACATGCCCTTGATATCTGCACTTACTGCTACAGGATGCTGTCTGAATCTCAGGAGTACTCCTAACAGTGATGGTCCAAGTGTGGGACCTGGCAGGAGCTGATCGTTCAAGGACATGCCATGGTATCTGTAAGAACAGTCAAACACCAGTCGTTGCTTATTGTTATGACTCACGAGATGATGGGGCAGATACCATGCCTCTGTTTGTGTCGCTTCCATTTGGTTAAGCTTGACTACGTAACCTGCCTCGATGAGTTTCGCAATCTCTCCTGAATAGATTGAAGCCTTTTCAGAGTCCTTCTGGAGTCTCCTTTCAGTGCTCCTCAGATTTGCAAGGACGGATTGCATGGAGCCCTTAAGTTCTGGAGCACCTGGGTTCCACAGAAGAGGGGTGGCATAACGCTGTACTCCCTTGACATTCACTCGCTGCGTTTGATACTCAAGCAACTGCATAGCCTCTTTGTCTTGCCTAGACCGGACAACCAGTTTCTCGTTGCGAAAAGGCAGCACATCCAGTTGCCATAACCTTTCCACATTTCTGTAGAGCAGATCGTCTGGGTGGTCAGTGGAGAGAAAGAAACATTGCTGCACTGGTTCTCGGACTGTAGTACTCATTTCCGCCCCTTGGAGTGCCCAGCCGAGAGCTGTACAAACTGCCACAGGTCGCCCTTTGGTGCCTTGACGAATAGGCTCTTTAGCAGTAATAAGGTGTACTTGGTCTGAACCTATGAGCACCAGTGGACGTACCTTGTGAAATGGCTGTAACGGAACTCCTCTTAGATGTGCATAGCGTCTCTGAAGAGTCTGAACTGGGTATGACTGTTCCACCAGATCAATGCCAGATGCTGTGAATGCTCCAAACACTTGATAGCGTTTCTCTGGTTTACCTCTTGGAGAGATATCAAAGGTGACTTTTGATCCATTAAGGTGAGTAGTGTCTGGTCGGACTGTACGAAGTGCCAGAGTCTCAGGTTCACCTGTAAGCTGGAGCTGCTGGACAGCAGTAGGTAGGATCATGGTGCGCTGTGCTCCGTCATCTAATATAGCATAAGTCTCTAGTGTCTTTGATTTGTGGTGCAGCAGCACCGGCACCACTTTCAGAAGGACTCTGCCTGATGCAATGGATGGCAAGAGGTAGATGCGGCTCTCCGAGGTAGCTGATGATGTATCGGTTGCATGACTTCGGGCCACACCATGAAGCACTTGAAGGTGAATACCACCACAGTCACTGCAGGGTTTCTTCAGATTACAGGTCTCAGGCGCATGGGAACGGGCACATTTCCAGTAGCGCTTCCCATCTGAAATCCACTTACAAAGATCAGCCACTGACTGTTCTTTAATACTGCTGCAACGTGTGATGTAGTGGTCTTTGCTGCCACAGAAAAGGCAGTTGACTTGGAGGGGGGTCTTCTTCCAAGACACCTTAGGACTGGGGAAGGATTTATCCTCAGTGGGTGCTGCACCATGATACAAGGCTGTACTTTGGGTTTTTGGTTTGGCTGCACTCTTCTCCTTTGAACCACTGGGATCTCTTTCATACTGGTAGCGTTGCACTAACCTACTAGACAGTCTCTGTTGCTGAGCTTTGACGTGGAGCCACCCTGCGAAGTCTTGTAGGTTGTACGGGTTAATACTAGGGGAGTTGAGCTTCCCTTGTAGCTGGAGAAACTCTATGAAACCATCTCGCAAGTACCTGGGCAGCTTACTAAGCAAACGATCCACATGCGAGCAGCAGTTCAACTCCATCCCTCTGGGTCCCTCCAATGATAACAACATGCTCACTAAGAGGTGTACACGGAGAGCGAAACTCTGAAAACTGCGTGCATCATTTGATTTTACCTCTGGTGCTGTGAGGATTGCTGCTATTTCGCTCTGTGCTAGCTGATGGGGTTGGCCATATTGTAACTGAAGAGCTTGCATAGCTGCAGAGTACGGGAATGGATGATGGCGGCAGGACTGGCCAATCATTTGTGCCTCAGGCAATTTAAGGTGTTCCAACAAGATGTGGTACTTGTATTTCTCATCCAGCTCTACATGAGGTTCCAGAAGATTGTCCAGTGCTAACTTCAGGTTAGCGAATTCCCTTTCATTGTCATTTACAAAATCAGGGATCTTTGGCTGGGGGGCAGCATGCAAAGGGCGGTGAGGCAACAAGTATTCTGGTCGCTTCAGTGGCTGGCTCAATGGCTGTAGAGCAGTGCCTGCAAAAGTGGGAATGTTCATGGCAGGAACTGAATCACCGTGCAGGGTTTGAGGCACTGACACTACTGGAGGCATTGTAGTATAGTGAGGAACTGAAAAACTGGATGCAGGTGGAGCCGTGACAGGTTGTCGTGAAGAAGGTGCCAGTGTTGTATAGATGTAAGGCACTCTGGGATGCTGGTAGGTTGGCGTGGGAGCTACTAGCTGTGGCTGCACCCGAGGCTGAAAGGGGGATCCAGCATCGTCATAAGGACAAAACTCTGTATTAAGCAGTAGCGGCACAGTCTCTGCTCTGGTAGCATGTTGGTGTTGGTGCACGGCCGCAGGTAACGTACCAGACGAAATTGGTGAGTACAAAGGGAGTGAAGTGACTGGCTGTATTGGTACGAAACCAGGGTTAAAGGGCTCTGCCTCTGCAGATGGTGTGCTTACATTTATTTGTGTGGCACTCACATGTCTTTGTTCTTTGGTATGTAACTCAATGTCAGGTGACTGTGATGAAGAAGAAGAATGACTTAAAGGGGTCGGATGAGGTGAGTTTCCTGGAGGTGACCTCGTCAGTGGTGTGGCAGGCTTTACACTTTGCACCTCTTCATCCCCGTCTTCCCTCAGGAATGATGTGATATGTTTCATCAGCTCCTGACGCCGATGCTGTCGTTTTTCATACTGCTTGAGTTTGCTCTGAAGCGCAGCCATATCAGCAGCCTCATCTCTTTCTTTCTCGGAGATAGACTTCATTAATTCCCTCAGTGAACTCATACTTAATAAGTCTGTGGAGCTTGTGGCTGGATGCTCACCCTGGCTGGAGGCTGGTCTTGATTGACTAATTATGCCCACTGCGGCTGCTGCTCCTCTCTGCTCCGCTGGCACCTCTGCTGTAGGTGGGGAGGAAAGAGCAGGTCGGTGATGGCTGGTGTCAAGGAGATACTCCTCCAGATGCTTGGGTGTGCGACGATGCCGTGAGGGTCTGTCTGACGTCTCAGCATGAGGGAGAGAGGTTGATTGCTCTTCCGATGACATCACTGCAGTAGTCAATAGATCCGGCTCGAAGGACCATTTGTTGGGGATTGCCCCACTGAAACTGGTGGATTATATTATTGACCGCTGCAGAACTCTGGTCAGGGAGTCGGAGTCATCAGATAGAGTTCAGATGTTTATTGTACAAGAGTGACCATACACATAATAGTGTACTTGAGGTAGTTTCTGAAATAAATAATATAACAGAAATAAATACTCATTGTCTAAATATATTCAACAACTTAACAGATTGCAAACTCAAATATAAACATCTCTGTAAAATGCACTGATACATCAAATATAAATGGAGAAATATATTAGTACGAGTCTGCAATAATAAACTGCATAGTGCAATGAAATTGACAAAAACACCAAATTATAGATGATATAAATTGGACTGTCTCGTTAATAAAGGCAGTAATAAATGACAACCAGTGAAGGATATTATCCCACGGAGAAATGCACTTCAAGATAATAACTAAACATGAACAATACGAGCCGCGATGCTAGCGGGATAATCCGCTCGTTAAGCAGCATCAAATTACAGAGAGATCGCTAGACGAACAACATCACAAACATGGTCTAACTTAGCGCAGATGGGATACAGCGTGACAATCTGCGTTATTAACAATATACATTAGAAGAAAACTTACTTTGTCACAAACTTTATCTTGCACATAAACACTGCACATGAATGTGTGAACGCGATATGATCGCTCAACTGGAGTAGCTTAGTGAATAGGCAATTACACTGAGTCCGTACGTGCTGAGAATGCTGCACTACGTCATTTGCGTACAACGCAACTTAAAACGTCACACACGTAGCTACCTTAATATTTAAAGGGAGAGAATTCACAACACTATTATAACAGCGGATTTGCCAGGCGCACGCCAGGAGCGATTCAACAGGCGGTTAAACAGGCGTATCATTTGGGTAAATGTGTAGCCTAATCTAGATTTTTTTATTTTTTTAATCTAGATAGATTTTTTTCACATCTTCACGGACACAACAACGATTTCCCTCGTTTGTTAATATTTTTCCTTGTAATAATGTATGATTTGCAAAAATGAAAACTGCTGCGTCTGTTTATATTAGAGAATCAAAGTGTATGCGCGTTAACACGCTACATTATGGCCAAGCACGCGCCCTTAAAATACCATATGACTAACGCGCAACGCGCCACTGTCTTTAGACTGGGTTTTTCCTGGTCAGTGGCGGAATTGCTTTCTAAAACTGGAAAATAGCACTAGGGAACTTTTGCGCCGGAACACGCCTCTTTGTGCTGAACCGCCCCCGCGAGCGCAAGTTCATTCCCTAATTTACCGACGTGAGTCTGTGGAGGGAAAAGTCCGCTGTGCGCGGGTGCAAAATAGGAATGATACATGCGTCGGTGTACAAAGTCAATTGCCCTGGGTGCAAGATAGGGCCCATAGACTTTTCAGGAAAAGCATCATGATTGATTCTAGTGGCCATAATGAGGGTAGAACATTTTTTAATTTCAACTTTCCCTGTTTTTGGTGTAAAAACCTTTGACCAAGTGCTAAAAAGTGTAGAATGTGTGGTCTTTTTTAAGTCTAGCTGCTATTGTTGTTCAACATAGTTATGTTTTAAAGCACAAGGATGCCATACCCAGTACTGTAATGTTAATAGCCAATTATTAATCTACATATGTTCGTTTGTAAGAAGCCGGCCTCTCAGACCTTCTGTATCTATGCTCCAACAGAAAAGCAGTTTCAGCAACGTTTCCTTGAACTTTCTTGTGCCCCTGTCATCATTGAAGAAGCAGGCTGGCTCTGGTTTATAATGGCCCAATTTCCAAACGTTATCAATGTCCCCCTGCAGTCAATCATTTTATCACTTAAATCTCATCTTTGATCTCCAAAATTACATCTTTAAACTTTTTTTTTTCCTTGAAGAAAATCTTCATGCCTTAAAATAGCTTGAATGTAACTCTACACCCTTGCCTGATTTACTATACACATTTCTATGAATATGCAAATTAGCCCCGCCTCCACTCACTTGCTCCAGCTCAGAGATCCACTCGTTGACGATCACACGTTGTCGGTAGTTTGTGACATCAGAAACACCAGTGATTTCAAACCGTTTTTGAGACTGTCTTTGGTTCACTGCAGTTTTAAGGATAAAATACTCATGGTGTTGACTTATGAATTTCCACATGGTTGGTCTTAAAGCATATTAAAAACACCACATAGACATATAAACAACATTAAAAGCTGGATTACCACCACAGGGTGGTGTCTTTAAATTACTACAACTTAATTAAAAAAACAGAAATTAGTGTTTAAATGCACAATATTAAGTTAATGTAATGATCAACAATTTGTCAACAGAACTGTTTGCAACTTAAAAGGTTTAATTAAATCAGTCAATTAGAATTTTTAAGTTCCAACCATGCATTTGTATAAGTTGTGGTAACATGTCCTCTGTATTACTTTTTAGAGTGTGCATTTATTGCCTGTTTTTTCATGTATTTCTATGATGTGGAGGCAGACAGAGTCAGCATATTAGTGTGACTGGTGGGTCTCAGGGGAAGAACATATTTGCACTCGTTCTTCCACACATTCATTTATCATCCCCTGTTTCTCTCATCTCAGCACGAACTAATGGCCCTTAACACTTAATTGCTGTATCAAGCAAGCTCACACACTTTCTATTATGAAGGGGGCAAACCTCATTGGGCAAGTAGGCGTCTCAAATAAAAAGCAGATGATTTTGAGCACAACATAATGTTTGGACGAGAATGTTTAGATGGCAATACATTTTACTTTTTTTCCTTTGCTGTAAATTACACATAATTTGTTATGGTTATATGCTCACTGTCACAATCTGGACTGTCATAATAGAATACAATAAGCAAAAATAGGCATACAAATTGAGTTCAAATTATATTTACACTGGATGTTGAAAGTTTGGAATAATATATTTTTTTCTTCATGTTTTTAAAAGAAGTATCTTCTGCTTACCAAAGCTGAACATATTTAATCAAAAATAAATTCAAACCAGGTATATTGTGAAATATTATTACCATTTAAAATAACTTATTTTTCTATATGAATTTATTCCTGTGATGGAAAAGCTGTATTTTCAGCATCATTACTCCAGTTTTCAGTGTCACATGATGCTTCAGAAATCATTATATGTTGCTTTAGTGCTCAGTTATTATCAATCAGTATTGTTATTATTGGTTCTTCTTATTATCAATGTTGAAAACTGTTTTTGCTGCTTAATATTTTTGTTGAAACTACCCCCAAACTTTTTTTATCTTACCCCCAAACTTTGAAATAGTACAGTACATCATGGTTTCCACACAAATATAAGGCAGCACAAGTTTTGTCAACATTGATAATAATAAGGATTTTTTTTTTAGCTCCAAATTAGCATGTTCTGAAGAATCATGTAAAACTGAAGACTGGCTGCTGAAAATTCAGCATGCCATGGCAAAAATAAATAATAATTTCATAATAAATTAAAATACAAATAAGTTATTTTAAATTGTAATAATAATTCACAACCATTTCTGTTTTTACTGTATTTTTCATCAAAATAAAAGCAGCCTTCTTTCAAAACTCTTTTCAAAAACATTTATTTTTTTGACACTTTATAACATCTTAATTATTCCACACTTTTGACTGCTGTGTAACTACCTTTATTAATCAATGATAGGCATCTTAGCATCAGTTTTGTACATGCTTGAAACTTTTGTTCACTCAATAAGAAAAAGAAAAATAGTTGTAACGTTGTTTTACTCTCTCTATCGCAGGTGTGGCAGTGTGGCGGCAGTATGGAGGTTCTTCCATGTGCCAGAGTAGCGCACATTGAACGTACAAAGAAACCGTACAACAATGACATCGACTACTATGCCAAGAGAAACGCGTTGCGGGCGGCAGAGGTCTGGATGGATGAGTTTAAGTCTCACGTCTACATGGCCTGGAATATCCCCATGAATGTGAGTGAACGGTTTAGTAATCACCCTCACCCAACCTAATTTGTTTGAGTCTAGGCAGCCAATGGTTAATGGAAAATGATTGCTGTGATTAATTTTGTCCTGATTAATTTACTTGCGTGTCTTCTGCACAAGGCACAGCACACAGAACAAGATTGTAGATTAAGTTTGGCTGCTTGTCAGAGTCAGTTTTAATGTCGTCCTTAACGAACAGTTACAAATGCTACAGGTTTCATGCTGCAAATATTTAAGCTGTATGTCAATTTAGATTTTTTTATTAAGGGCACTCTTGTACTTTGCAATTAATACAATATTAATTTAATGGAATTAATTATGATTTGTAAACACAGGCCATTTTTCTTCCTGATATGAAAAACTGTATTGAAAAGATAATTCAACCAGAGCCAGCACTTTAGTTATTAAAAGGTTTAATTGCATTGAAGTGTTTCAGGAATGGTCTTGGTCAATAAATGCAATGAGATACTTCACCTCTAAACAGTTATATCAGACAATTTTAAAATGGAAAGCAAGTTCATAATAGCTAAGTATACATTATTAATAGGTATTCATAATGCAGTAGTGTTCAATTCCACATGGTGCATTTCTGTCTATTACAAAAGTGCCCTCACTAAGCTTAACTGGTCTTCAGTACTCAATGATAGTGATGTTTATTTATAAAACACTTTTCATAGTCGATACAGAATTTAGGCCTGTTTCACACAGCACATAAACAGCACAGGAGCAAAACAGCGACGTACAGCAAATGCAACAGTAGGTTTCCATTCTTACAGTGTTTCTCTTGCGTAATCAAATGACAGATTTATACAGAAAATAAAATGATATCTTCTCTTTTACAAATCTATTCTGAATGAATGTTTCCTTTATATAATGGCTATAATTTATAAAATGGTTATCTGTAAGCTTTTTTTTTTTTTCAAATAATGGGTTTGTAGGTTTCTTCATTATTTTATGTTACATAAAAGCCTTTATTGAAAAAGATTTTATTGATAAAATAAGGTTAAATCTTTTTTTTTCAGCATTAAATTTATTGTATTTTATTTTCCAGCATTAAATTAATAAAATATGCATTTAATTGGATGAATTATGGATGAATTTTATTTTATTTTATTTTATTTTATTTTATTTTATTTTATTTTATTTTATTTTATTTTATTTTATTTTATTTTATTTTATTTTATTTTATTTTATTTTATTTTATTTTATTTTATTTTATTTTATTAGCAACTGTAGTGCTGTAGCCCTGCCAGGTCAAAACTGCTGTAGTCATAGTATGATTGCAGCTGTATGTGTATACAAATGTTATTGCTTGACTGAATTAACTGCTAAAATGCGTTTGAAATACAGTCACTTTCATTTTTGCTTACTGACATATGACTAAATTGCTTCTGTTGTAAACATAAATGAAATTTAATGTCATAATAAAATTGTTACCCATCATTACACACATATCAATTTAGCTTCTACATAGACACATTAAATCACTAGAGAGTTGTGGCTGCATGTAAATATTTCAAGCCTCACGTTCTTCTGTATTTTAGACACTTTAATTAACTCGGCATCAAAACCAGTGAAAAATATGGATGAATACTGAAGGTTTCTTAACTGTTGGGTGCAAGCGTCTCAAATACGGGACAAACTGCTTTCGGTATGCATTGAACATAGTTGTGTTTCCTGAACAACAGAACGATTTTTGTATTATACAGGATGGTTGGCAACCCGACTCCTATTAGTACTTCCACTGAGAATCAGATATTGAGTTTTAGATTCTGAGCGTGTTTTTGAATACCATTAGAAGTTCTTTTCTTCAGTCCACTGAGCACTTCTCCATGCTTACTTGAGCCCACTCGCTAGCGCTGGTAATTAAACAGATGATTAGCATGTTAGCGGCTCCTAATGAATGAACAATTGCAGTCTCCCATGACTGACATAAACGCAAACACGCACTCCTCCTGTTCTCCCTGACAATTTTCAGACGGATTAGAGCCCCTTTGTTTATGTGCGACGGTCTGATGATGGAACACGATGAATATGAAATTCAAAATGATTAATACGAACTACCAGAACCGACTGTCCTAAGCTATAACCAGTCCATAAAAATCTTGAACAGTCTGTGAAGTTAACAGCAGGTTGCGGAAAATGTAATCCCATTAAATTAATAAATGAACAGTTCTTTAATTAGCGGGCTAAATTCATAACACCATTTATTATTAGTGTGGCAATAAATCCTAACAACACTTCACTTGGGGTTGATTTAACTTTTTCCAGCACTATATATATTTAATATAATTACCTATTTATAAAACGTAACTTTCTGTTGTTCCAGAACCCAGGAGTGGATTTTGGAGACGTGTCGGAGCGCGTAGCACTGAGGACGAAAATGAACTGCAGGAGCTTTCGCT
Source organism: Phoxinus phoxinus (assembly GCF_949152265.1). NCBI lineage: Eukaryota > Metazoa > Chordata > Actinopteri > Cypriniformes > Leuciscidae > Phoxinus > Phoxinus phoxinus. The sequence goes on along the minus strand of NC_136878.1, from coordinate 10,118,103 downwards.
GGTACCTCGAGCATGTCTATCCCGAGATGAGAATTTACAATAACACCATCACTTATGGAGAGGTAATAAAGACAAACCAACCCCTTTATGCACCTTTCAAAACAACCAAACCTTTCATAGAAATGCACGCGCTTTCATACACTGTTAGTTTAATGCCTGTGAAGAATCCATCATTCTGTTACTCTTTGTTTTTGGCAGGTTTTAAAGGAATAATGTCACTTCGGCAGCTTGCTAAAGATTTTAAGAATATACACACCTGTTAAGAAAGGACCATAATAGATACAAGTTGATATTATTTATTTGACTACATCTTTCTAAGCATTTTATCTTGTAGTATATATTGCCATTTCCATATGATGACATTATTTAAGCACTGCAAGTTGCATTTTTGGACTGAAAGGTAAAAACTGCAGAAAAACAACAGAAATGTAAAGGTAATTGGTTTCCATGGCAACAGTGTAGCAAGCAAGCATTGGGATTATCTCCCATTTCCTTATAATGAGATTTAATGAGGCCCTTATTAACTTTAGAGTGTTTGTGGGTGGAGGGAGGGGAGTGTGTGTGTGTGTGTTATGTTGTGTTTTTAAGCCATTGTAAACCAAATGGCTAAAAAAAAAAAACTAAACTGTGTGTGTGTGTGTGTGTGTGTGTGTGTGTGTGTGTGTGTGTGTGTGTGTGTGTGTGTGTGTGTGTGTGTGTGTGTGTGTGTGTGTGTGTGTGTGTGTGTGTGTGTGCGTGTGTTATGTTGTTATGTTGAGTTTTTAAGCCATTGTAAACCAAATGGCTTAAAAAACAAACTAAACTGTGCGTGCGTGCGTGCGCGCGCGTGTGTGTGTGTGTGTGTGTGTGTGTGTGTGTGTGTGTGTGTGTGTGTGTGTGTGTGTGTGTGTGTGTGTGTGTGTGTGTGTGTGTGTGTGTGTGTGTGTGTGTGTGTGTGTGTGTGTGTGTGTGTGTGTGTGTGTGTGTGTGTGTGTGTGTGTGTGTGTGTGTGTGTAGGGCGGCTTTACCCAAACTGTACGGCGGCTTTACCCAGTACTGGAAATCCTTGACTTTTTTGGGGGAAATTTTTGGATCTCCATGAGGAAAACCTCTTATAAATCATGAAGAAGAGTGTGTGTTTTTTTTTTTTTGTGTGTGAAAAATGCAAAAAGTTTTTGGTGAGGGTTGTGTTTAGGGTTACATCATTATGTCTATGAAAACATGGAAACCCAACATGTGTATTAGAATTCAACAGGCCTAAATCTCGATAGAAGAGAAATCTAACAGCGTTTTCAATTTGTTGGAGAAAAAATGAGAGCTGCATTTCTACATTGATCTCTGGAACTGCAGGGGCGGAAAATCTATAGCGGTATTGGAATAGTTTGTCTCTGAAAATATCCCCGCTAGATCACAGATTCCACATATCTCATCCTCTGCCCAGTATTAGGCTTTATGGATGGTCAATGTTGTCATCTCCCAAATAGATTTGACAAAGCATGTGTGTGTGCAATTATATTCAACCTTCAGAGCAGCACAAATGCTGTAGGCTTAATTGGGTTACTTAGTAGTACATTGTTCTCATGCTTCATGCGTCATGATTTAGATGTCTGTGTTTATTATTGTTTATTCATTTTTCAGGTGCGAAACAGTAAAGCCAGTGGGTACTGCCTTGACCAGGGGTCAGAGGAGGATGACAGGGCCATACTTTACCCATGTCATGGCATGTCATCACAGGTAAGTGTTTTTGTTGTTGTTGTTGTTTGTTTTTGTATAGGTCGGTATTAAGTTGATCAAAAGTGACAGTTAAGACTTACTTAACTAAAATCTATTTCAACTAATCAATTTCAGGAATACTTTAGCTTAGCATTTTACTGTATACTATATATACCCTTAAATTAAAGTGCCTAATACATTTTATATATTAAGGCGAGACACTACAGGTGAATAGGGTAACATTTTAAAATAATTGATATCACCAAGAAACTTCCTCAGTTGATTACTTACACAAGTTCATAAAAAAATGTATTACAAGTTTTAGAAATTTGTATGTTAAATTATGCAAATTAGGCATTGTCTCATTAAATATGCGCAATTTTGCATATATTTTCGGTAGATAGATCTGAACATATGATAAAGCCAGGTGCAAAATTCTTTTTTCATTTTGATTACACACAAGATGAAAAAAAGATGTTCAGATGGATTTCAGGATATATGCTTTCATTACTTAGGAAATCAAAATATACTGTCCATAGCCTTAAAAAATCAATTTTTGCCATATTTTTTTTATTAAAATGTCACATAAATCAGGCCAGGAATGATTTATTAACAAATCCCTCTGAACATATCTTCAGAATACTGCTAAGTGTATAACTGGAAAGTTTGGTGTACATACTGTAGGTGCTACATAGGTTTAAAGATTTGTAATGTAAAAATTCATACTTTTTTTAGTGGAAACAACTATTTACAGACACAATATCTCATCAAATCATTAGCAACAACAATACAAACCACCTAAATCACATCAAAACTTAAACACAGCATTTATGGCCTTTAACTGAGCAGAAAAAACAGTCAAAAACACACATCTAAATGTCAGAGCACGTCACGTGATGCATCTGAACGAATCACGTTGTCAGAAATTGACATCAGCCAATGAGATTTCGCTTTTAGAGTTAAATTCCCATTGTACTTTCACGATTGGTTGCTGATAAAAAGGAAATGACCATGTTTGGATCCGACAGCATTGTTTTTTTCACCACAAGTCTGAAAGAAGACATGTTATTGAAGACAAATAGCCCAAAATCTCAAAATTGACCAGTGAAAAAAAAAAGATGGTTTTGTCTCGCCTTAATAAAAACAATATTTTATTGTTCTACAATAGTCTTCATTTAGTAGTGGTAAATGAACCACCATAGACATGAGTGAGACATAGTAGTCGCCTGATTTAAAAAAAAAAAAATCCACTCAATCTTGTTCTCAATCTTCATGTGGTTACATCATTGCATTCACATTGCATTTATGTCCTGAACAGACAGCAAAAATCTTGTTACTGGCAAATGCAAGGACAGGGAGCCAAGAATATGCCACATTTGCAAAGATAAATTACTATATCAATTTTGAC